>NC_069508.1:62733050-63333050 GCF_027579735.1 Bombina bombina
CCTCGTCAGTGAGGTGCAGCCATATCCCTCTAGGCACACTGAGCAACGGGTCCACGTCTGGATTCCCGCATCACACTTAGGGAGACTTCCCCAAGTGTCATAATTTGCATAAATAAAAATAGAGAAGCGCTCAACCTGGGAACGGACAATAGCATAATAGCTTGTTCTATGGCTAGTTACCACCCTAGAAGCAGCCTCTTTTTGCTCAATATGTGCATTTCACAGAGAAGAACTTTCCTGTAGCATATCAGTCTGATCCTGACTTCACAGTACAGTCCAGCCCCGAAATACCAGGCAATCCCCCTCTGAACAAGAGAAACAGCAAAACCCCAGACGTACGTTTCAGCCTATTGTGGGCCTCGTCAGTGAGGTGCAGCCATATCCCTCTAGGCACACTGAGCAACGGGTCCACGTCTGGATTCCCGCATCACACTTAGGGAGACTTCCCCAAGTGTCATAATTTGCATAAATAAAAAGAGAGATGCGCTCAACCTGGGAACGGACAATAGCATAATAGCTTGTTCTATGGCTAGTTACCACCCTAGAAGCAGCCTCTTTTTGCTCAATATGTGCCTTTCACAGAGAAGAACTTTCCTGTAGCATATCAGTCTGATCCTGACTTCACAGTACAGTCCAGCCCCGAAATACCAGGCAATCCCCCTCTGAACAAGAGAAACAGCAAAACCCCAGACTGCACCTCACTGACGAGGCCCACAATAGGCTGAAACGTACGTCTGGGGTTTTGCTGTTTCTCTTGTTCAGAGAGGGATTGCCTGGTATTTCGGGACTGGACTGTACTGTGAAGTCAGGATCAGACTGATATGCTACAGGAAAGTTCTTCTCTGTGAAAGGCACATATTGAGCAAAAAGAGGCTGCTTCTAGGGTGGCAACTAGCCATAGAACAAGCTATTATGCTATTGTTCGTTCCCAGGTTGAGCGCTTCTCTCTTTTTATTTATGCAAGTGATTACACTTGGGGAAGTCTCCCTAAGTGTGATGCGGGAATCCAGATGTGGACCCGTTGCTCAGTGTGCCTAGAGGGATATGGCTGCACCTCACTGACGAGGCCCACAATAGGCTGAAACGTACGTCTGGGGTTTTGCTGTTTCTCTTGTTCAGAGAGGGATTGCCTGGTATTTCGGGGCTGGACTGTACTGTGAAGTCAGGATCAGACTGATATGCTTCAGGAAAGTTCTTCTCTGTGAAAGGCACATATTGAGCAAAAAGAGGCTGCTTCTAGGGTGGCAACTAGCCATAGAACAAGCTATTATGCTATTGTTCGTTCCCAGGTTGAGCGCTTCTCTCTTTTTATTTATGCAAATGATGACACTTGGGGAAGTCTCCCTAAGTGTGATGCGGGAATCCAGACGTGGACCCGTTGCTCAGTGTGCCTAGAGGGATATGGGAGCACCTCACTGACGAGGCCCACAATAGGCTGAAACGTACGTCTGGGGTTTTGCTGTTTCTCTTGTTCAGAGAGGGATTGCCTGGTATTTCGGGGCTGGACTGTACTGTGAAGTCAGGATCAGACTGATATGCTACAGGAAAGTTCTTCTCTGTGAAAGGCACATATTGAGCAAAAAGAGGCTGCTTCTAGGGTGGCAACTAGCCATAGAACAAGCTATTATGCTATTATTCGTTCCCAGGTTGAGCGCTTCTCTCTTTTTATTTATGCAAATGATGACACTTGGGGAAGTCTCCCTAAGTGTGATGCGGGAATCCAGACGTGGACCCGTTGCTCAGTGTGCCTAGAGGGATATGGCTGCACCTCACTGACGAGGCCCACAATAGGCTGAAACGTACGTCTGGGGTTTTGCTGTTTCTCTTGTTCAGAGAGGGATTGCCTGGTATTTCGGGGCTGGACTGTACTGTGAAGTCAGGATCAGACTGATATGCTACAGGAAAGTTCTTCTCTGTGAAAGGCACATATTGAGCAAAAAGAGTCTGCTTCTAGGGTGGCAACTAGCCATAGAACAAGCTATTATGCTATTGTTCGTTCCCAGGTTGAGCGCTTCTCTCTTTTTATTTATGCAAATGATGACACTTGGGG
Organism: Bombina bombina; assembly: GCF_027579735.1. Classification (NCBI taxonomy): domain Eukaryota; kingdom Metazoa; phylum Chordata; class Amphibia; order Anura; family Bombinatoridae; genus Bombina; species Bombina bombina. Next base: position 62,735,101 of record NC_069508.1, read on the forward strand.
AAGTCTCCCTAAGTGTGATGCGGGAATCCAGACGTGGACCCGTTGCTCAGTGTGCCTAGAGGGATATGGCTGCACCTCACTGACGAGGCCCACAATAGGCTGAAACGTACGTCTGGGGTTTTGCTGTTTCTCTTGTTCAGAGAGGGATTGCCTGGTATTTCGGGGCTGGACTGTACTGTGAAGTCAGGATCAGACTGATATGCTACAGGAAAGTTCTTCTCTGTGAAAGGCACATATTGAGCAAAAAGAGTCTGCTTCTAGGGTGGCAACTAGCCATAGAACAAGCTATTATGCTATTGTTCGTTCCCAGGTTGAGCGCTTCTCTCTTTTTATTTATGCAAATGATGACACTTGGGGAAGTCTCCCTAAGTGTGATGCGGGAATCCAGACGTGGACCCGTTGCTCAGTGTGCCTAGAGGGATATGGCTGCACCTCACTGACGAGGCCCACAATAGGCTGAAACGTACATCTGGGGTTTTGCTGTTTCTCTTGTTCAGAGAAGGATTGCCTGGTATTTCGGGGCTGGACTGTACTGTGAAGTCAGGATCAGACTGATATGCTACAGGAAAGTTCTTCTCTGTGAAAGGCACATATTGAGCAAAAAGAGGCTACTTCTAGGGTGGCAACTAGCCATAGAACAAGCTATTATGCTATTGTTCGTTCCCAGGTTGAGCGCTTCTCTCTTTTTATTTATGCAAATGATGACACTTGGGGAAGTCTCCCTAAGTGTGATGCGGGAATCCAGACGTGGACCCGTTGCTCAGTGTGCCTAGAGGGATATGGCTGCACCTCACTGACGAGGCCCACAATAGGCTGAAACGTACGTCTGGGGTTTTGCTGTTTCTCTTGTTCAGAGAGGGATTGCCTGGTATTTCGGGGCTGGACTGTACTGTGAAGTCAGGATCAGACTGATATGCTCCAGGAAAGTTCTTCTCTGTGAAAGGCACATATTGAGCAAAAAGAGGCTGCTTCTAGGGTGGCAACTAGCCATAGAACAAGCTATTATGCTATTGTTCGTTCCCAGGTTGAGCGCTTCTCTCTTTTTATTTATGCAAATGATGACACTTGGGGAAGTCTCCCTTAGTGTGATGCGGGAATCCAGACGTGGACCCGTTGCTCAGTGTGCCTAGAGGGATATGGCTGCACCTCACTGACGAGGCCCACAATAGGCTGAAACGTACGTCTGGGGTTTTGCTGTTTCTCTTGTTCAGAGAGGGATTGCCTGGTATTTCGGGGCTGGACTGTACTGTGAAGTCAGGATCAGACTGATATGCTATAGGAAAGTTCTTCTCTGTGAAAGGCACATATTGAGCAAAAAGAGGCTGCTTCTACGGTGGCAACTAGCCATAGAACAAGCTATTATGCTATTGTTCGTTCCCAGGTTGAGCGCTTCTCTCTTTTTAATTATCTATCTTGTGCCTGCTCTAAACATAGTTGGTTTATTTATGTAGTTTGCAGGATTTTGAAGGAAACCTATGTTATAGAATGTGCTTTACAGATTCTCAAGGGAAGCATTTTTTTACTCTGTATAATTAAATATTTTAGACTATAGTAAAAATCCCTTTAAGGTTTATTTTTTATCCATATATTTTGTCTAGAATAGATTTTATCTAATATATTTAAGGGATTTGGCTGCATTTTATCTAAATATGATTTTGAATGTATATACATAAATTAATTATGCTCAAGATATAAATTATGGCTGCAAGATTATGCTTAGAGGCACATTTTAAAAAATGTCTATATGGACTTTTAGCTAAGAGACTTTTTTTTCTCTCCTTATATGTGTCTGTAAAAACACATTTGTTGTTTTCCAATTCCTAACTCCATTTAGCAATGAACTCCCAATATACCAGCAGTTAAAATGACATCATACTGTGTATTTTTCTCCCCTTTAATATGTTCCTGGTGATCCATTATACCTTATGGTTTGTATCAAATTAAATTGAACAGCTCCTTTTCCTTTATGTCATTTGAAAGATCTGATTTTGTCTGTTAAAACCATCACCAATTCTAAAATATGAATTCTTAAAAAAATGCTAGGTAAACAAGAATTTTAAATTATACCAAAATGTTTCATTGTTTAATTTCTATGTCATGATCTCTATTAAAGCATAAATATAGACACATCTGGATATATTGCTTGCCAGTTGAATGTTCTGAAAAGAAATATACAGATATCCAACTAACTACAGCTGTAACACAGATGAGATCTTAACAAATACAAACATCAGAACAAATGTTGTTCAGTTTAAACTACACTTGTTTATCTTTATAAGGAGGAACAAAATTACAGGAAAAAATATATTGTATACATACTGTATAATTCATTCCCAAATGTAATGTGTAGCCAGGTACTTCTGTTCATAATAAATGGATGTTTTTAATATATTGCGCTACCATTCCTGAGGTCATAAATGTTCGCAAGCAGAAGTTTTTTTTACTGTGTTTTTGAGTCATTATATCTAATGTTTTTTCTATGATACCCAGATTAGAATTTTGAATTGCTCAATCTTTTTTTCCAGATTCTAAACTCTTGACAAAGGGAAAGCTTTAGATCCCATCAGTAAGTTGTTTTAAGAATGTCACTGAAATACATCACATTTCTAGATGATAGAACATGATATCGTTATACAGTTATAATTTGACGTATTTAATTGTTAACTGATTTTTTTTTTTTAAATACACAAACAACATTGGATATTTAAAGGGACACTACTAAAAAATATATTATCCATATGAAAGATAAGTATTTAAAGGGACATGAAACCCACATTTTTTCTTTTATGATTTAGAAAGAGAATGCAATTTTAAAGATCTTTCTAATTTACTTCTATTATCTAATTTGTTTTATTCTCTTGATATTCTTTGCTGAAAAGCATATCTAGATATGCTCAGTAGATGCTGATTGGTTGCTGCACATAGAAGCCTCGTGTGATTGGCTCACCCATGTGCATTGCTTTTTCTTCAACTAAGGATAGCTAAAAAAAGAAGCAAAATAAATAATAGAAGTAAATTGTAATGTTGTTTAAATTTGTATTCTCTATCTGAATCATGAAAGAAAGATTTTGGGTTTAGTGGCCCTTTAAACATTATTTGCCTAAAAATGTGAAGAAAAAACTGTTTAAAATTATGCTGAACCAGTTGTCTAATTAATACTTCATACTAGCCAATGAGTATTAGCAAGAGGTACACAACTGTATTAGTTTCAATATAACTAGACTTTACTTTTTAATCTGCGTGTGTTTAAATACTGATCAATCTTGTTGATGAATAAATAGAATACTAAAAAGAAAAGAAAAACTGTTAAAAGGAAAAAAAGAGTTGTTCACATCACCCTAGTCAAAAAGGATGAGACCTTCCTGGAGTCATTTTAAAGTAATTGATGACTCCAGACTAGTCATCAGAAGCCATCCTGAAGTATGCCCACAGGCCAAAATATTTAAATGAGATGACTCTAGAGTCATACACTGGCTGTTCATTCTTGTGAAGTAAACAGTAAGGTAATCTGCTAATCATTCTGAAGTCATCACCCAGTAATATACCTTAGCTGATGACTTTACAAGTCTGATAATGTCTCATGATGTGCAAATTACTTCTAAAGTAGTTTGATGATCATCAAATGACTCCAGGATGGTATCAAAATAATTCTGTTTTTCTTGGGCAATAGAAATAAGAATAAAGATATCAAATGGGACACATAGGGCAAGATTATCTAAGGTCTATGGGCTGGCGAGATTATTTAACCCCTTAACGACTATTCACATACCCCCTTATGAGGCCTCTGAAAGTGAGGCATGCAGTACAAGCGCAGCTTCGCCACTGTCTGCAAAGCTAAGCTATTAAACCACTTAACGACCGCACAACGTACAGGGTAAGTTGTTTGTTAAGGGGATAAGAATGCTCACCTGTACTTCTATTCCCCCTGTTGGAATTATCTAAAGCCACTTTTTACCCTGAAAACAAGGTGTCTCGCTAAGGGGCGTTTACTGCATTTTCGTATGGGAAGGAGATGCATACATTACAAAAGGGCCCAATGAATATCAAAATTTTAAAAATCAAACAAAACGAAAAATTTAACCATTCACACAAAAAAATTGTGTTGTTAAGGTACATAAAAAGTCGTAACAAGATTGTTTACCATAAATCGTATTTTATCAATAAAGTAAAATTTGTATGTGAATTACACAGGAATAAATCATATTAAATACGCACAGCATACATCGTAATTTAAGCACACTCGATTTGAAAAAAACATTTAATCAAATTAAAAAAATTCATACGTACAAAATATAAAGAATAATTGTTTATTTATTGTAAAATGGGCTGAACATGAGCGTGTAGGAAATTCTCTCTGAAATCCAAGCGTTTTTATCCATATATGCAGTACATAGATCTTTACATTCGCTATATTGACGTTGTGCTAATATTATGGACAGGTACCAGGAAGGATTTTGACGATTTCATGGTTTGGTTAAACCGGAATACTTTCGGAATGAAATATACTCATACAATTGATAAGTTTATTTTATGATGTGTTGATTCGCAAAGAGGATGAAGGTTCACTAAATACAAAATTATACAAGAAAATTCAGCTACTAATAGTCTTTTAAAATGTGAGAGCTTCCACTCCAAGGGTCAAAAAATGGGAATACCAATAGGCCAATAACTACGAGCAAAAAGAAAGTTGGTAATATCTTTAAAAACACTGGCATGTACTTCAAGATGATCCTGATCTAAAAGAAGCAATCAGACTTAACTTACAAGAACTTAAAAGATATCCTGACTAATAGTAATTTTTCAGCATCAAAACCACGAACTTGGCTGAATGAAACAAAAGGCTTCTTTAAATGTGGCAATTGCAAAGCTTGCAGAAATATGGCCCCCAAAAAGGGTGTTATACATCCAAAGACCAGTAAAAGATATGAAATAACCTCCTTTTTTAACTGTAGATCAAAAATGGTAGTCTGTGTAGCTATGTACAAATGTCCCCTAATCTATATGGGGGAAACAAAAAGGGAACTATGAACAAGAGTCCTTGAACATATGGGGGACATAAAATGGAACCGTGCTGTCCCAATTGCACAACACATGGATGAAAAACATCCTAATAATAAATATGATATCCAATTCTTTGCAATTGAACAACTAAAACTTAGAGGAAGAAAAGGGAACATCAACAAAATGCTGCTCCAAAAATAATGTAGATGGATACGTGAGCTACAATCAGTATCACCTAAGGGATTGAATGAGGCAGTTTTCTTCAAATGCTTTCTATAAATATACTGTGGCACATAGTATTATTATATCAGGAAAATGAAATGAGGTTTATGATAATATTTTTATCTAAGGGCAATCATGAGAGTCACATACTCCATTTTATAATAAGATTTCCAGTTATTTCCACAACGGATTATATAATAAAATAAATTAGGTTAAAAATAATGGAATCCCCGAATTTATGAAGAACAAAATAAAATAGGTCTTTAAATGTGGTGAACTGGGTATCTATACCTGTTGACAATATATGATTGAATGGTATACAGATAAAGATCTTGGAGTCTAATGGTGTCAATATATGAAAAGCCTGAATAATAATGTTGTTACAACATTTACATAAGATAAGTTGCAGTAAGGGGAGAAAGGTTGGAAAAGAAAAAGAAGGGATTTGAACAGCATTATATCCTATTTGTGACTGGTAACTTATGTTGTTAGTATACAACTATATGTAAGTAAGAATGGTTAAATATAATGGCATGCTTCAGCTATAAACTGTGGGGTAAAGTATGCTAAGAATTAACTTGCTATATATCATTTATATTAAAATGTTTAAACTTTAATTAGTAAACCTTTAAAAAGAGGTGAGCAAATAAAATTGGCCACCACTGTCCCTCTATATCACACCAAAATAGAAAACCACCACGCACACTTAAAACCAGGTTGCTAGAAGCTGCTCCCCTGTGTTCCTGGCCGATAACGGGAATCGTCGGCATCAGGGGCCAGGAGCAGCTAAGACCAGCAATCCGGAAATAAAAACAAAAGTTTTGTCAGTTCATATTGAAATTTTTCACATTGAGAAAGGCTCATATGTAAGAGTCGAAACGCGTTTGTGTGTAATATAACCTCCTTTGGAGATTTGTTAATTCATCACAAATTTAATTCCCCTTTGTTTTTATTTCCGGATTGCTGGTCTTAGCTGCTCCTGGCACCTGATGCCGATGTTTCCCGTTATCGGCCAGGAACACAGGGGAGCAGCTTCCCGCGACCTGGTTTTAAGTGTGTGTGGTGGTTTTCTATTGTGGTGTGATATAGGGGGACCGTGGTGGCCAATTTTATTTGCTCACCTCTTTTTAAAGGTTTACTAATTAAAGTTTAAACATTTTAATATAAATGATATATAGCAAGTTAATTCTTACCATACTTTACCCCACTGTATACTAACAACATAAGTTACCAGTCACAAATAAGATAGAGTGCTGTTCAAATCCCTTCTTTTTCTTTTCCAACCTTTCTCCCCTTCCCACAACTTATTGCATATTTAAAGGGATAGCACCAAGGGTCATTCAACCCTTTACTTACCTATAGATACTTATTTATCTCAGTGCCAATCTACTCATTATTATCAAAATTTACATAAGAGTAACAAAAGTTACAGAATATATGATGTTAGCAACAAAGTGATTAAATAAAGTAACATTCATTGCTTTGAAATAAGAATCAGATAATAGCCATTGCGGTTAACACTTCTGCAAACAAATGAAATAGTAACCATAACAACAGAGGTCAATATAAACCAGAGAATCTGGCTGGGCCGGCCCTATGCCCTGAAGAAGTCCCGTTTAGTGACGAAAAGCATCGGTGGGCAGGGCAAGAGGGTGGTGTAGTGACTAAGAGGATGCATACAATATAATTAATACAAGTAATGCTTTAGATTTTTATATATAGAAACATATATAGAAACTTAACGCAATTTACGCAACTAAGAGGGATTAATGATAATGTATGAATGTTACCTCTAAGAAAGGAGTTTGTGTTTTTGTTTAGTAACCTCCATTGTGAGGACTGTATAATTGTGTGTGCATATGGATCGTTGTCTCTGTATATATTATAACAATGAGGGAACATAGCCAGATATCGGCTGACTGGATTCAATCCCACGCAGCTTGCAGGTAGGAGGACACCTTTGAGTGCATAGGAGAGCCTGCTGCATGAATTTGCTCTGTGCCATGTGCCGTTCTCCCAATTAACTAATATGACTGCGTTCACCCTCTCTGATACCCTGGCCCTAGGTTTTTAACTTTAGTGTTGGGATTAATTGAACAATAACAAGTGTTTGTGAAATACCCACCTCTTCTCATAACCCACTTTTTGTGATTGTTTGTGTTTTTGAATATATGTTAACTAAAGTGTTGTGTTTTTATTATAATCTATACTTGCAACTTAAACAAGTTTTATGAAAATACTCAAACCAATATTTACTATGATAGGAAAACCTATGCATATGAAAATAACAGAGAATTTAAGGTAAATGCACTGTAAACAGAATATTTTGATTCGTATTAGGCGTAATATTAACGTTTTAAGATATATCTGGTCTTCCTGTACACTTCCATAGCGAGCGTTTAGGTAGATGAGAGCATTCATTATTACTATGGGAGATATCTCGCCACTCACAGGGACAGCCCATTCTCTTTGATAATTACACCAACATGTGGTTTTTCATGTTTTCGCTTGCAAACTTTTGATCATTGGGCCATAATATTGTTTAACATTGTCAGGTTTTACATTAATTTTTTTGGTTGATATCTGACAGCATTTTTTCTTCTATTTTAACCATATCTGTGTTATTTAGAATGTTATTTTGCTAAAGCAATAAATTATTTAAATAAAACTTCTTTTTACCCAGGATATAATGCATTATGTCAATTTACCAAATGAAACCCAGCAGGATAATTGGTTGTCTAGAAAAATCAATATGCTAAAGGAAAATATGTACTTATTCTATATATTTCCTGAACCCACGTTGTCAAGTAATTTCCCAACCACCATCCCCAATAAAAGACACACAAGTTATGGGTATGAAAAGACTGCAGCTTCTTTATTAACACATTGTTTATAAAACAACCATTAAGGTCTTAACCCCCTATTCCATCTTACGACTTGCTTTATACCTTATACTTATAAGAAATAAACAGACCAAACACTTAATTGGGAGAAAAAACAAAGACCAGTCACGGTCACGTTTATTTAACATAAACAATTTAACTTGTGCCTGCGATGATATTTAATACCATTGCAGGTACTCAAATAAATTAACTTCCAAACTTGACAACAAGTTCGTTAAACAATCCGTTGGCGGCATCTCACCCTAAACCTAACCCCTATCAGCAGCTGGTCAAGGACCCTTTCGGTGTTTGCAGCGTGACACCCGGCTGTTCACGCCCAATGGCACAAAAGGAGAGCTGTGGAAATAAGAGATTTTCGGCCTGTACTCGCAAGGGAGGGGACCCCCCAAGCCGGCGCCTAGGTGGGCGTAACCCCTCCCCTTTTTTGACCGTCACTCTTCTCCTTCTGTGCCCGCTCCCCAGGGCCTTGACCACCCGCCAGCTAGGGCATCTCCACCCAACCCAGTAAGGCACCCCCCATCAAGCAAATCGTACAACCCTCCTGATGTGGGTGGGTGGCTATCTTAACAACCCAGGCTTACAAAAGGCTAGCTCAATTAAACCTACCCCTGCCGGGTTCACTCACCCTCATGCTGCCGCATCGATTCCGCCACTCTCTTCTTCTTCCCAAGGGGTCGGGTGGGCGGGGAAAACTTTCTCCTCGAAGTCTGGAACAGAAAGAGGCCGGATACACTGCTGCAGGACCCTATAAAGGTAAGCACAAAACACCGCCTCCTCTCCTGCAACATTGTAACAAAAACACCCTAGCATTCTCCAGACTTCAAGTTGGTAATCCCTTAATGTTGTTACTGGCCCACTAGAGGGCCCTCCACTCTCATAAGGTCTTAACCCCCTATTCCATCTTACGACTTGCTTTATACCTTATACTTATAAGAAATAAACAGATCAGACACTTAATTGGGAGAAAAAACAAAGACCAGTCACGGTCACGTTTATTTAACATAAACAATTTAACTTGTGCCTGCGATGATATTTAATACCATTGCAGGCACTCAAATAAATTAACTTCCAAACTTGGCAACAAGTTCGTTAAACAATCCGTTGGCGGCATCTCACCCTAAACCTAACCCCTATCAGCAGCTGGTCAAGGCCCCTTTCGGTGTTTGCAGCGTGACACCCGGCTGTTCACGCCCAATGGCACAAAAGGAGAGCTGTGGAAATAAGAGATTTTCGGCCTGTACTCGCAAGGGAGGGGACCCCCCAAGCCGGCGCCTAGGCGGGCGTAACCCCTCCCCTTTTTTGACCATCACTCTTCTCCTTCTGTGCCCGCTCCCCAGGGCCTTGACCACCCGCCACAAGAGCCAGGCGTACTCTTGCCGCCAAACTAATAAGCCAACAGGCAACTATATACACAGCACTATACCAAATTACAACACACTTTTTTTTATTTTTTTATATAACTAACAATAAAGCGCTCCTGATGTCTTTTAAGAAGATATCCAGACCAACATCTGTCAGATGGACACCATCAGGGCGAAACAAATCCTTCCTGTCGGCCGTTATGAGGTCGTGTCTGACCACAAAGCCCCCTAAGGCCGTGACTGTCCTTCCCATCTCCCGGTTAACCTTCTTCCGTACATTGTACGCGGCCTTCTGGGTCACAATATACCTCCAATGTAGTCGTGCGACCACCTTGGACCATCCCAACTTAACATTCGTAAGCCATGTGTGTACCCACTTCAAGTCTGCCATCATGCGCTTAATCAAATCCAATGCCGGGAGAGACCCCAAGTCATTTCCCCCGAGGTGCAGCACTATCACATTAGGCTGCCCCCACCTCTTGTGCGCCTCCTGCAATAAGGCCGGCAGATCAGCCCACGTGAGGCCCCTGCGCCCTAACCATCGGAAGTTCGCCCTGGACGTTGCGAATCCAAGTTGTTGCCCTTTCGCTGTCCGCAGCGCCCTGATGGACGCCCAATGGATGTAGGAATGTCCGACAATCCATACCCGAACTGGAGGGGGATTACCACCTCTTACACCTGGCAAAACAGATCAAAACCACATTACCCGTGATGCCTGTCAAGCAAGTCCCACAGACCCCCTCCCCCACACTAGTAATGCCCTGGCACCCGACCCCAATAGATGTTTGCCCCCTTACTACGTGGGTCTAATATATCTTTTGTATTGGGTTGACTTCCATCTACCCAACCTTTTAATTTCTGCAGCTGGTGTCCCAGCCGCTGCCGCGCTGGTAGCTGCCCCAATCCGGAAAGAGTGTGGGGCAATCTTTTTTGGATCCAGCCCCGCCCTTTCTGCCGTTTTCGCGAGTACCCTGCGAAACTGAAAAAGTGACAAGGCGCTGCCATCCTCGTGCACTAAAAACTGCTTACTACTCTGAGGTCTTACTCTTTGAAATTCCTCAACACATCGCACCGGGCAGCATTCCTCAACTGCATGCCTCGCCAGCGGGAGCCACGCTCCCTTGCCCTCCTGGTCCATTTTGGATCGAGGCACGAACAGGAGAAGCCCCTCTCCCGAGCAATGCACGTGCTCTGCAAGGATACCCCCTGTTCCCTTAAGTTTGGAGGAGGACACCAACTCCCCCACCCGTAATGCCCCCGCAAACGCCAGCGCAAATGCTGCACTAAACAGGAGTTTTTCATAGTCTGACGTACAAACCAATTGCAATTGTCTGGCCAGATCTCTTAACCGCCCCGACGTTATAGGCTCCCTCCGATCCTTCAGACGGGGTGAAACCCTGCCCCAACCTTTCAGCACTTGTCGAACCAAAAATGACCTTGAATGGTCAACATAGCCCAATGCCTTATTAAAAAACGCTAAAGCTGCTAGTTTGCTTGCTGCACCCATTTTGCTAGCCCCTCCTATCCTCATCTGAGCCAACCATTCCAGTACCTGTACCCTGGACGCGTCTTCCACCTGTACTCCCATCCGTTGGCAGAAGGCCACCCATTTGTTCCAGTGACTGACATATGCAGACCAAGTCTTTGGTGCCAACGACGCTCTGATTAGGGGGAGGATCCCCTCCCAACCTGGAACAGCTGCCAAAGAAAAGACGGGCATGTTAGACCCTCCTTCGCTGCCCTGGGCGCTGCCTTCCTAAACTGCTCCCAGTTGAATCGAGAGAGTGCATCAGCGATGACGTTATGCACCCCCGGGACGTGTTTGGCCGTGAACGTGATGTTGAGCTCCAAGCAGCGCAACACCAGATGTTTCAAGTAGCAAACTACCCCTGGCGAAGAGGCGGACAATCTGTTAATGGTGTACACCACACTCAGATTGTCCGACCAGAATACCACTGACCTATTAGCCAGTCTCCTTCCCCAGATTTCCACCGCAGCCACAATGGGGAAGAGCTCCAGCAAAGTCAAGTTCTTGACACAGCCAGCCTCCACCCATTCGCAGGGCCATGGCCCCGCACTCCATTCACCATCCAGGTACGCGCCATACCCGAAACTGCCGGCTGCATCGGTGAACAGGTGCAACACCTGATTAGAAACCGTCGGGTGCCTCCATAGGCAAATCCCATTGAAGTGTGACAGAAATGTGTCCCACACACTCAGATCCTCTCGCACCTCTGGTGAGATTCGGATCCATTTGCCACTTCCAATTGGTCCCTTCAGTTGCCCTTCCAAGCGCCTGTTAAAGACCCTTCCCATTGGAATTGCCCTTCCGGCAAAATTCAGCAAACCCAATAGGGATTGCACAACCCTTCTAGCCGCTCTCTCCTGTCCCTGTACTAGCCGAACCATGTGCCGCATACGCTCCACTTTATCGTCTGGCAGTCTGCATAGAGCCTTGATTGTTTCAATCTCTATCCCTAGGAACGTAAGGCACGTGCAAGGGCCCTCCGTCTTGTCAGCGGCCAGGGGTACTCCGAACCTGTCTGTAATATCCCTCATTACACACATGAGCCGCGCACACTCCGTGCTTCGCGCTCTCCCTACCAGCAGAAAATCATCCAGGTAGTGGGCCACGGACCCACCCCCAGACGCCACCAGCACCACCCAATGAAGGAATGAGCTGAAACACTCAAACAACGAGCATGACAACGAACACCCCATGGGCAGGCACCTGTCCACATAGAATGCCCCCTCAAACTTCATCCCCATAAGCCTAAAGGCGGAGGGGTGTAGTGGCAATAATCTGAAAGCAGACTCTATGTCTAGCTTTGCCATCAGAGCCCCTGGGCCCTTCATCCGCACCAACGCCAGCGCCTCATCAAACGATTGATAGTGCACTGTGCTAAGTTCCGGATCAATTGCGTCGTTCACCGACGCGCCCTTAGGGAAGGACAGGTGATGAATCAACCTGAACTTTCCTGCCTCTTTTTTAGGTACAACCCCCAGGGGGAGACCACGAGGCCCACTATAGGCATAACTGCAAATGGACCGGACACCCGGCCCATCGCAACCTCCTTAGCCAATTTGTCCCTAACTACCTGTGGAAACTCATAGGCCGTTTTCAGGTTCCTATGAACCCCCGACCCCACAACCATACCCCGCACCGGTATCCGAAAGCCCACACCCAGCCCGTCCCGGAGCAGCTCCGCTGACTCCTGATCTGGGTAATCCGCAAGCCATGGCATCATGGCTGACAGGTTAAGCGGTGTTGGGGCCCTTAACTCCAGTTCCCAGCTTAATGGCCGGTCTGGCCTGTCCCTGATCCTTTCTTTTCCCGCACTCCACACCTGGGTGGGGCCCTCCGCAGTACTTGCAGATATGCCGAAAGGAACAGTTGCTCCCTCTGTCGCACAATTTGTCCTGGAATTTCCAGCACTCTCTGCCCCTTCTACCCTGCTTCTGCCCAACCCTCCCCTGCACCTGGCGCGCAGGGGAGGGGAGGGGGGATACCCCCTCCAAGCCCAATTTGGACCACAGATGCATGTCCTGTGTCCCAAAATGTAGCAGAGGGTTGCCAACCATTTTTCTCCTGAAGGCCATGTCATACTCACGCCATGCACCCTCCTTAAACCTGACATGGATGTCTTCAATTGTGTCCTGGTATTTGAACAAGTTGTGCCCCTGTAAGGGCCACCTATCCACATAGCAGGACGCCAGGACCCTGAAGCATTTCAACCATTCTTCATAGGTTTCTGGCCTACGCACCCGTTTAGGACCGGATCCGTCCATGGCCCGCTCTTTGGCCCTGAACGCATCCAGCGAGAGCTCAAAAATATTGACGTAACGGCCCTCCTGAATTTTTTTAATAACTTTTGCCTTGAGATGGCCGTAAAGGGAGTGCACCAGGCAGGGATATGTGTCTCCCTGTGCCGCCACTTTGCGCGGAACTGGTGTCTCCAAGGGCATATTTGGGCCCGTCCCTGACGACCCCGCCATCCCTTCTGCCTGCCCTGAACCTACAGACCTCCCCTTTGCCTGATTAGCTGCCATCTTTTTGATCCATCTAAACATCCTACGCTGCCCTTTCCCCACTAGTCCTAGGTCCTCCCCACTGTCTGAACCTGACCCGCTAGAGGAAGTGTCCGTGTCAGCGTGTGTAGTGTTTAGAACAAAAGACTCACCCCCTGCCGGTCTGCCAGCGTCCGCCGTTGTCATCTGGACTGGATCAGCTTCCTTCTGCTGCTCCCTGCTGGGCCCCGCCACCACCAGCGCATTGGATGATCTCACAGCCGCCACTGTCTCTGCTGCCGCTGTAACCTGGGGAGACAAACAAACTTGGGGAGACATCTGGTTCACAGGAGGGACACCGACTGAGGCCCCCGCCCGAGCCCCACTCTGCACCCCCCCTGTATTCATACCCAGCGCGGTCGCCACTGCCCTAGAAATGATTGCCTCCTGACCAGGACCCCCCTGGGCGTTCTCACTGAACCCAGGTGAGGCCATCATACCAGCATCCCGCATTGCCGCATGCACTGCCCTTTTAATCATTTCCTCCATACACACTCCCTGATTATCATGCATTCCAGCCCTATTCCCCAAGTTCTGGGCGTTCAAGGGAGCCCCATACACATCCCCATGCATACTTCCAGCCATTTGGTCTGTGTTCCTAGCACGTGTCATCCCCACATGCTCCCCAGCTAAATTCCCTGCTGCTGCGTTCCCACATTCACAGCCTGCAGTACATTCCTCCTTTCTACATGCACCCTTAGCTCTCTCTGCGCAAGAGCGCTGGTTCCTGGCCTACCCGGTCCATCTGCTGCCTCAGCCCTCTCCACATGCGCACCTGCTGTCCTCAGCGCATGCATGCTTGTTCCGGGCCTACTCGCGCCATCCTCTGCCTCAGCCCTCACAACATGCGCACCTACTGCCCTCTGCGCATGCGCGCTTGCTCCGGGCCTACCCGCATCATCCTCTGTCTGCGCCGCACCCGACCCCCCAGGTAAGAGCCCTGAAGCCTCTCGGACCCTCCCTGTGGCCATCAGAGCCCTCCCCGTGAACCGGAGCCTCCCCAAGTTACCTGGGCTGCTCCGGTCGCGAGGTACTTCTCTGGCTCCTTCATCCCTCCCTCCAAGATGGCGGCTGCGATCCTCACTGGAAGCAAGTGAGGTGGAACTATCACGAGAGCCGCCATCTATGGAGGGAGGGCCTGCTGCGCACTCCGCAATCGCCTCACTGCAGGCCTCACCACTCCCCCCGGCAGCCACAGAAACAGCTCCGGCTGGGCCCCGGCCAGATGGCACCACCACCGACGCCAACGATTGGGCCAGGGCCAGAACCGCTGCCATGGCAGCCTGCGGGAGAGCAGGCAACATCGTAGGAGCTAGGCCTAGCGCCCCATTGCCCCCCTATGCTCCCCGGGCCCATAATCCAGAGCAGGCCCTGCCTCAGATGTCAGGCCCCTCTCCCTATCCGGCCCCACTACCACTACCGGGCCTGTAGGCCTCCCTTCTAGGCCCCCATAATCCACCCTGGCTACATGCCTCCCCCTGGGGGATGAATAAACATGGGGCAACCCTGGGGCAGGTGTGCTACACCCTGTACTGGGGCCTATATCCACATCCCGACCCCCACTTGATTGGGCCTGTGTATAAGGGCTAGGCCCGCCACCCCCACCTCTCTTGGGTCCCTTCCCTTTATTAAAGCTCCTGCTAGGTGGGGTTTTTTGGGGTGTGGGGGGTACCGCATCATCTGACATGTCATCCTCTCTCTGCATTGCAGGTCCCTTCTTCCTAGCTGCAACCTCCACCACCTCCCTAAATCACTTAGGGGGCACCGACTTCCTTCTAGATCTCTCCATCCCTCAAGCACAGATCACAAGAAAACTTTCTCCTCGAAGTCTGGAACAGAAAGAGGCCGGATACACTGCTGCAGGACCCTATAAAGGTAAGCACAAAACACCGCCTCCTCTCCTGCAACATTGTAACAAAAACACCCTAGCATTCTCCAGACTTCAAGTTGGTAATCCCTTAATGTTGTTACTGGCCCACTAGAGGGCCCTCCACTCTCATTAACATTATAACTTAAAACCCTAACCACAGCGTTTGCCCTTCTCCACTAATGAGGCTCCACATCACTCAGTGGAAAGCCCGCAATTACATCACTACCGCTATCCTATGAGGAGGTACCTATTATCCTTATACGAGTCACTAATTCATAAAACTCAGGGCAAGCCAACATACTCCAGCTAGACAAGAGAACTGCACTGCCATTCAGGAACTTATTGTCGCACCTGCCTCAGTGTCAGGTGAAGAGACAAGGTGTTAAGTACAATACCCACACAAATTATAGGTATGACACAGATTAATCCAGATATTACGGTTGAGATAGAAGTAAAAAATAACCAGCCTGAAGCTCTGGATGCAGGCTGAACTGTACAGTATTATATAAATCTGGAGATGCTGAGCAAGGAAAAATAGTACTGGTAAAGGATACAATCCGGTGTAGTAAAGGTAACAGGCACAAGGGGTCAGGCTAGAGCGTAGTCAAGGTCACAATCCAGGCCAGGGACAGAACGGCAAACAATACAGTGAGGTACAAGGGGTTAAAGAAAAGCATAGTCAAAGTCCAGTTCTGAGATCAAAGTAAACAGCAAATCCAATGAAGTACCAAAGAGCAAATAGAAAGCAGAGTCCAGAATCCAAATTCAAGTCTGTAACAGAGAGCAATCCAAATAGCAATACACAGCACACCATGAGTAGTAACTCAATAAATGGGCAATGACTGCAGGAAGGGCTGGGTTTATATAGCCTGAGTAATTGCCAATTACCAGCAGCTGCAGCCAGGTGAAGCCAAAGAGAAGGAAAACAAAAAGCCAGCCAAGCAAAGAGACAGGCAGCAGCCAAAGTGCATGGATAGCACATAGAAAAAGAAAAAAACAAGAAGCTGAGGTCTCGTACAATTCCAGGGTGTGACACTTATAAACCCCCTTCTGGGGCCAACCCTTTGCCTTCTCACTGATCTGTCTCATTTATTTCATGTATGGTCAAGTGACCCATTCTCCCATGCCTGTTATTCAGGTTTCTCCTATGTATCATTAGCCACATCTGACTTTTAAAATCACTTATATAGAGACCATGTAAACAGCTTGTAATTACAAGATATTTCTGTTGAGTTGCTATGGAATAACATTTAAGCCAAGTCTCAATGTTTTTAAAACTATAACATCCTTTATACAGCTGTTGTTTTTCAAAAGTCAAACCCCACCCACCATTTGCCTTATTTTAGAGGAGCCAATCAGGGCTTTAGTCTGCAGATAGTATGTCTATCCATGGTCATAATGTTGTATAAAATGCATTGTTTTATAGTTGTTAGGGAAAGGTATGTCACAGGGTTAGCCTTAAGAACTCAACAGGGTAATTTTAAAGTTTTGAGAATCAGAAAATCTTCAATTTATCAGAGCTAGATTATATTAAATAGGGACAAAATAAATAATGAAATAATATTGTAAAATTGTTTCATTATGCAAAACTAAACTAAACAGTTTATATAAAAATCTCAAGGTATTTACAGTCCCTTTATTAGAAAAGACGGCGTGACCTGTATATCGATAGATTAGAACACAGAAGGGAGAGATTAATATAATAGAGACCATGGTCTGAACAAATGCACAAGTACAAGTAATCAAATTTTGCTAAAGTTCTTAGTGATACTAGAAACCCATAAAAACAGCTGATAAATTTTGAAAACATCAAATGTTTTCTAACTACGTTGGATGTCATAACAAAGGAAGCTAAAAACCACCTGAGTGGAATTTTTGGTATTGGATTTTGAATGGATTGGAACATCGTAAAATGTTATTGTCTACAATATGCATGGCACTATTTACATTATTTAGATACCAACTGGTAATTATCAATTTTACCTGGTGGGCAAGCATAAAATGATAAAAATAGCTCATCTACCATTATTTTGGTATTTGAAATAGCTGATCGTGCCGGTGGTATCCCCCACCTAAACCGAAACATTTCAATACTTAAGTTCTGGCTATAGAAAAGCAGTGTAAAGATAGCCTGCAGAATAAATTAAACTCCCACTGGAAGGTAGGGTTGATAAGTAATAAGATGTTCGTTTTCAATTGTTTTCTTTAAGTATTGGGCTTTGGTATACAGACAGAGATAAAATAAGGAAGCATTTGTGTTTACATAAAGTGATAAAATAAGAACATCTCATTTATCTTCCGGTTCAACCAATTTTGATGGGTTGTGGTGTAAAGTAACAGCTATTTCATATACAAAAATAAAGATAAAGCAATATCTCACACATTTTATACTCTGCTGCTGGTATAACAACCTGTTGTAAAAACACTAAAAGGGGAAACCAGTTTTACAGTACACTGTCCCTTTAAAACCATTTTTAATGCCATGCCATTTGCAGGAATTCCTTTTAATGTTGTCTCCACCATCAACCCAAAATAGCATTAGTGTGACGGTGCATGTCCTGGACAGAGTTGTGTCCGTCCTTGAAAACCAGGATGCTGAGAGGCTGCAGGTGGGAAACAGGTTAGGCCTCCCAACCTGTGACAATTCTGCAGAATCCAGGATGGATGGGAGATCTCAAAATATAATCCAATTGCTTATCATGTCCTAGTTTACTCAATTTAGCTTTATTCTCATTGGCCTACTTCTTACCAGATTGTTAAAACGCTAACATATACTTTGTGCTTTTGCTGGACTCATCCATCTCACTCAAACATAATTTTCTGCTGCTCTTTTAAGCTTTCTATTGTGCTCCAGGGTTAAATTAAAAATGCTAACTCTTGCACTGTACCCTTTATATATCTCAATTTCTCTCCAAATATTCCCATAGCCACCGTTTGGTTCTTCTTCTAACCAATGACTCTAAAGCCATGGGGGTAGATTTAACAATCGTCTGATGGACATACGCTGTCAGCATTTAACATTGCACAAGCATTTCTAGAGAAATGCTTGTGCAATGCCGCCCCTTGAACATTTGCGGCCAATCGGTCGCTAGCAAGGGGTGTCAATCATCCCAATCGTATCCAATCGGGATGATTGCTATTCGCCACTTCAGAGGTGGCATATGAGTTAAGGAGCAGCGGTCTTATGACCACTACTTCTTAACTCATGTTTCTGGCTCGGAACAGCTGCTTATTAAATCTACCCCATGGTGTCACCTTCTTCCTCTCTTACCTACAAGGCTTCCTAAGTAAAAAATGGAAATCACGCAATCATACATGCGATCGCGTGATTTCAATGATGAGATCAGGTCAGAAAAGAGTGCCTATGATGCTAGACATACCCTCAAGCCCGCTATCCCAGTTAGGAAGCCA
This sequence comes from Bombina bombina, assembly GCF_027579735.1. Lineage (NCBI taxonomy): Eukaryota > Metazoa > Chordata > Amphibia > Anura > Bombinatoridae > Bombina > Bombina bombina. Next base: position 62,753,937 of record NC_069508.1, read on the forward strand.
TGATTGCTTCAGGACAGCAGAATGGCTAGGACATCCCATGCCATCCTAATGGCGCTAAAGCCCAGCAGGGTTAGGACGGCATGGGACGTCCTAACGGCGGGAAGTGGTTAAGGATGCCTTTTCAAAGATAAATAGCACTTCAATATCTAAAGGGCTTTTACTTTGTATGTGACAAACTTATTTGCCTGTATATTTAATATATATTTGAGGGCATTACTGTTTATGTAATTATCTGTCCATTAATCGGTTAGATTTTAAGCACAGTTAGGAACATGGCCCCAGAACCTTTATTATCTTAGTTTGCATATCTACGTCTGGTTTTATTTATTGCACCTCGTTTATAGTGCTGTGGATTATTATGACACATTATAAATAAATGACAGTGGTGATAATATCTGTAAGTCTCTATACTGGCTTCTCTTGAGTTCTGTAATTCCTGGGATTGCCTGTTGTCCATCATTCAACCGGAAAGTCCTGTATTTTACAGACTACCTGCAAAAACTATACAAAAATGCTCACCTAAAGGGACACTGAACCCGTTTTTTTCTTTTCTTTCATGATTCAGATAGAGCATGCAATTTTAAGCAACTTTCTAATTTACTATTTTTGGGTTCATAACCCTGGACAGCACTTGTTTATTGATGGGGGAATTTATCCACCAATCAGCAAGAACAACCCAGGTTGTTTACCAAAAATGGGCCAGCTTCTAAACTTACATTCTTGCTTTTCAAATAAAGATACCTTTTAAGACCTCATATGCATCCTATGTCTATAATAAATAAGGATCCAGAAATAAGTGGCACTGTGGATGCCCTCTGCTATGTATTACAGGTAGTGATGTCGCGAACCTAAAAATTTCAGTTCGCGAACGGCGGACTCGAACTTCCGCAACTGTTCGCGAACCGGCGAACCGGGCGAACCGCCAATGACTTCAATAGGCAGGCAAACTTTAAAACCAACAGGGACTCTTTCTGGCTACAATAGTGATGGAAAAGTTGTTTCAAGGGGACTAACACCTGGAATGTGGCATGCCGGAGGGGGATCCATGGCAAAACTCCCATGGAAAATTACATAGTTGATGCAGAGTCTGGTTTTAAGCCATAAAAGGCATCACCTAACATTCCTAAATTGTTTGGAATAACGTGCTTTAAAACATTAGGTATGATGTATTGATCATGTAGTGTAAGGGTTACGCCCGCTTCACAGTGACAGACCAAACTCCCTGTTGAAAGGTACAGTCTACACCAGAATTTTTATTGTTTTAAAAGATAGATAATCCCTTTATTACCCATTTCCCAGTTTTGCATAACTAACACATTTATAATAATATACTTTTAACCTCTGTGATTATCTTGTATCTAAGCCTCTGCAAACTGCCCCTTTTTTCAGTTCTTTTGACAGACTTGCAGTCTAGCCAATCAGTGCCTGCTCCCAGATAACTTCTCGTGCACGAGCACAGTGTTATCTATATGAAATACGTGAACTAACACCCTCTAGTGTTGAAAAACTGTTAAAATGCAATCTGAAAGAAGTGGGCTTCAAGGTCTAAGAAATTAGCATATGAACCTCCTAGGTTAAGCTTTCAACTAAGAATACCAAGAGAACAAAGCAAAATTGGTGATAAAAGTAAATTGGAAAATTGTTTAAAATTACATGCTCTATCTGAATCCTGAAAGTTTATTTTGGCCTAGACTGTCCCTTTAATGCACAAGACGTGCGGTCTGGGACCCATGGTAAGGTTTCCAGAGGCAGTTGCGGCGCCAGGGGACGTGTATATGGCATGGATTTTAGGAACCGGGCGGGAGATGGAAAAAGATGCTTGGTCGGTCCTCATACTTCAAATTTGGGGCACTGCGCGTGCAATCTACTGTGCCACCAGATATGAGTGGTGTGTTAAGTAGTACTATTCCTATCACTTTAATACCTGTTACTTGCCTTTTTTTTGTTTTGTTTTTTGAAGCCACAGTGCAGCACCAGAGGCCAGAAAAATTTGGCATGTACACATGCCTGAAAAACTAGGTATTGTTGCAGCCGCTGCTGTAGCAGCGGCCAGAAAAATTGATGTTTGTTTCCCTGGCAGAAAGTGCCCTAAAACATTGCGGCTTGAACACTAGTTGGTGGCCGATAAGTCACGCAAGTCATCCGGCATTCGTAGATAACATACAGCAGCTTGTGGACCATTTATAGCCCAAGGCAGATCATCTCATTAGGTCTTTTTTACTCGAATGTATCGCCCAATGTCAGTCCCATTCATCTTAATAAAGGTGAGGTAATCTAGACTTTTTTGACCTAGGCGACTTCTCTTCTCAGTGACAATACCTTCTGCAGCACTGAAGGTCCTTTCTGACAGGACACTTGAAGCGGGGCAGGCCAGAAGTTCTATAGCAAATTGGGATAGCTCAGGCCACAGGTCAAGCCTGCACACCCAGTAGTCAAGGGGTTCATCGCTCCTCAGAGTGTCGAGATCTGCAGTTAAGGCGAGATAGTCTGCTACCTGTCGGTCGAGTCGTTCTCTGAGGGTAAGCCCGAAGGGCTGTGGCGATGCATAGGAGTTAAAAAGCTCCGCATGTCCTCCATCAACAACACGTCTGTTAAGCGTCCTGTCCTTGCCGGCATGGTCGTGGGAGTCGGAGGATTACTTTCACCTCTTCCCCTGTTAGATTTCCCGTTGTGCTGTGACATCACCCTTATATGCTGTGTAAAGCATACTTTTTAATTTATTTTGGAACTGCTGCATCCTTTCCGACTTGCGGGAATTTGGTAACATTTCAGGCACTTTATGCTTATACCGGGGGTCTAGCAGCGGGGACACCCAGTACAGGTCGTTTTCCTTCAGTTTTTTTATACAAGGGTCACTCAACAGGCACGACAGCATGAAAGACCCCATTTGCACAAGTTTGGATGCCGAGCTACTCATGTCCCGTTCCTCGTCCTCAGTGATCTCACTGAAGGTATGTTCTTCCCCCCCGAGCCACGTACAACACCACGGGTACCAGATAGGTGACAACGAGCACCCTGGGATGCCTGTTGTGGTTGGTCTTCCTCCTCCTCAAAGCCAGATTCCTCCTCTGACTCCTCTTCCTCACAATCCTCTTCCAGCGTTGCCGCTGGTCCAGCAAGCAATGCTGATAAGGCTGTTTCTGGTGGTGATGGTGACCACAACTCTTCCTCTTCACGCTCATCTACAGCCTGATCCAGCACTCTTCGCAGGGCACGTTTCAGGAACAAAACAAATGGTATGATGTCGCTGATGGTGCCTTCGGTGCGACTGACTAGGTTTGTCACCTCCTCAAAAGGACGCATGAGCCTACAGGCATTGCGCATGAGCGTCCAGTAACTTGGCAAAAAAATCCCCAGCTCCACAGAGGCTGTCCTAGCACCCCGGTCATACAAATACTCGTTAACGGCTTTTTCTTGTTGGAGCAGGCGGTCGAACATTAGGAGTGTTGAATTCCAATGTGTCGGGCTGTCGCAAATCAAGCGCCTCACTGGGATGTTGTTTCGCCGCTGGATATCTGCAAAATTCGCCATGGCCGTGTAGGAACGCCTGAAATGGCTACACACCTTCCTGGCCTGCTTCAGGACATCCTGTAAGCCTGGGTACTTATGCACAAAGCGTTGTATGATCAGATTACACACATGTGCCATGCACGGCACATGTGTCAACTTGCCCAATTTCAATGCCGCCACCAAATTACTTCCGTTGTCAGAAACCACTTTGCCGATCTCCAGTTGGTGCGGAGTCAGCCACTGATCCACCTGTGTGTTCAGGGCAGACAGGAGTGCTGTTCCGGTGTGACTCTCTGCTTTCAGGCAAGTCAACCCCAAGACGGCGTGACACTGCCGTATCCGGGATGTGGAATAGTACCTGCGGAGCTGGGGGAGTGCCGTTGATGTGGAGCAAGACGCAGCAGCAGAAGAAGACTCAGCCGAGGAAGAGGTTATGGAAGAGGATGAAGTAGGAGGAGTAGAGGAGGTAGCAGCAGGCCTGCCTGCAAGTCATGGCGGTGTCACCAACTCCTCTGCAGAGCCACGCATTCCATGCTTGGCAGCCGTCAGCAGGTTTACCCAATGCGCAGTGTAGGTGATATACCTGCCCTGACCATGCTTTGCAGACCAGCTATCAGTGGTCAGATGGACCCTTGCCCCAACACTGTGTGCCAGACATGCCATTACTTCCTTTCGCACAATCGAGTACAGGTTGGGGATTGCCTTTTGTGCAAAGAAATTTCGGCCGGGTACCTTCCACTGCGGTGTCCCAATAGCAACACATTTTTTGAATGCCTCAGACTCCACCAGCTTGTATGGTAAAAGCTGGCGGGCTAAGAGTTCAGACAAGCCAGCTGTCAGACGCCGGGCAAGGGGGTGACTTTGGGACATTGGCTTCTTACACTCAAACATGTCCTTGACAGACATCTGACTGTGGGCAGATGAGCAGGAACTGCTACAGAAGAGAGACGGAGTGGCGGATGGTTGAGAGGGGGCAAGGAGGACAGCAGTGGTTGACGTGGCTGAAGATGCTGGACCAGGAGGAGGATGGCAGCTTTGAGTTTGTGTGCTGCTTCTACTCATGTGTTCATCCCATCGGCGTTTGTGATGTGAGATCATGTGCCTTCGCAAAGCAGTTGTACCTAGGTGGGTGTTGCACTTCCCACAACTCAGTTTCTTTTGGCACAGGTTGCAAATGGCATCGCTGTTGTCAGAGGCAGACACACAAAAAAAATGCCACACTGCTGAGCTCTGCGATGACAGCATTCTGGTGGTGGCAACAGCATGCGTTGATTGGCTTGCTGTCTGGCTGACCCTGGGTGCCGATGCATGCTGTCTGACTGTGCCACTAGCTCCTTGCGACGACCTCCCCCTGCTTCCAATTCGTCTCCTCCTCCTCCTCTCTGTCTCCCCATCTGAACTTTCCCCCTCTTCTTCTTCTCTTCTAGCGGGCACCCACGTGACATCCATGGATGCATCATCATCAACCGCTTCACTTGTATCTGACAAATCAACAAAGGAAGCAGCAGCGGGTACAATATCATCATCATCATTACACCGTACGTCCATGTCTGTAATGTTGCCTGACTGAGACATATCACTGTTATCTACATCCTCTGTCAATGATGGTTGCGCATCACTCATTTCTTCCAACTGATGTGTCAATAACTACTCTGGCAGATCAAGTGAAGCGGCTGTGGTGCTAGTGTTGGTGGTGGGGGCAGGTGGGCAAGTGACACTGGTCACTTGAGAGGTGCCCGAAGCTAAGCTGGAGGTGGATGGTGTGTCAAGGTTCCGAGCTGAAGCTGTAGAAGATTGGGTGTCCTGTGTTAGCCAGTCAACTAGGTCCTCCTCAGAACTTTTCGCGTTCATGGTACATGGCCTCTGAACACTGGGCATTATTGTAGGGTCAAAGGGAATCACAGCACCATGACCACGACGGCACCTGTGGGGTGGCCTGCCTCTGCCTGTCATTTTTTTTTTTAAATGTACACTTACACTACTATTAAACAAAATATGAGTGGTGCCACTGGGCAAGTGGGCACAGTATACGCTGTGAGCCTGACACAAAAAAGCAGACTGATGTTTCACAATCCAAAAAGTTTATTTTTTTTAAATGTACACTTACACTACTATTAAACAAGATATGAGTGGTGCCACTGGGCAAGTGGGCACAGTATGCGCTGTGAGCCTGACACAAAAAAGCAGACTGATGTTTCACAATCCAAAAAGTTTATTTTTTTTAAATGTACACTTACACTACTATTAAACAAGATATGAGTGGTGGCACTGGGCAAGTGGGCACAGTATACGCTGTGAGCCTGACACAAAAAAGCAGACTGATGTTTCACAGTCAAAAAAGTTTATTTTTTAAATATTTACACTACTGTTACAACAAATATGAGTGGTGGCACTAGTTGGCAAGTGGGCCTGGCACACACGCTGGCAGGCAGGCAACTGCAATTAGATTACACTAGCAGACTGATGTTTCACAGTCAAAAAGTTTTTTTTTTTAAATATTTACACTACTGTTACAACAAATATGAGTGGTGGCACTAACTTGGCAAGTGGGCCTGGCACACACGCTGGCAGGCAGGCAACTGCAATTAGATTACACTAGCAGACTGATGTTTCACAGTCAAAAAAGTTTTTTTTTAAATATTTACACTACTGTTATAACAAATATGATTGGTGGCACTAGTTGGCAAGTGGGCCTGGCACACACGCTGGCAGGCAGGCAACTGCAGTTAGATTACACTAGCAGACTGATGTTTCACAGTCAAAAAAGTTATTTTTTTAAATATTTACACTACTGTTACAACAAATATGAGTGGTGGCACTAACTTGGCAAGTGGGCCTGGCACACACGCTGGCAGGCAGGCAACTGCAATTAGATTACACTAGCAGACTGATGTTTCACAGTCAAAAAAAGTTTTTTTTTACAAAATTTACACTACTGTTACAACAGATATGAGTGGTGGCACTTAGCAAGTGGGCCTGGCACACACGCTGGCAGACAGGCAACTGCAATTAGATTACACTAGCAGACTGAAGTTTCACAGTCAAAATTACAGAGGCAAAAAAAAAAAAAGATGTTCTAGCCCTTAAAAGGGCTTTTTGGGGTTCTGTCCTTACAGCAGAGATCAGATGAGTCCTTCAGGACTGTAGTGGACACTGAATACACTAGCCTAGCTATGAATTTCCCTATAAAATCATCAGCAGCTACACTATCCCTCCTCTCACTAAGAATGCAGGATCAGAATGAATCTAAAATGGCTGCTGTCCAGGAGCTGGGAGGGTCTGGGAGGGAGTGTCTGCTGCTGATTGGCTGAAATGTGTCTGCAGACTGTGAGATACAGGGTCAAAGTTTACTCAATGATGACGAATAGGAGGCGGATCGAACATCGCATATGTTCACCCGCGGCGGCAAACTCGAACAAGCTATGTTCGCCGGGAACTATTCGCCGGCAAACTATTCGCGAAGTCACTAATTACAGGTAGCGCACGGCCAATCGGTCACCAGCAGGGGCTGTCAATTACCCCAGTGAAACTTGTCCGGGTTGATTGTAAACTGCCAACTAGGAGGTGGCGTAAAGGTTAAGAAGCAGCGGTCTGATGACATAAAGCGGTCTGATGCATTTCGCAGCATTATAAATTTCCCCCAAGGTGAGGTCTTACCAGGGATTTATATTATGACAAAATTAAGTTTTCTTCCCTTGCATCTATGCCTATTTTAAAGGGACATGAAACCCAAAAAAATTATTTCATTATTCAGATAGAGAATACATTTTTAAACAACTTTCTAATTTACTTCTATTATCTAATCAGTTTCATTCTCTTGATATCATTTGTTGAGGGAGCAGCTATGCACTACTGTTTTTTAATTGAACACATGGGTGAGCCAATTACAATCAATATATATGCAGCCACCAATCAACAGCTAGGACCTAGGTTCTCTGCTGCTCCTGAGCTTGTCTAGATAAACTTTTCAGCAAAGAATAACAAGAGAAGGAAGCAAATGAAATAATAGAAGTGCATTGTACAGTTGTTTAAAATTGTATTTTCTATCTGAATCATGAAAGAAAACTTTTGGGTTTCATGTCCCTTTAATATATGTTAGTACCTTATTTGCCTTAGAAGCCGATGCCTTACATTACGCTCTCATTTTAGCTTGTTACATTATACATACACCTACATTCTTTTCCTCTGCTTTGCCAAGTCTTGTCTGATATAAATAATAGGTAGCCTGCATATTTTTGCTTTCATAATGCACCTTTCTTTTACCCGTATTAAATCTCATTTGCCATTAGCAGCCCATTCTTTCAATTTTTGTAAATACCCTTGCAGAGCAATTGCATCCTACTCTGACCTTATTCCCTTACTCAACTTTGTACCATCAGGACAAATAGAGATGTTGCTGTATAATCCTTACTCATTGATATAAATGTTAAAAAGATGAGCGCAAAGTACTGATCCTTAAAGGAACCCCACTAATTACTTTTGTCTGATCTGAGTATTATCTATTTACTACAACACATTGCTCCCTATCTTTTATCCAGTTATTTCTCCATGAGATAACATTATCAGCTATACCAGTCCCTTAATTGTTGTACAGATGAACTGAAGGGAAATATGACTCATGGTAACAGAGAAGCAGCTTTTATTTCTCATATGTGGCTGCCGACTCAGTTTCTACTGATAGCAAACAGCTAGAAAGGGCACATAGTTGAAATAGGGGGCCCTGTCACCGCGTTTTCCCTGGGGCCCAGTGAGATCTAGTTACACCCCTGCAAGTGGCAGGTTCTCTGCCTGAGAACTTGTCTGCCTTACAGCCTTGATCAATTTTCCCCTAGACAACCTTACAATTCAACCATCACTCCCTTTCTTTGGTTAATGATGTCTATAGAATAGCATAGGACTTTAGACCACTGTTTGTTCATAGAAACTAAACAAAATATCTAAACAAAGGGAGAAACAAGTATAATAGTTTCTGGATGAACAATTTTCAGTTTTACAGCTGTAATACAAAACATACATCTCCATCATATTGTTTTTAGTACTGTCACAATATGAGTAATTTGCTAAATATGATCAAATTATATATATATATGTATTTGTGTGTGTATGTATATATATATGTGTGTGTGTGTGTGTATATATATGTGTGTGTATGTATATATGTGTGTGTGTGTATATATATATATGTGTGTGTATGTATATCTATGTGTGTGTGTGTGTGTATATATATATATATATATATATATATATATATTAAGTTCAAGTATATTTATATAAGTAAATATATATTGCACACAGCAGAGCTATACGAGATGCTGTATTTAAAGTAGGGGATTGCAGCACTCAGTGATAACTTCTCTAAATCTAATATGTAGAAACAAGCTTAAACAAAGTATCAAAACAGAGGCTCACACACAGATGGTCCAATTAACGTGTAACGCATTTATTCATACATGTTTAACCTAAACCTAAATATGCCACTGCAGTGGAAACCTGTTTCAATACCTAAACTCATGTGTACAAGGTACATGAATGACAATCTCAAATGTTTGCAAGAATACACATTCAATAAAACAAAACATAACATCAGGAAACCAATTGAAATTGAAACAAAATGTCCCAAATAAAGCAAAAGTTCCACAAATCTTGTGTTAGTTATAGTAAAATTTCTTATTGACAAAAAAGCAACATCTGAGTTCATCCAGAAAAGGTACTGTTATTGGAGAAGCAGCTGACAGATTCGAGGTAAAAGCGTCCTCCTATGTCAGCACTTATGAACCATGAGTGTTAGATAATAGCATCAGGCTATTTCCAAATTGCGGCAATAAAGGATAAAGAAAAACCATACAACCTCTTCCAAGCTAGGATAGGTCCCAGGCAGCACAGACCGGGTTCCGGTTTCTTTAGGCACCGACTTGAAGCATACCATGTGAAGTGAGCCAGGACCTGGCATCCGGCTTTATGTCTCACCCAGATCACTCGTCCCGTTTCTTAACACTTTCGTTTGTGCAATCTGAACTTTGAGACTTTATACTGGGTAGATCCACTTTCATTCGCCTCTGCCGACCTTTTTCCAGAAACAAAGTGTTATTGATCAACACCAATCCGGGTACTTGCTTGCTGCCGCTAAAACTTTCAAATGACGGTGTCGACGCGCGTTTCGCCCCACAATGCTTTGCGTCAGGGCTTCGTCAGGACTGTCAGTCACAGGTGAACTCTCCTTTCATTTAAATCTGTTCCCAATTTTACAGGAGCGATTAAGGCGTATACACACCAGCCAATAGGATAGGTCATTTAACATCACCACTATTGAGATTTCCTTGCATGTATACACCGGACAAAAACATTGCTATTTACCTTGTTTATACAAAGTATAACAGACTAAAGAAAAGGAGATTAAACAAATGAATTTAAACACTGTCAAAAGGACCAAGTGGTGCAGAGCCTTCAATGAATTTATTTTAATTTTATTTAAAACTCCTCTAGTGCAATAACTTTGCATAAATCGTTTTGAGGTATTAAAAATAATAGTCTGGACGAACATTATTTTCTTCATATTTGTGCTTAGGCTTTTTAAGGAATGATAGAAATGTAAAAGGAATCATCTTACAAATTATTTTTATTGCTTTTTAGGACTACCTAGGTTGATTTGTCACATTATTTGTGTTTTTAACCCAGGAAAGACCTAAATTCAATTCTTTCGTTTAAGCCAAAAGGGGACACTGTTTTTAACACATAAGTCCACCTGGCTTCTTTTTTTAGAAGACATTTATTATTGTCCCCTCCTCTGCCACTTGTCAGTCCTTGATCAATACCAACAAATTTTAAAGATACAGTGCTGCTATTGTGTGCATCTTTGAAATGTCTTGCAACACTAGTATCTCTTTCAAAGAGTATGTCATCTCTATGCTCCTGTACCCTGTCCTTGAACATCCGTTTTGTTTTTCCAACATAGAACAGGGGACAGGAGCATTGTAAGAGATATACTACTCCTATTGTGTTACAATTTGAAAAACACCTTATTTCAAAGTTATTATTAGTATTTGCCGAAAAAGTTTTACACTTCAGCATATGTGGACAATACACACAATGTCCACATGGGAAACTGCCTTTAACTTGTTGATATTTAGTTAACCAGTTAGTTGTGGGTTCTGACCTCACGAATCTGCTTTTAACCAACTTCTCTTTTAAGTTAGGAGATTTTTTTGCGGTCAAAAGGGGTCTTTGACCCACTTGTTCAGCAATTTTTTCATCAAATGACAGCAAGTGCCAATGTCGAGACAAAATGTCTCTCAAAGTCTGCCATTGGCAATTGAATGTAGTTATGAATCTTGTGTTGCTATCTATAGTAGCCTTGACTTTATTTGAATAAAGGAGATCATTTTTATTCAATTTCCGAACTTTGTTGAGGGTGAATTTAATTAATTTGTTCGAATATCCTCTTTCAATGAATTTTTCACACATTATTTGAGCATGATGCTCAAATTTTGTTTTTGAAGAACAAAGGGAATGCCTCTTTTGAGTGATTCCGGGTGGCTACTGGAAGCTTCTAATAAACTGTTTGTTGCTGTGGTCTTCCGATGGTTTTCAGTGGTTATTTTGTTTCCTTCTTTTTTGATACAAATATCCAGGAAAGGTAATTCTTTCACACTGAATACATGTGTCAACAAAATGTTCCGGTCATTTATATTTAATGAGTCAATAAATTCAACCAGACAGGCCAGGGGGCCATCCCAAAACATGAGGATGTCGTCCACATATCTAAGCCAAAGGGACACATGGGAACTGAACACCTTCCCAAACTTTTCAAAGATGTCAAGCTCCCATGCCCCCAAATGTAGACACGCGTATGTGGGTGCACACACGGCTCCCATTGCTGTCCCCCTGACCTGTCTATAAATTGAGCCATCAAATTCAAACACATTGTTCTCAAGGATAAACCTTAGCAGCTTAATGACAAAGTCAGTATGATTGTTACTTTCTGAGCCTCTAGATCTCAAAAAGTGTTCACTTGCACCAATCCCCACCTCATGAGGTATAGAGGAATAGAGACTTTCAACGTCAAGTGATACAAGAATAGTGTCGGTTGAGACAGATATGTCATCAATTTTTCGAAGGAGATCTGGGGTGTCCTTAACATAAGAGGGCAGGGATAATAGGAACGGTCTTAAAAAGAAATCTACATATTGTCCGATGTGTTCACTGATGCCTCCTATTCCCGATACTATTGGTCTCCCTGGTGGGTGAGACTTATTTTTGTGAATTTTCGGGATAGTGTAAAAGGTAGGCATCACTGGACACACCGGATTAAGGAACTTGAACTCATCTGGGGAAATGAGACCTTCCATTTTAGCTCCCTGTAAAATATGATACAACTTCAATTTCATATTTGACAAAGGATTTTTAGATAGTTTTTCATACTGAGTTCTGTCCAACAATTGTCTTTTTGATTCATTTAGATAGAAAGTTTCATCCATCAAAACTAGGTTACCGCCCTTGTCCGCTGGCTTAAACACTATCCCTTTTGCTTGGGTTAGTTCTTTTAACGCCATTCTTTGACCTGAAGTTAAATTATCAGACAGAATCCTCTCTTCAGGTAACTGTTCAATCTCCTTTTCTACCGCTTTAACAAACATGGAGACAGCAGGTACCTGTGCTATAGAAGGCATATAGGTGGATTTTGTCTTTAAATTAGATCTAAATATTCCTGTATTCTCAGAAATAGTTGTGGACTCATTGTCATCCAAAAGGGATTTGAGGGCAAGTATTGCCTCTTCATCTTTCTTATTTTCAGATGATTGGTACATTATATGGTGTAACACTAGTTTTCTCGCAAAGAGATGTAAATCTTTAATGAAATCAAACTTATTTAGTTTATTAGTCGGACTAAAGGATAAACCTTTTCTTAGAACTTCAATATGTGTTAATTTGAATTTGAATGAGGAAAGGTTGATAATCTGTAACTCATCTTTATATGCAGTCGGGGTTAATAGCCCTGATAGGGTCTCCTTCGTGGCCTCCCTCTGTTCCCTTGCCTTTGTCTCATATTGCCCCCTCTCCCTCTCTGTTCTCGCTGGGGATATCTCCTCTCTTCGGTTGTTATATTCTTTGTTTTTTCTGCTCCTCTTCCTCCCCCCTCGTCTCTTCCTAGATTGCCCTGGCCTATAATTTGTGACCCAGGGCCTCCTTCGTTTTTTGAAGATCTATCTTCATTTTCTATATCTGACACGTCTGTCCCTGAATCATAGGAACCTCTATCAAATTTATATACATAGACTTTTTTGTTATGGTAATCTTCCTGATCCCGATGCAATTTCCTGCACTTCCTAACTTTGATTTCTGCTTGCAATCTAGAAATATGTATTTTAGTTTCTTCATTTAGTTTTTCAAAGTTCGGATCATGGTCAAACTTATTAACAATTTGTAATGCTGACTCAACAGCTTCTTTTATTTTTTCCAATCTTTTATCATTCCTTTTAATTAACATCTCTATCATTCCAAGCGCACATGAAGATAGTTTTTCATTCCATTCATCCAAAAATTCTAAGCCTCCTTCTTCCTCTCTAGCATGGAACCTGGGTCTAAGAAAAGTCTTAACCCTCTAGGGACTATTTTTTTCTCCACATAGTTGGCTAAGCTTGAATTCTCTGCTCTTACCTTTACCTGTTTTACAATACAATTTTTATATTTTTTAAAAGCATTGAACACATTAGTTTATAGATCACTGCTTTCTAAATTTGTGTTGGTAAGAGATTATTTCAGCTCTGCTTCCCAGACCTCATCTGAGAGGGTGAATGCCATAATTCTCTGTTTATCAACAATGCTTTCAGCTTAACAAAAGAGAAGTTCAAGTATACTTACTTAAACTGTATACTACTACAATATTTTCTCAATCCCAAAGAACGGAAAAATGAGAATCCTCTCCTATATTCCTTTTATTAAATGAATTAATTAATTAGAAGTTTAGGGAGAGAAATATAGCAGTCAGGCTCCCATATTTCCACTTTTGGGTAAATTGCCTGATACAAATATAAACCTGGATAGCGCTAGTTAAACCAGGTCCTGGTGCAGACCCCAAATATTTTATTAACCCCTTAATGACAAGTGACGTACCAGGTACGTCCTGCAAAAACTTGCAGTTAGTGACAATGGACGTACCTGGTACGTCACTTGTCTAAGAGAGTGCTGGAAGCGATCGCAATCGCTTCCAGCAGCTCTCAGGGTATTGCAGTGATGCCTCGATATTGAGGCATCCTGCAATACCCTTAGAAAGCATCCGATGCAGAGAGAGCCACTCTGTGGCCCTCTCTGCACCGGTAGCGATGCGGCCGGTTCGTTGGTGGGTGGGAGCGCAACAGGGAGGCGGGTGGGCGGGCCCGCGATCACCTAAACACACTGACACCAATGAGTGGGAAGAGGGGGGGAAATATATATATATGAGGATCTGGGAGGGGGAGGGGGTTGGGGTATTGTGGGGGGCTGCTACACTACAGAAAAAAATAAATTAGTAATAAAAAATAATAATTAAAAACACTTTTTTGGGGGGTAAATTGGGTACTGGCAGACAGCTGCCAGTACCCAAGATGGCGGCAATTAGGTAGGGGAGAGGGTTAGATTGCTGGGGGGGGGGGATCATGGAGGTTGGGGCTAAGGCAGGAGTCCATCACAGCTAAAACATTTTATTTTTTTTTATTAAAAAAAATAAAAACTCCTTTTATTTAGTACTGGCAGACTTTCTGCCAGTACTTAAGATGGCGGGGACAATTGTGGGGTGGGGGAGGGAAGAGAACTGTTTGGGAGGGATCAGGGGGTGGGATGTGTCAGGTGGGAGGCTGATCTCTACCCTAAAGCTAAAATTAACCCTGCAAGCTCCCTACAAGCTACCTAATTTAACCCCTTAACTGCTGGGCATAATTTACGTGTGGTGCGCAGCAGCATTTAGCGGCCTTCTACTTACCAAAAAGCAACCACAAAGCCATATAAGTCTGCTATTTCTGAACAAAGGGGATCCCAAAGAAGCATTTACAACCATTTGTGCCTTAATTGCAGAAGCTGTTTGTAAATAATTTCAGTGGGAAACCTAAAGTTTGTGACAAAATTTGTGAAAAAGTGAACTTTTTTTTTTATTTGATGACATTTGGCGGTGAAATGGTGGCATGAAATATACCAAAATGGGCCTAGATCAATACTTTGGGTTGTCTTCTAAAAAAAAATATATACATGTCAAGGGATATTCAGGTATTCCTGACAGATATCAGGGTTCCAATGTAACTAGAGCTCATTTTGAAAAAAAGTTGTTTGGAAATAGCAAAGTGCTACTTGTATTTATGGCCCTATAACTTGCAAAAAAAGTAAAGAACATGTAAACATTGGGTATTTCTAAACTCAGGACAAAATTTAGAAACTATTTAGCATAGGTGTTTTTTGGTGATTGTAGATGTGTAACAGATTTTGGGGGTCAAAGTTAGAAAAAGTGTGTTTTTTTCAATTTTTTCCTCATATTTTATATTTTTTTTTATAGGAAATTATAAGATATGATGAAAATAATGGTATCCTTAGAAAGTCCATTTAATGGCGAGAAAAACGGTATATAATATGTATGGGTACAGTAAATGAGTAAGAGGAAAATTACAGCTAAACACAAACACTGCAGAAATGTAAAAATAGCCATTGTCATTAAGGGTAAGAAAATTGAAAAATGGTCCGGTCATTAAGGGGTTAAGTTCAAGTATATTTATATAAGTAAATATATATTGCACACAGCAGAGCTATACGAGATGCTGTATTTAAAGTAGGGGATTGCAGCACTCAGTGATAACTTCTCTAAATCTAATATGTAGAAACAAGCTGAAACAAAGTATCAAAACAGAGGCTCACACACAGATGGTCCAATTAACGTGTAACGCATTTATTCATACATGTTTAACCTAAACCTAAATATGCCACTGCAGTGGAAACCTGTTTCAATACCTAAACTCATGTGTACAAGGTACATGAATGACAATCTCAAATTGCAGTGGCATATTTAGGTTTAGGTTAAACATGTATGAATAAATGCGTTACACGTTAATTGGACCATCTGTGTGTGAGCCTCTGTTTTGATACTTTGTTTCAGCTTGTTTCTACATATTAGATTTAGAGAAGTTATCACTGAGTGCTGCAATCCCCTACTTTAAATACAGCATCTCGTATAGCTCTGCTGTGTGCAATATATATTTACTTATATAAATATACTTGAACTTAATAAAATATTTGGGGTCTGCACCAGGACCTGGTTTAACTAGCGCTATCCAGGTTTATATTTGTATCAGGCAATTTACCCAAAAGTGGAAATATGGGAGCCTGACTGCTATATTTCTCTCCCTAAACTTCTAATTAATTAATTAATTTAATAAAAGGAATATAGGAGAGGATTCTCATTTTTCCGTCCTTTGGGATTGAGAAAATATTGTAGTAGTATACAGTTTAAGTAAGTATACTTTAACTTCTCTTTTGTTAAGCTGAAAGCATTGTTGATAAACAGAGAATTATGGCATTCACCTTCTCAGATGAGGTCTGGGAAGCAGAGCTGAAAGAATCTCTTACCAACACAAATTTAGAAAGCAGTGATCTAGAAACTAATGTGTTCAATGCTTTTAAAAAATATAAAAATTGTATTGTAAAACAGGTAAAGGTAAGAGCAGAGAATTCAAGCTTAGCCAACTATGTGGAGAAAAAAATAATCCCTAGAGGGTTAAGACTTTTCTTAGACCCAGGTTTCAATGCTAGAGAGGAAGAAGGAGGCTTAGAATTTTTGGATGAATGGAATGAAAAACTATCTTCATGTGCGCTTGGAATGATAGAGATGTTAATTAAAAGGAATGATAAAAGATTGGAAAAAATAAAAGAAGATGTTGAGTCAGCATTACAAATTGTTAATAAGTTTGACCATGATCCGAACTTTGAAAAACTAAATGAAGAAACTAAAATACATATTTCTAGATTGCAAGCAGAAATCAAAGTTAGGAAGTGCAGGAAATTGCATCGGGATCAGGAAGATTACCATAACAAAAAAGTCTATGTATATAAATTTGATAGAGGTTCCTATGATTCAGGGACAGACGTGTCAGATATAGAAAATGAAGATAGATCTTCAAAAAACGAAGGAGGCCCTGGGTCACAAATTATAGGCCAGGGCAATCTAGGAAGAGACGAGGGGGGAGGAAGAGGAGCAGAAAAAACAAAGAATATAACAACCGAAGAGAGGAGATATCCCCAGCGAGAACAGAGTGGGAGAGGGGGCAATATGAGACAAAGGCAAGGGAACAGAGGGAGGCCACGAAGGAGACCCTATCAGGGCTATTAACCCCGACTGCATATAAAGATGAGTTACAGATTATCAATCTTTCCTCATTCAAATTCAAATTAACACATATTGAAGTTCTAAGAAAAGGTTTATCCTTTAGTCCGACTAATAAACTAAATAAGTTTGATTTCATTAAAGATTTACATCTCTTTGCGAGAAAACTAGTGTTACACCATATAATGTACCAATCATCTGAAAATAAGAAAGATGAAGAGGCAATACTTGCCCTCAAATCCCTTTTGGATGACAATGAGTCCACAACTATTTCTGAGAATACAGGAATATTTAGATCTAATTTAAAGACAAAATCCACCTATATGCCTTCTATAGCACAGGTACCTGCTGTCTCCATGTTTGTTAAAGCGGTAGAAAAGGAGATTGAACAGTTACCTGAAGAGAGGATTCTGTCTGATAATTTAACTTCAGGTCAAAGAATGGCGTTAAAAGAACTAACCCAAGCAAAAGGGATAGTGTTTAAGCCAGCGGACAAGGGCGGTAACCTAGTTTTGATGGATGAAACTTTCTATCTAAATGAATCAAAAAGACAATTGTTGGACAGAACTCAGTATGAAAAACTATCTAAAAATCCTTTGTCAAATATGAAATTGAAGTTGTATCATATTTTACAGGGAGCTAAAATGGAAGGTCTCATTTCCCCAGATGAGTTCAAGTTCCTTAATCCGGTGTGTCCAGTGATGCCTACCTTTTACACTATCCCGAAAATTCACAAAAATAAGTCTCACCCACCAGGGAGACCAATAGTATCGGGAATAGGAGGCATCAGTGAACACATCGGACAATATGTAGATTTCTTTTTAAGACCGTTCCTATTATCCCTGCCCTCTTATGTTAAGGACACCCCAGATCTCCTTCGAAAAATTGATGACATATCTGTCTCAACCGACACTATTCTTGTATCACTTGACGTTGAAAGTCTCTATTCCTCTATACCTCATGAGGTGGGGATTGGTGCAAGTGAACACTTTTTGAGATCTAGAGGCTCAGAAAGTAACAATCATACTGACTTTGTCATTAAGCTGCTAAGGTTTATCCTTGAGAACAATGTGTTTGAATTTGATGGCTCAATTTATAGACAGGTCAGGGGGACAGCAATGGGAGCCGTGTGTGCACCCACATACGCGTGTCTACATTTGGGGGCATGGGAGCTTGACATCTTTTTAAAAGTTTGGGAAGGTGTTCAGTTCCCATGTGTCCCTTTGGCTTAGATATGTGGACGACATCCTCATGTTTTGGGATGGCCCCCTGGCCTGTCTGGTTGAATTTATTGACTCATTAAATATAAATGACCGGAACATTTTGTTGACACATGTATTCAGTGTGAAAGAATTACCTTTCCTGGATATTTGTATCAAAAAAGAAGGAAACAAAATAACCACTGAAAACCATCGGAAGACCACAGCAACAAACAGTTTATTAGAAGCTTCCAGTAGCCACCCGGAATCACTCAAAAGAGGCATTCCCTTTGGACAACTGCTGAGACTGAAGAGAAATTGTTCTTCAAAAACAAAATTTGAGCATCATGCTCAAATAATGTGTGAAAAATTCATTGAAAGAGGATATTCGAACAAATTAATTAAATTCACCCTCAACAAAGTTCGGAAATTGAATAGAAATGATCTCCTTTATTCAAATAAAGTCAAGGCTACTATAGATAGCAACACAAGATTCATAACTACATTCAATTGCCAATGGCAGACTTTGAGAGACATTTTGTCTCGACATTGGCACTTGCTGTCATTTGATGAAAAAATTGCTGAACAAGTGGGTCAAAGACCCCTTTTGACCGCAAAAAAATCTCCTAACTTAAAAGAGAAGTTGGTTAAAAGCAGATTTGTGAGGTCAGAACCCACAACTAACTGGTTAACTAAATATCAACAAGTTAAAGGCAGTTTCCCATGTGGACATTGTGTGTATTGTCCATATATGCTGAAGTGTAAAACTTTTTCGGCAAATACTAATAATAACTTTGAAATAAGGTGTTTTTCAAATTGTAACACAATAGGAGTAGTATATCTCTTACAATGCTCCTGTCCCCTGTTCTATGTTGGAAAAACAAAACGGATGTTCAAGGACAGGGTACAGGAGCATAGAGATGACATACTCTTTGAAAGAGATACTAGTGTTGCAAGACATTTCAAAGATGCACACAATAGCAGCACTGTATCTTTAAAATTTGTTGGTATTGATCAAGGACTGACAAGTGGCAGAGGAGGGGACAATAATAAATGTCTTCTAAAAAAAGAAGCCAGGTGGACTTATGTGTTAAAAACAGTGTCCCCTTTTGGCTTAAATGAAAGAATTGAATTTAGGTCTTTCCTGGGTTAAAAACACAAATAATGTGACAAATCAACCTAGGTAGTCCTAAAAAGCAATAAAAATAATTTGTAAGATGATTCCTTTTACATTTCTATCATTCCTTAAAAAGCCTAAGCACAAATATGAAGAAAATAATGTTCGTCCAGACTATTATTTTTAATACCTCAAAATGATTTATGCAATGTTATTGCACTAGAGGAGTTTTAAATAAAATTAAAATAAATTCATTGAAGGCTCTGCACCACTTGGTCCTTTTGACAGTGTTTAAATTCATTTGTTTAATCTCCTTTTCTTTAGTCTGTTATACTTTGTATAAACAAGGTAAATAGCAATGTTTTTGTCCGGTGTATACATGCAAGGAAATCTCAATAGTGGTGATGTTAAATGACCTATCCTATTGGCTGGTGTGTATACGCCTTAATCGCTCCTGTAAAATTGGGAACAGATTTAAATGAAAGGAAAGTTCACCTGTGACTGACAGTCCTGACGAAGCCCTGACGCAAAGCATTGTGGGGCAAAACGCGCGTTGACACAGTCATTTGAAAGTTTTAGCGGCAGCAAGCAAGTACCCGGATTGGTGTTGATCAATAACACTTTGTTTCTGGAAAAAGGTCGGCAGAGGCGAATGAAAGTGGATCTACCCAGTATAAAGTCTCAAAGTTCAGATTGCACAAACGAAAGTGTTAAGAAACGGGACGAGTGATCTGGGTGAGACATAAAGCCGGATGCCAGGTCCTGGCTCACTTCACATGGTATGCTTCAAGTCGGTGCCTAAAGAAACCGGAACCCGGTCTGTGCTGCCTGGGTCCTATCCTAACTTGGAAGAGGTTGTATGTTTTTTCTTTATCCTTTATTGCCGCAATTTGGAAATAGCCTGATGCTATTATCTAACACTCATGGTTCATAAGTGCTGACATAGGAGGACGCTTTTACCTCGAATCTGTCAGCTGCTTCTCCAATAACAGTACCTTTTCTGGATGAACTCAGATGCTGCTTTTTTGTCAATAAGAAATTTTACTATAACTAACACAAGATTTGTGGAACTTTTGCTTTATTTGGGACATTTTGTTTCAATTTCAATTGGTTTCCTGATGTTATGTTTTGTTTTATTGAATGTGTATTCTTGCAAACATTTGAGATTGTCATTCATGTACCATGTACACATGAGTTTAGGTATTGAAACAGGTTTCCACTGCAGTGGCATATTTAGGTTTAGGTTAAACATGTATGAATAAATGCGTTACACGTTAATTGGACCATCTGTGTGTGAGCCTCTGTTTTGATACTTTGTTTCAGCTTGTTTCTACATATTAGATTTAGAGAAGTTATCACTGAGTGCTGCAATCCCCTACTTTAAATACAGCATCTCGTATAGCTCTGCTGTGTGCAATATATATTTACTTATATAAATATACTTGAACTTAATAAAATATTTGGGGTCTGCACCAGGACCTGGTTTAACTAGCGCTATCCAGGTTTATATTTGTATCAGGCAATTTACCCAAAAGTGGAAATATGGGAGCCTGACTGCTATATTTCTCTCCCTAAACTTCTAATGAATTAATATATATATATATATATATATATATATATATATATATATATATATATATATATATATATATATATATATGTGTGTGTGATGTAACTACTTAATGTTCAACTTGCTGAAAGTTTCTCAAGGACACACCTGTTCATGTACAGGAATATAGCAATAAATTCCTTTAGTTAAAATAGTTTAGTTAAAAAGCCATGTCAGGAACATAACTAATTTAAGCAGCTGTCCAACCGTCAGAAATAGCATAAAGAGATAGGTAAAATGCTGAGATACAAATTACTTTAGAAACAAAAATATACATTCAGCTATTATGATGAACCAATCACACTCTTAGCCAACCCAAAGCATCCACCATTATCCATTTTGGGAAGTATTAGTTGAAGAGGCCTATCATTTAAAGGTATATAAGATGTAGGGATAGGAGGAAAAAGGAGAGAGAAGAGGAGAAGAGAAGGCAGGAGAGGTAATTATATTATGCACTTACTTACTTTATAGCTATAAGGTTGTTTTCATGTCTGTTTGCATTTGATGTAAGAAATTGTATGCAGTTATGTCAATGTGTTTCATGTAATGTATTTAATGTAGCTCATATTAATGGTACCATATAAAGAAGCATAGAATATTATATTGTGTGATCTAAGATTTTGGGTGCTGTGACTAAATAAAAGTTGTTATATTAAGCTGTCTTTCTCTCAAGCAAATTATTTCATAAATAATAATAATAATTATTATTAATATAAATATTATATTCCAAAATTAATAATTAATATTCAATAATTGGCGACCACTCGGGTAATAGTACTTGTCGTCTCCATTAAGGTATAAGATCCGGCATGTATGTTTTATACGTATGATAAGGCTATTAGATGTGTTAGGCTGTTTCAGTCATCACCAGTAACAGAATCATAGCATATTCTGCTTATTGTTCTAATAGTAAGTTAAATCTTTTTGGAACAATTACTTCTATTCAAAGAATCCTCATAGATTAAATTTGGTTATAATATTTATTTTAATACAGTATTTATTTGGGTTTAAATATACATGTATATATGTTTATGCAATAGTCACAATAGTCACACATGTGTGTGGAATAAAGTTCTAGAAACTGAACATGTTGATTTGATATAAGAATATCTAGTCCCATTCTATATAAATTTTGTATTGTGGCCCCTCTAATTAAAACAATAAGCCAGAATTTATATAGTTATATCATGCATGATCATGTACTGTAAGTATATACTTCTGGATTAATTAGTATTGAATTGTTAATTTTTCCAATGAGCCACAGGAAGCTATGTAAATAAATAATTGTGTCTGTGAGAAATTCAGTATAATTTTGAACAACGCCTATTAACTCTGGCAAGGAAGAAAACCTAACAGAGATAGCATATTAGGTGATGGAAAGGATTTAAAACCTACCCCATGCTAACAAAATCACAATATAATTCTTTGTTTAAAAAGTGTATGATTAGAGTAACCCTTACGACATTTAGGGAGAGGATATACACTGAAAAGTAAAATTTCCCAAATAATATTTTAAAGCATATAAGTATATTAGAAGAACCTGTAAGTGCCGGCCAACTTACTGGGGAGGATATACAAACATAAAGAAAAAGGGAAAAAATTTATTTTATTTTAAGTTTTTTTTTTCTCAAGATGACTACATTATCTGCTTTGGAAAGCTTTGTAGCTACTTACATCACAAGCCATAAAAGTAATGATTATGCTTGTGATGTTTATGAAAAAGAGAATCCCTGGAAATATGTCTAGGATTTATTTGAAAAAGAGATTAATATCTCACAAAAGTCCAAAAAGACAAAAGGAAAAAGCATGTATCTTTGCAGCATGCTTGGCAATGAATGCCAAAATAGAAACATTGAAAAATGAACTGCAAAGTTCCAAAAATATAATAAACAAAAAAGAAAACGAAATTAACAAATTAGAAACTCAAGTGCAATCTCTATCGCTCAATTGTGAAATTAACAAATCAAAATATGAGAGTGATAAAAACTGCTTAAATGCAGAAAAAGAATTAGAGATTTGCAAAGGAAAATTATTTGGAACAGAAAAAGAAAAGGATCACATATGTAATGCATATTCTGTGGTACAAAATGAATTAGAAAATATTAAATTGGGGAATTCTGCTTAAAATTCCAAGTGCTTTAATGTGCTGCAGCAAGGCACTTCAGTTATTTGTGTTAAAATAATGAGGATTCCTCCACCCTCACATTTGCATGTTTAACAGACAATAATGATACAGTAAGGAGTGGTGGGGAATGCATTTCATCTAGCCAATTCAGCTATGATTTACCCCTTGCCACAAGTAAAGCTAATAGCAAACTCACAGGGGACTGTTCCATTATTATGGATACAGTATATAGTGCTCATATTGTAACAGTACTCAGGCTTTTTTTTTTTAAGGTACAGTCTAGTGGAAAAATAAAATGCTCTGTTTCTTTAGATAATTCTTTAAACAAGTTTTTATTTTAAAAAATATATAGGGCTGGATTACAAGTGGAGCGCAAAATTGAGTTTACATTTATGCAATATTTGCACTCCACTCGCAATACCAGCGCACGCAATTGTTTGCTAGTATTATAAGTCCAGCGCAATGCAAAGGCAAGCTTGCGTTCACATTTCATGAAAGCTTTGCGTGAGACATGGCATGATAACCTAAGAGCAGGCAAAGGGAATAAGTCACCCATCGATGGGAAGCAAATTGAAATATATATGAATATATACACAGAATAGGAAAAGGCATGCACTCTTTGGGTTTGTGCAAAAAATGGTGCTTTATTGGCACATCAAAATAGAAGACAGTATGTTAGAGGTATCTATACGTCTTACTTCTCCATCTATCAGGAGGAAGATATGGAATTTATGCATATTGTTATTATAATGGGCATAAACACTACAAAGTGACATACCATGATCCATATATCACGATTCTATTTTTTGTATATCTTTTAATTGGTTAACACTGTGTTTGTATACAGTGCACTAATACAGCCCCACAACAGTGGTATTTTGATCACTGATATCTTTATATGTATTATATTTTAATAGAAATTTATTTGATGTTTTGTATATTTTTATGTCACTTCCTGTTGCAGCAGGGGCTGTTCTTCTTTGATTGGGGGCGGGGTTTACACCTGTTATAATCACTTGTGTTTTGCTAATTTTTCACTTGGTCTGATGAAGGGGTGATTGATCCCCGAAACGTTACTCTTTTGATGTACCAATCAAGCACCATTTTTTGCACAAACCCAGAGAGTGCATGCCTTTTCCTATTCTATGATTGTGCTTGCATGCACTCTGGTAGCTGTTCCTTAGGTGGGAGTGCGCTCTATGTTTGAACATTGAATATATACATATATATTTACAGTATGCGTTTATATGTGTATATACACATATTAACACTTAAATATTAGGGATGGGCGAATGTGCAAATTTTCGAATTTCGAATGTAGAACGAATGTTATTACCGAAATTCGAATTCTAAATTCGAATGTCGATAAGAACGAATATTCTTAAAAATTCGAAAATCGAATGTTATTTACAGTTTTCGAATGTCACTTTCGAATTCGAATGTTTATAATTATATCGAATGTCTACATTCGAAATTCGAATTTTTCGAATTCGAATATAAATTCGAATTTTTCGAATTCGAATATAAATTCGAATTTTTCTAATTCGAATATTGCATAATTCGAATATTACATTTAAAAGCATTAGAAATACTATTACAATCTAAATTCGAATTTTTCGAATTTGAATACACGTATTGCATAATTCGAATATTACATTTAAAGAAAAAGCATTAGAAATACTATTACAATCTAAATTCGAATTTTTCGAATTCGAATACACGTATTGCATAATTCGAATATTACATTTAAAGAAAAAGCATTAGAAATACTATTACAACCTAAATTCGAATTTTTCGAATTCGAATACACGTATTGCATAATTCGAATATTACATTTAAAGAAAAAGCATTAGAAATACTATTACAATCTAAATTCGAATTTTTCGAATTCGAATATTGCATAATTCGAATATTACATTTAAAGAAAAAGCATTAGAAATACTATTACAATCTAAATTCGAATTTTTCGAATTCGAATATTGCATAATTCGTATATTACATTTAAAGAAAAAGCATTAGAAATACTATTACAATCTAAATTCGAATTTTTCGAATTCGAATACACGTATTGCATAATTCGAATATTACATTTAAAGAAAAAACATTAGAAATACTATTACAATCTAAATTCGAATTTTTCGAATTCGAATACACATATTGGATAATTCGAATATTACATTTAAAGAAAAAGCATTAGAAATACTATTACAATCTAAATTCGAATTTTTCGAATTCGAATATTGCATCATTCGAATATTACATTTAAAGAAAAAGCATTAGAAATACTATTACAATCTAAATTCGAATTTTTCGAATTCGAATATTGCATAATTCGAATATTACATTTAAAGAAAAAGCATTAGAAATACTATTACAATCTAAATTCGAATTTTTCGAATTCGAATATTGCATAATTCGAATATTACATTTAAAGAAAAAGCATTAGAAATACTATTACAATCTAAATTCAAATTTTTCGAATTTGAATATTTTCGAATGTAATCGTAAAATTCGAAACCGAATATTCGAAAATCGAATGTTAGAATGTTATGTAAACATTCGAAATTCGATTCGAACGAACGAATGTGTTAAAATTCGTGCCGTTTTTCGAATGTTGAGAAACATTCGCCCATCCCTATTAAATATACATAAATATTTACAGTGAATACACAGTCCCCATGGACTGCTATGTAATGGCACTTTTCAGTCCCACATTCCACACTTTAACCCCTAAAAACTGCTTAGTGCAGTTTTGTTTTTATAAAAATGCTCATTTTTTATTTTCAAAACCCATACTAGACTAACATTTGGGGGCAATTTGGGTACTTTTGGAAAATGAAACAGAGATCTGATCTTTGGTAAATTTTCTTATAGATAATCTGACTTATAATGGCTGATTATTTATTGCACGCCCCTTTACGGACGTGCAATAAATTAGCGCTCCACTTGTAATCTAACCCATATTTGCCTAATTATTTAACCCATTTGAAAGACTTACAGTTTTACAACTGTGTGACACAAGATTAGAATACAGCTGATAAGCAAATGAGAAGCATGCATACATGGGTATGCTTAACTCACTTTTTTTTTTCATCTGGAGCAAAATGGTAGTTTCCAGGAGTGCACTATATGGTTAACACTCCTTTAAAATATTTGGTGTATGTGTTTGTTGTTACCTATTTTCTTAGGCTAGAAACTAAAAAAAAAAAGGATTTCCGAACTGCAGGATGTTTTGTAAACATTGTTTATGTGTTTTCATGAATTGGTAAGATTCACTCCTTTCCGTTTACTGTATACAATAACAAAACAGCATATGTATTTATTTCTGGTCCTTTTATAAACTATTACAGAATATCTGCTGTGGGCTGGGCTCCAGGAAAAGAAGAATACAGAATAGTTTTACAAATACTTTATCTCAGATGGTCCAGCAGATAACTGCCATATATTGCATCTTTATTTTCCCTATGTCTTTATGCCTAAGCACTCGATTCTCAAGTATAAAGAAGGAAATATTTAAATTTTAAGAATATATTTAGAATTCAGATAATAATAAATAAATTGCCTAGTTTGAAGAAGGATGAAAGATGCAAGATTATAGACCCTCAACTCTTCCCTTCTTCCAATCCACTGAGCATGGTTTTCAGTTGTAAACAAACATGTTGTGGAATTCCTTTTTCTTCTAAACAGGGGTAATCTTTTATGCCACATGTAAATGATTAATTTAAAGGAAAAGTAAATACAGTAGTTTTGCATAATCAACAAATGCATTATAAAAAGACAATGCAACAGCACTGGGGCCCCGATTATCGAAAGTGCTATCAGGCAGTGAGATATTCCAAAGAATCCTCCGCTATGTCGAGCGAGACGATCAAAATGTTCCAAGCTCCTGACATAGATGCTAACAGGCAGCATTGCCAAGAGGCGTTTACTATACATGCCATTGGTCGATGATGCTGATGATAGATAACGATCCTATGGAATATAGCTGCCTAACCACTAATCATAAGTACCCCTAAACCGAAGTACCCCATAATTGCAAACTAACACTACACTAATAAATATTTAAACTGCCACATACCCACCGCAAGTATCTATCCTATTAACCCCCCAACGCCCACATACTCACCACAAGTATCTATCCTGTTAATCCCTATACCGCCACATACCCATCACAAGAATCTATCCTGTTAACCATTATACCGCCATATACCCACCGCAAGTATCTATCCTTTTAACCCCTATACCGCCACATACCCACTGCAAGTACCCATCTAATCTATTAAACCATATGCCGTCACTAGCCCACCGCAAGTACCCTAAACTATTAACCCCTACACCACCACTAGCCAACCACAAGTACCCTACACAATTTACCCCTATACTGCCACTAGCCCACCTTAAGAACCCAACAATATTAACCTATAAACCACCACAACCCCCAAAGCAAACTAACCCTACTCTATCTAGAATCCCCTTTAAACTAAACCCCCTAAGTTAATGAAAAAAATTAAAAAAAGTCAGAGTTACAGTAAAAAGAAAAGACAGTACCAAAAATAAAAAAACACCATTATACCTAACACTAACCTACATGCTCCATAAAAAATAAAACCCACCAAAAACAACCCCCCAAAATCTAACATTAAATTTAAATTACAATAGCCCTTGAAAGGGCCTTTTGTAGGGCATTGCCATAAAGTGAATGCAGCTCTTTTGCATTAAAATAAATTACACCCCCATTTACAGTAAATGTAACCCCCACCCCCAAAATAATAAAGGCTAACTACAAAACCTATCCTAAAAATTAAAATTTAAAATGCAACTGTCTTTTATAACATGTATGCATATATATATATATATATATATATATATATATATATATATATATATATATATATATATATATGTGTGTGTATATATATATATATATATATATAGACACAAAATGTAGAGTATTGCACTATGCACAGTCCCAATATACCCTTGTCTGGGTCAATTCCCACTCTCAGAGATCCCTCCGTGAGCTTATCGGATTGAATAGTTAAAAATCTATATCAGGGTGTACAGTGTCAGTCAGTAGATGCTATGGGAAACGCACTAACAGTTCCTTCTGGTTCGTGTATATCCATAACCATGCTAGAAGACCAGCCTTCTCTGCTGGGCATGTATCTATCGTATACCCCTTAGAGTAGCCTGTGCCTATGGCTGTGCCCACTCACCGCTCTCTGTGTGCCTGCTCGATAGCTTCCGTGCTGTGGTTTCCTGCATCCAGACAGTGGCGTCTAAATCCTATGGGGGTGTGTGTCCGATCACATGAATATATTAATGTATTATGATATGTGTATATACAGTATATATGTGTATGTATTTGGAAATGTATATAAATATATAATGCACACAAAAATGTTGTAGATACTCCTGTATTTCTCAGGATAGCCTTGTCTCTCTTTTTTGATAATGTCCTCTATCTCTTTGTATACCTTTGACTATATTATGTTATGTTAAGATTTTGTATCCTTGATAGATGTATTGAGCAATATGTGTTTCTTTGTGCCAAGGATTTTGCATAGACATCAGATGTATAGATTTAATATCTATTTATGATAAGGAATACACACTATGTCACTAAGATGGAACAATAACCATATTGAAATGACAATTAATATTTGAGACACTAGGTTAAGGACACACATTATATGTGAGGGAGTTCATTTTATGTCAGTTAACACACTATTAAACCATGGTCCTGCAATAATTTTATTACAATATCATGAAAATGATTATTCATTACCTCTTTCGTAAGAATATAAACCACCCCTACTGACAAGAAATTTAGCAAGAAGGAGGCTGTCTGAGACACCTACACTGAAATTGGAAGTTACTACTCACTTAAGAGAGCACAAGGATACTTGGAGGATTCTACTATCTATATTCCAAGACACAGAAGGCCACTATCTGGGAGATCCAGTTGATCGTTCTATATCTTTTCTACAGGAGGTGCCTTACCCATTTATGAAAGTGCTACATTCTTACCTCATTTGATTGAGGTTCCCTGAAGTAAGTGTACATCTAATAGGGGATACGCTTGAAGACTGTGTTCTCCATATTTTTGATGTGCTCTGGATTATTCCTGTTCTCTTTTCATTGTATTTTGTTTTATTGTTTTTATATATTATTTTATTTTATTTTATTTTACTACTGATTAATAATTGTATTGCTCCTACTATATTGTCACATTATTACTGTGTATTGTATTTTATTTGTTGTGTTTTCTAGTTTCGGTTTTCTGCGCCACCCTGCTTCTTTCTACTTTCTTTTTCTTTTAGAGGGGTGATAGGTCTCCTCTGTTATTTAGGGTTTGGCAGCTAGAAATATCTTGCTAGAATCTTTATATGAGGTGCTGGGTATATAGTATATACTTTGTGGCATAGCTTTTATCTGATAGTGAGCGCCGAGGATTGATCCAGTGGATTTCTTCTACTGGTTCACTCATCTTGTGTACTTATATATATATATATATATATATATATATATATATATATATATATATATATATATCCATAAGAATGGGATTGTATGACAAATACATTGTCTATATTGGATTAGGAATAATCTTACAAATGGGTTTGGTTTTAGAATTTACAGAATAAGTACATATGCAGAGCAGGTTCACAGGTAGTATGGGAAGAGTAACGGTTAAAAAAAACCCACTCTCAACGAACACAGGTATTGTTTTTTCTAACTACCAATGAAAACAAAGGTTTGCTTTTAAATAAATTGCAAAAGTGTTCTGCATCAGCTATGATTATGGCAGTTGGCCGAAACATGTCAGCCTAAGTACATCTGTGCTTTTATTGTGTGCTGGACCCACATGGGTTTCTTTTATCCTAAGTGGGCAACAAATAAAATATTTGGATTTTAACTTTGCCTCAGGATAAAATTTCTTTCTTCTTGAGCAATACATATATATATATATATATATATATATATATATATATATATATATATATATATATATATATATATATATATATATAGTTATCTGTATATTTAAATTTAAAATAATAAACACAACAAGCAAAAATATGTAAATTTTAATTTATATTCAATACTTAAAATAATATGCATTATACATGACCATGCATATTATTTTAAACATTCTATATATAATGTATTCTGGTATGCATGGCCATGCATATTGCATATTATTTTAAGTATTGCACATAAATTAAAATGTATTTGTGTTAGCTTGTTGTGTTTATGATAACATACATATATATGTTAATATATATTTATGTTATAGTAAGCAATAGCATTAAATTATATTTTTACATAACAGGCATGCAGTTATGTGGAACTATAATTCTAAGTATAACAAATAATAAACACAACAAGCAACATTAACTACATTTTATTTTTTTACGCAAAAATTAAAATAATATGCATTCTACATAACAATGCATCATTTTAAATATTGAATATATATATATATATATATATATATATATATATATATATATATATATATATATATATATATATATATATATATATATATATATATATATATATATATATATATATAGCCTTAGCTTCTACAGTTAGTATTAGGTTATGGCAGCTGCACAGTCATGAACAATGCATATTGTTGAAAGTATTGTGTGTGTGTGTATATATATATATATATATATATATATATATATATATATATATATATATATATATATATATATATATATATAGGCATTTGTCTCCTATATATGCTTATGGTTATTCTGTCATAGTGAAGGAATTAAAGGGGCAATTCACCCAAAAATGTTCTCCCCTTAAAATTGTTCTTAATGATCAATTTGACCTGTTGGAGTGTATTAAATTGTTTACAAGTAGCTTCTTATACCCTATTTTGGCATTTGAAATAGCAGATTTAACCTGTGGTATCCCAACCTATAGTAATAGTTTGTATACTGGAGTCCACAGTGGGGTGCAAGATAGTTAAGTAATACAATGATAATTTTCCATTGTTTTCTCTAAGTATTGAGCTTTGGTTTTCCAGACAAATATTAGATAAGGAAGCAAGTGTGTGTACACAAAGTGATAACATAACGAGATATGATATTACCTTCAAACCCAACCCATTTCAATAGGCTGTGGTTTAAAAGCACATACACAAATAAACCTGAAAATGCAATTTCTCATACATTTTATACTCTACAGCTGGTATAACAAGTCATTGAAAATACATTTATATAAAAACAATTTTACAGTGTACTGTACCTTTTACACTCGCCTTTAACATCATCCATCTATGTGGCACAGTTAGATTTGTGAGCTGCTTGATACTCTCCAATTTAGTACGAGGCAATAGTGAGATTTACTGGTGTAAAAAACTGTGCTAGACTGCGCAAATAAATGCTAAATAGTGGTGGGGAGAAAATGGAAAATATATTGCTTTTACTACAATTGTGTTATGAAAAACTCTAAAAACAGCACATAAAAAAAAAATTCATAGTATATACAAGCAATATACATATACACAAAAAACACATGCAATGTAAATACAATGCGCATAGAAAAATAAAATAATGAATTGCTTTAACACATTAAAAACTCCTCGTAAGGATACAATGTTGCGTCTTCCTCTCAAATTACAAACAGCAGCCTGTGGAAATGCAGCGCCTGTGTGCAGAGTTCCCTATGAAGATGAAAGGGAAACTTCTTAGGCAATATGTCATGTTCCGGTGTATATGCGCTCATGACACAGACCCTCGGGGCAGTGGTAAGGAATTGGAGACACCGACCCCTGAACCGGGGAAGAGTATCCTGGATGTGGATAGATGAAAATCTGTGATTCACAGTTGCAAGAAGTTATTGTAGAATTCATGGAGAGTAAAACATATGTATACAATATATTCTGGCTTCAATGGAAACATAAATTGATACTGTGACTTGCATAAATAAAAAGAGAGAAGCACTTTCACAGAGAACTTTCCTGAAGCATATCAGTCTGATCCTGACTTCACAGAACAGTCCACCCCCGAAATACTAAGCAATCCCTCTCTGAACGAGAGAAACAGCAAAACCCCAGATGTACGTTTCGGCCTATTGTGGGCCTCGTCAGTGAGGTGACGAGGCCCACAATAGGCCGAAACTTACATCTGAGATTTTGCTGTTTCTCTCGTTCAGAGAGGGATTGCCTGGTATTTCGGGGGTGGACTGTACTGTGAAGTCAGGATCAGACTGATATGCTTCAGGAAAGTTCTTCTCTGTGAAAGGCACACGTCGAGCAAAAAGAGGCTGCTTCTTGGGTGGTAACTAGCCTTAGAACAAGCTAATATGCTATTGTTTGCTCCCAGGTTGAGCGCTTCTCTCTTTTTTTTTTTTTTATTGATACTGAGACTTATAGTTAATAGGAGTAGCTGCAGGATTCATGAATGAAAAAATATAGCAATGTAAGATGTTTAGACTTCACAGTAAACTGGTAGAAGATTGACTCATAGATGCAAAGGTTTGTTGCAGGTTCACAGTACATAATATTATTTAGAGCTGTATGTCAGTAATAAGCAGAGCAGCACAGGCGATAGAAAATAGACAAGTTGCAAGTTTAAGGCATTAAATACTGTTTGTGCATATATTGGAGAATCACAGGAAAACTGTTTAACTGAACACATAGATGTAGAGTTCTGAATATACTAATATATTTGGAGGATGATATTTCAGCTATTACAACTTGTAGCAGAGAATAGTTATAAGGTTCTGAGTAAGATGCTGTTGTAGTAATTAGAGAGTGATTATAACCAAATGCATACTTGTAATTTAGAATTAGCTCAGAGTTTGTTAAGTAGCAGTGTCCAGGAAACAAAATGGATTTATATGGATACTTGCGATTAGATTATTTTAAGCATAGCTAAAAGGAAAGGCTGTAGTTTGAATATGCTGAAACAGTCACAGACCTCTGTTCTGGAACAAAACTTTTTGTTGTGGAGAGTATCATGAGGTAAGAGAGGATCTGTCACAATAGGAACTGAAGATTCAGGCTGAGTTTCCTCTTTACATTTCTGAGTTTCTGTAGGCAGAAAGATTTTCTTTTTCTTCTTTATTTTTAGAGAGCTTAAATAACTGATATTTCTTCCCAATATGTGGCTTCTTAGGATGGTGCCACTGTGGCCTGGAGTACCTTATATCAGTTTGAGAGCAGAAACCCTCTTCAACATTGGATGCATATTTCTGAAGTAAAAAGTCAGCATAGTTCTTGAGGGGACCATTTCTCAAAACAGCAGTCTGTAAACCAGATGTCTCTTCTTCCAGCTCTGAATCTGTCCAATCTACAGAATCCCTGGGAATATCAGAAATAAGATCAGTATTTCCATGAGAGGTTTCATGATGGGAGCTGTCTGCAGCATCTATATTGTAAATATAGCATCCCAGGATGCCATTATAGTCAATATGTTGAGGTTTTGTCTGATTTTGTGGTGAATTAAAGTTGCGCTCATACCAGTCTAATGCCAGTTCAGCTGGATCTGTGAAGTTATCCTCCTCATTGACATATTCAGAGTCAGTATCACCAGGATGGGAATCACAGACAGTAGATTGTATTCTGGAACAGTAGTCCTGTCTCTTTAAATCTTTAAAGATCTGATTTTTTTCTGCTGAATGTATGAATACATTTTCTTCAGTTACATAGTGAGACTCAGAATCAGTTTCACCAAAATGGAAATCACAAACATGAGGAGTAGATGAAATTCTACAAAAGTGGTTCTGTCTCTTTAAATCTTTAAAGATCTGAATTTTTTCTGCTGAATCTATGGATACATTCTCTTCATTTTCATAGTAAGATTCAGAATCAGTTTTACCAAAATGGAAATCACAAACGTGAGGAGTAGAGGATACTCTAAAATGGGAGTACTGTGTCTTTAAATTTTTAAAAGTATGAAAATCTTCTGTTTTTCCTTCAGGGATACCTTGGGTCTGAGATAGCTTGTAATTTTTTATTTTTCTTTCCAAGTAAGCTCATCCACTACCACTACGGCATCCTTTTTTAGGCATTAGCTTTCTGTCATGTTCCGGTGTATATGCGCTCAGGACACAGACCCTCGGGGCAGTGATAGGGAATTGGAGACACCGATAGGG
Source organism: Bombina bombina (assembly GCF_027579735.1). Lineage (NCBI taxonomy): Eukaryota > Metazoa > Chordata > Amphibia > Anura > Bombinatoridae > Bombina > Bombina bombina. Next base: position 62,787,957 of record NC_069508.1, read on the forward strand.
AATGTGGAAAAGAGTATCCTGGACGTGGATAAATGATATTCTGTTATTCATAGTTGCAAGAAGTTATTGTAGAATTCATGGAGAGCGAAACATATGTATACAATATATTCTGGCTTCAATGGAAACATACATTTATACTGTGACTTATAGTTAATAGGAGTAGCTGCAGGATTCATGAATTAAAAATATAGCAATGTAAGATGTTCGGGCTTCAGAGTAAACTGGTAGAAGATTGACTCAGAGATGCAAAGGTTTGTTGCTGGTTCACTGTACATAATATTATATAGAGCTGTATGTCAGTAATAAGCAGAGCAGCACAGGTGATAGACAAGTTGCAAGTTTAAGGCATTAAATATTGTTTGTGTATATATTGGAGAATCACAGGAAAGCTGTTTAACTGAACACATAGATGCAGAGTTCTGAATATATTAACATATGTGGAGGAGGATATTTCAGCTATGACAAGCAGAGATAAAGTTCTGAGTAAGATGCTGTTGTAGTAATTAGAGAGTGATTATAACCAAATGCATACTTGTAATTTAGAATAAGTTCAGAGTTTGTTAAGTAGCAGTGTCCAGGAAACAAAATGGATTTATATGGACACTTGCGATTAGATGATTTTAAGCATAGCTAAAAGGAAAGGCTGTAGTTTGAATATGCTGGAACAGTCACAGACCTCTGTTCTGGAACAAAACTTTAAAGCTAATGGAATGCAATGTACATTAGGCCTGAGAAGATATAAAAAGAGGCTGAGGGAATCAGGTGCATAAATAAATAATTTGGCAGGTAAGTTGAATGCAGATACTCCCCAAACAGTATGATTGTCAATAGCAGGGAAGGCAGTCTTAAAGGGACAGTGTTATCAGACAGGCATATGTTACACAATATCAGAAAAAGTGAACTACAATAAATCTGTACTCACAATGAAGAAAGGAGTAGTTTGCCTAATGAGCGATGACAACTGGTTAGCTGTCTGTGGCACTTCACTATGAGTCCGTGGTTATTCAAGCAGGAGACCACTTTGACTCCAGAACAATCTGCCTTGAAGCTGCCGATCAGGCTAGTGTCTCTTTTTGTTACTGGTGAACGCCAAAGTTTTGGCGGTGCCCAGCCAAACAAACTTTCAAACAAGCAACGGAGTATTGCAGTTTTGGTCCACTACAGAAGCCTCCAAAGTCCAGTAAACTGGGCAACATGTTTCAATGTCTTTCTCAAGCTAAGTAGGATCTGGCACATCACAGCCCTTTATACCATATCATTAAAGGGGCATATGATAATTCACAAAATTTACAAACATTTGAGAATAATGAGTTTTTAAAAACTTATGTCAACTATTTAAATACTTAACATTCAAAATTTAATTTGAAATGTCATAAACGTTCATAAAATTAAACGAATACCAAATAGAGCTATCCTATTAAAAATCAATACATTTTACAGGGACATACTTGTAATAGGCTAATAACTAATAGGTATTGATAAAAAAAAATATTAAATAAATCTATATTATTTATGCACCTATGTCTAAAATTAAAAGAAATTAAAGGAAATAACTAAAAATAATAAATATTCTGTTATCCATAAATCCCTATACCACCTCGTCAGGCTTAATAAATATTAATCTATTTGCAGGATATATGAAATCCACTCTAGAAAACAAACGTTTGTTTTTAATATTATTGTATACACTCCATAAAAATCATATACAGTATAAACAACAAGGGTGAAATGTTTTAAAATAATAATAATAATAATGAAAAATAATAATGAAAAATGGCAGAAAAATATAATAAATGGATAAATAATACACACATATCTCCGCCGCCTACAATCAGATGTTAGAGGCTAGTGTCAAAACATGAGTTTATATATGTACACACCATATAGGTGCACACACATACATACAGTTGAGGAGATAACTCCCTTCTATCGCTTACTAATGCTATTTTTCAAGAGTTCATAAAAACAACCTAAGTCAAACAGGCCCATTTATCAAGCTCCGTACGGAGCTTTAAGGGCCGTGTTTCTGGCGAGTCTTCAGACTCGCCAGAAACACAACTTATGAAGCAGTGTTCTAAAGACCGCTGCTCCATAACCCTGTCCGCCTGCTCTGAGCAGGCGGACAGGATCGGGTTGATTGACACCTCCCTGCTGGAGGCTGATTGGTCGCGAGTCTGCAGGGGGCGGCGTTGCACCAGCAGCTCTTGTGAGCTGCTGGTGCAATGTTAAATGCGGAGAGCGTATTGCTCTCCGCATTTAGCGAGGTCTTGTGGACCTGATCCGCAGTGTTGGATCAGGTCCGCAAGACCTTTGATAAATGGGGGCCAAAGTGTATATTAAGCCCATTCGGGCTAAGTGTTTTAAGATAAAAAAATACACTTAGCTTCTAACTTCAATAACTGTTTCCTAATATTCCCTCCTCTACAATCTGGTTTGATTATTACAGTGTATGTAAAATGTTTTAAACTACCATTATAACATATTTTGAAATCCCTAGGGATAGGGAGATTTAAATTCCTTTCTTTATTCATGTTTTCTATTGAATTTAGATGTTCCCTTATTCTATCCCTAATGGGCCTTTCTGATTCCCCTATGTACTGGGCTCCACATGAACATTCAATAAGATAAACAGTATTATCTTATTGAATCTTATAGTCAATAAGATAAACATAATTTCATATTTCCTACATGTGTTACTGGAATTAAAGAATTTTCTTTTGAATGAATGTTGGCAGGCTTTGCATCTCATACATGGATAAAAACCTTTTAATTGATTTCCCATAAGTCTTTACCTTTTGAACTCATTGCATTATTTTTCCTTTTCATATCTGTTGGTGCCAGATCGTACTGAGCTCCGTTGCTTGTTTGAAAATTTGTTTGGCGGATCACCTGCTGAGACTTTGGCATTGACCGTAACAAAAAGAGACGCTAGCCCAATTGGCAGCTTCAAGGGGGTTTGTTATGGAGTCAAAGTGGTCTCCTTCTTGAATAACCACGGACTCGTAGTGAAGTGCCACGGACAGCTAACCCGGTTATCACTGCTTGTTAGGCAAACTACTCCTTTCTTCATTGTTAGTACGGCTTTATTGTAGTTCATTTTTTGTAATATCATCTAAGAAGTTTCCCTTTCATCTTCATAGTGAACTCGGCACACAGGCGCTGCATTTCCCAAGACTGCTGTTTGTAATTTGAGGGGAAGATGTAACATTGTATCCTTATGAGGAGTTTTGTTTTTAATGTGTTTAACTTTTGTAATGAGTCTCAATTTTTCAATGTGCATTGTTTTTTAACGTGTATCACTTTTTATGTATATCAATTCATTATTTTATTTTTCTATGTGCATTGTATTGCCATTGTATGTGAGTTTTTGTGTATATTGTTTGTATAGTCTATGGGGTCAATTTATCAAAACGTCAATCTCGCCGTCGTCAATACGCTTGCCAGACATCGCTGAGGCGGATCTGAACACCATACCCTTATTTATAAAAAAAGCCATCAAAAACATGTGCGTCAAGTACGGTGCGAAGAGCTAACAGTCATCTATGTCCAAGAAATAGCTACATTTATACCTCAACAAACAATATCTCATAGAAAGTTATTTTTATATTTATTTGTTATAAATAAAAATCTGTTATATGATTCTTTCACATAAATTAATGTGTATTTGTATTTCTAGAAGTCATGATATGCTTTTATCTCATATTTTTTATTTTATAAATGATTATTAATGCTAAAATGTGTACATATATCTTTGCACATACTTGTATATACATATATATATATATGTGTGTGTGCTGTCAGAAATCTTTTGCAAACATATTTACATGTCCCTAAATTCCTTTTTTTGTTCTAAGCAATGTTGTCTTTCATATCTCTGTGTTTATTTATACCACTACTTGTATATAGTGTAAATTTATTATTATTATGAGCAGGAATAATTGCAAATATAACATGTAATCAGAGTATCATAAGTATTTATTTTCCATTAATGGTTATTTTAAGAGCTGGGCCAGTTTTCTCTCTGTACCTGTGTAATCCCTCCTGATTGCAATCTAGTATTAAAAACCACCCCTTCACATGTGTTATAAAATGGGCTGGCATATAAGAAGAAATACACTAAAGAGAAGGAAGAAATACACAAAAAATAGCATGACAGTAAAGAGGTGATTTTAATTTCTGCTGTATCTGAATCATGACAGTTTAATGTTAGGTGGGCTATCCCTTTGAGCTGTCATCTTAAGATTATATTGAATCAAACATCAATTCGAATTTTAAAATCCTTGTCTAAAATATTACACTGTGTGTCCTAATGTCAGCATCAATGTTTATCTTTAATTCTAAATTCAAATATACATACTTTCAAAGTATAATACACAATGTAACAAATGGCACTTACAAGTTCTGATGAGTGATCAATGACACAAGTATTAAGCAATTTCATTTGTTAGTGATAGTTTAAAATGTATATTTGAATCAGATTGGATGATATCATAAATCATGTGATTATGCAAATTCAAATTTAAAAGTGGTTGAAAAATTCACTAGTGTTTGGGTTGTTTAGGAGTTTGTGTCATAATTGGTGTGAAAAGTGTTGAGTCAAAATTGGTGCGAAGTGGAGAGTGGGACTTTTCACAAAAAATAAAAAGGAAGTTAGCTATATTTTGTTATGTATTTAATTTGTATCCCTATATCTATTAGTGCACCAAATGTGGAGTAATAATATTGTTTGATTTAGAAAGGGTTCCTAACTTACTTTTATTATGTAAAATAAAAGATCAGCAGTTATTGTTTTTCTTTAGGGAAGAGGAGAGTTTTAGTCTGTATGGTGTGGTTTGTTTTAGCGCTGGTCTATACCATTTAAACCTTGTAATAGTGAGATTGATTATTAATCGTTACAATTTCCTTTTAACCATCATTTGTGTTTGATGTAAGCTGCCCCATTTGGATCGTGACATGGTTGTGCCCTATCAAGAATGAGATGCAGGACAACGCCTGCTTCGGCTTTTGTTTATATTGTTTGTTATACACGCCTCTGTGGGAGGATCATGACAAGTGTGTGTCCTATTAGGAGGTAAGACTTAAAAGTGATGTAAGTTTAAGGTGGAGTTATTGCACGGTGATCCAATATATTGCGTGGGGATTTCCTTCACTTGTCGGGTTTATTTACACTGATCGCAGTTACATTATGCTATATATTTTGATGCTTCGTATCTTTATTTTTGTAATCACAGACATATGAGGACTCAGGGCAAAGACTGGCAATGTTTTGTTATGGACTCATATGTGATTCTGATTTACATTGACTCACAAAAAAATTAATTAACAACACTAACATTACACTGCAGTTGCTCATTTTGCACGCAACTTTTTTGAGAGTCTGCAAATGATCTTTTTTGATTGAGCACTTGATGGTGGGATGGTCTATGAGGGCTATTTAAGTGGGGTTTGTACATTGTTTTCTTGTCTGAAGAAGGGATTATTTGTGTCCCGAAAAGTTACACTAATAAAAGTTTTTTGCACAGGTGACCAAGAAGAAAGAAACAATTAGAGACCAGCGCAAAAATGACCTGATACAAACACTTATATATAAGGAAGATTCCCAATATAACTTCCAAACAAACAAAGACAAGGGTTAGAAAAAAGATATAAGTGCGCAAAAATTGATGCTGAAGTAAACAGTTAGAAGGGGGGAATTTATATATAAAACTATTAAAAAAAATTATTAAAAAATCTCAGATTTCTGAACGTGTAATCATGTGCAAAATATTTCACTACAAAGAATATATCTGTCCTCACACTTAAGGGTTAAAAGTTGATTTATTTATAATCAAAGTGTTAAAATTTTAAAATTTATCAAAAGTTTAAATTAATGGTGGGAATAGACATGAAATAAAACACATATAGGGAAAAAAATTTAAAATCCAAATTTTATAATTCCCAAATAAGAAAACCAAATCTTAAAAACACATTGAATAAACAAATTAAAAGTATTCTTTCTGCAATCCTTTTATTCAAAGGTATTTGTTCACCTATTACAGGTGTTTTCTTTGGCGCCTTTTTTCAAACATCTCCCTGGGTCGTTCCCTGTAGTTAGCTGCTGTGAGGCTGTGAGAGGAGTCTGTGCTACATCCAACACACAACGGGACACCTGTGCTGAGGAGAGTCGGGCGCGGCGCTGATCTTTCGGTACCAATGTGTAAGTACCGATATTTGTTTGTTGATTAAATTATATACACCAATTTTAAGCGGACGCTTCTGTCTTCCACCTAGACGCTATTCAGAACAAGCTGGGAGGAATCAGAAGACCACTATCGTCCACTATCGTATACTTTGCTTTTGCGGAAAGCCTGTGAAGAACATTCGATTGGGACTTACATTTGGGAGCCTATTTAAAGAGTTTCCATTTGAACCTAAGAGCTATTTATTATTCTTTTACTTTATTATTCTTTTAATTTTGCCATTATATTTGTACTTGGTTTATTAGTTAGGACCGGTCACTATTAAATGTGTTATTAAATAAATGTTAGATTTATTATCATAGCCAGATGCTAGAAAGAGTACTTTTAATTTGTTTATTCAATGTGTTTTTAAGATTTGGTTTTCTTATTTGGGAATTATAAAATTTGGATTTTAAATTTTTTCCCTATATGTGTTTTATTTCATGTCTATACCCACCATTAATTTAAACTTTTGATACATTTTAAAATTTTAACACTTTGATTATAAATAAATCAACTTTTAACCCTTAAGTGTGAGGACAGATATATTCTTTGTAGTGAAATATTTTGCACATGATTACACGTTCAGAAATCTGAGATTTTTTAATAATTTTTTTTAATAGTTTTATATATAAATTCCCCCCTTTTAACTGTTTACTTCAGCATCAATTTTTGCGCACTTATATCTTTTTTCTAACAGGTGACCAAGAACCAGTGAGTGCTTTATATGGACCATCTATTGATTTGAACATAGCACCTTGGAAGTTGTGGACACAGCAAGCAAGAATAAATCCCTTTTAAGATATATGCAATACGTTAAAGAATCTACATTGTATGTGACAATGGATATTTTGTCAAGAAGATGTGTTAAGTGCCAGAGGGCCGGCCAAAACTCTCTGGTCTAGCTGGGCTCCTAGAACTGAGCACCGGACCAGAAGTGAGCCTCGGTCCGGCACTTCTTAAAAGCGGTGCAGATCAAAGAGGCACCTGGGGATATGGGTTGTTTGGGGGTGCTACCTTCTGGGAGGAATGGGGGGACACTTTAAGATGCGTCAGACTGGAATTGACCCTCAAACAAGTGGTTTCCCCAGGTGTCTAATCAAATTGTTGACAACATACTAGGGCGACTTGATCCCCTGCACCCTGCTCGATCAGCACCTATTTTATGATGCACCAGACTGGGGCTCTATTCCAGTCAGGGAAAGGTTTTGCCAACCCTTTGGCTCTTGAGCACTGGCGTTTAGCGTATCTCTGTGACACATCATTTAAACATTGTTTATAATTTTAGCGACATGACTCCAAAAGTTATAATGGGAAGGTTTACTTTTTAGTATACTTAGTTAGCTGTTAGCTGGGCGGTGGAAGGGGGAGTGTAGGTTAGCTCTGATGTAGGTGTAGAAAGTCAGTGGGAGTTAGCGAGGTGGAACAGGGGGTGTAGCTTAGATGTAATGTAGGTATAGGCGTTCAGGGTGTGCTAGGGACAGTAAGGCTGCACTTTGATTTGGATGTATCACCACCAGTGCGGTATGTCTGAATCAATGAAGTGCATATTGTGAGGAGATTGTGAGGAGGGTAGCACTGATGTTTGGCTAATATCTGGCAAGACTTAGTTAGCGTAGGTGTAGTTCAACTTAGTTCCCGCCAACAATATTTGGAGTGTGCCTACATGGAAACTAGTTTAAGCGCAAAGAGCTGCAAAATTACCTCTTATTCCTCGCACACAAAAGTTAGCATGCCACTCAAAATCTAGCCCTTAGGGGGAAACATTAGCTTTATTTTTATGTATTTGGGCATGGAGTTCATATGGGGGTTCTGATGCTGTGCTCTATTGTTATATGCATTGCTCTTTAATCGGAGTACTGATTATTTGGAACAGGTTTAGTTAGTTCAGATTTATGCCTAATGAAACTGTTGTTATAACTGAAAAACATGTTGCAATCTATTACTACTTCACTTATAGCCTATGCTAGGCTTTTTAGTTGTTTTATTAGAATATATTTATGTTTTATACTGAGCTACCTGTTCGAGTTTGCCTATTTTGGGTCTGCTTACAATTGCCTTGGATTGAAAATCCTACAAGTGTTTACTGGAGGACTACGAGTGGAGCACAAAAGTTTGCGCCCGAGCGATAAGGTGTTTATCGAGAGTAGAGCTTATAGTTCATATTACAACTTGAGAGTAGTTGCGATCGCTTGAGCACAATCACAATTTTTGCTAGAATGATTACCGTGACTTAAGAGCTCTAGTTAACTGTTTCAGGAAAACACATAAAAAATACATTACAAAGTACAGTTACACTCACAATAACACTATCTAATAAAAAATATCTTAAAAAAATATTACACAAAAAAATTATAAGGGGTCAAAGATATGAGATTTCAGGCAGCCAAATGGCTTTAACAATGGGATACATACATATACATCTTTAAAATAAATAATAATAAATATATATATATATATATATATATATATATATGTATATATACTATATATATATGTATATACTATATATATATATATATATATATATATATATACAGTATATATATATATATATATATATATATATATATGTATGTCTATATATGTGTGTATATATGTATTTATATGTGTATATATGCATTTACAGACATATATACACATATAAACACAAAAATACATACAGTATGTATACATATATAGACGTGCATTGAAGCCCTTTGCAGTTAAAGGAACATGAAACCCAAAATTTCTCTTTCATGATTTAGAAAGAGCATGCAATTTTAAACAACTGTATAACTAAATTTGATTATCTAACTGGCTTCATTCTCTTGATATTATTTGCTGAAAAGCATATCTGGATAGGTTCAGTAGCTGCTGATTGGTGGCTGCACATAGATACCTCGTTTGATTGGCTCACCCATGTGCATTGCTATTACTTCAACAAAGAATATCTAAAAAAATAAAGCAAATTAGATAATAGAAGTAAATTGGAATGTTGTTTAAAATTGTATTCTCTACCTGAATTATGACAGAAAAATTGTGGGTTTATATATATTTATATAGGTATATATATATAGTATCAAAAACATCACACACACATATATATATATATATATATATATATATATATATATATATATATATATATATATATATATATATATATATATATATATATATATACTGTATATATATATATATATTTTTTTTTTTTATTATTCTGTTATGTGCAGAACATGGGAATGTGAAAGATTCATATTTTCATGTTGGGTTAGCACAAATGAGAATATGCAATCGGGTTTGCGTGTGAGTTGGGTGTTTTACCCCCACTTTTTTCCATAAGGAATCTAAATACACAAACCTAAAAAGAAAGTACATATTTTTTATTTATTTTTTTCAATGCACTTAAAAACAACCAACATGCAAAATTACACAGAACAGCCTGAAGAACCTTTCTACCTAATGCGGCATCTGAAGAAGTAAAAACATCAAAATGGTAAAATTTAGTAAAAGTATGCAAAGAAGACCAAGTAGCTGCACCACTGGTCTAGAAGATTAGGTAGTAATCCAATTAGGAGTCTGACCCGCCTTCAAATAAGCTTCATGAATCTAAAACTTTAACCAAGAAGCCAAAGAAGAAGCTTTGTGACCTCGTTTACAACCAAAAAAAGAAAATGAAAAAACAAACTTGAAGTTTGTATGAAATCCTTGGTAACATCAACATAATACTTTAAGGTTCTAAAATGTGAAGAAGCCTCTCTGAAGAATGTTTAGGACACAAAGAAGGGACAACAATTTTTCTGAGAACACAACCTTAGACTGAAAATCAAATTTGGTTCTTAGAACTGCCTTATGTTGATGAAAAACCAAATAAGGAGAATTACACGAAAGAGCAGAAAAAGTTCTGAAACTCTTCTAGCAGAGGAGATAGTCAGAAGAAATAAGACCTTCCCGGAAATAAACTTAATGTCCACCTTAAGCATAAGGTCAAATGAGCCTGCAAAACCTTCAGTACCATATTCAAGTTCCAAGGTAAAGAAATTGGTTTCATAACAGGATTAATATGCACCAAAAGCCTGAACAAAACCATGAATATCAGGAAGATTAGCAAATGTCTTGTGAAACAAAACTAAAAAAAACCCCAGAAATCTGACCTTTCAAAGAACTGGCAGATAAAAACATGATCAAGACACTTTATAATACATTTTTCTGGTAACTGGCTTCTGAGCCTTAAAGGTACATGAAACCCAAAAAATGTATTTCATGATTCAGATAGATAATACAATTATAAACAACTTTCCAATTTGCTTCTAGTATTTAATTTGCTTCCTTCTCTTCTTATCATTTGCTGAAATGTTTATCTAGGCAAGCTCAGGAGCAGCAAAAAACCTACGCCTAGATTACGAGTTTTGCGTTAGCCTTAAAAAGCAGCGTACTTTTCTTCCGCGACTTGAGGCTACCGCAAATTCCCTTACGTCAATTGCGTATCCTATCTTTTTAATGGGATTTGCCTAACACTGGTATTACGAGTCTTGGAGAAAGTGAGCGGTAGAGCCTCTACCTCCAAGACTCCAACCGCATATAAAAGTCAGTAGTTAAGAGTTTTATGGGCTAACGCCGGAACATAAAGCTCTTAACTACAGTGCTACAATGTACACTAACACCCATAAACTACCTATGAACCCCTAAACCGAGCCCCCCCCATATCGCAAACACTATAATAAAATGATTTAACCCCTAATCTGCCGACTGGACACCGCCGCCACCTACATTATACCTATGAACCCCTAATCTGCTGTCTCTAACATCGCCGACACCTATATTAAATGTATTAACCCCTAATCTGCCCCCCCAACGTCGCCGCCACCTACCTACACTTATTAATAGCTAATCTGCTGACCGCACATCGCCGCCACTATAATAAATGCATTAACCCCTAAACTGCCGCACTCCCACCTCGCAAACACTATAATAAATTTTATTAACCCCTAATCTGCCCTCCCTAACATCGCCGCAACCTACCTACAATTATTAACCCCATAATCTCCCACCCCCAACTTCGCCGCTACTATAATAAAGTTATTAACCCCTAAACCTAAGTCTAACCATAACCCTAACCCCCCCTAAGTTAAATATAATTTAAATGAAACGTAATAAATTTAGTATAATTAAATAAATGATTCCTATTTAAAACTAAATACTTACCTATAAAATAAACCATAAGATAGATACAATATAACTAATAGTTACATTGTAGCTATTTTATGATTTATTTTTATTTTACAGGCAACTTTGTATTTATTTTAACTAGGTACAATAGCTATTAAATAGTTAATAACTATTTAATAGCTACCTAGTTAAAATAATTACAAAATTACCTGTAAAATAAATCCTAACCTAAGTTACAAATACACCTAACACTACACTATCAATAAATTAATTAAATAAATTAACTACAATTATCTAAAATAAAATACAATTAAATAAACTAAACTATATTACAAAAACAAACAAACACTAAATTACAAAAAAAAAATATTACACAAATTTTAATCTAATTACACCTAATCTAAGCCCCCTAATAAAATAAAAAAGACCCCAAAGAAATAAAATTCCCTACCCTATACTAAATTACAAAAGTAATCAGCTCTATTACCAGCACTTAAAAGGGCTTTTTGCGGGGCATTACCCCAAAGTAATCAGCTCTTTTACCTGTAAAATAAAAGAAATACAATACCCCCCCAACATTACAACCCACCACCCACACACCCCTACTCTAAAACCCACCCGATCCCCCCTTAAAAAAACCTAACACTACCCCATTGAAGATCACCCTACCTTGAGCCGTGTTCACCCAGCCGGGCACCTATGGGCCAGAATAGCACATCCGGAGCGGCAGAAGTCTTCATTCGATCAGGGCAAAAGAGATCCTCGATCCAGCAGAAGTCTTCATCCGATCGGGGCAGAAGAGGTCCTCCATCCAGCAGAAGTCTTCATCCAAGCGGCATCTTCTATCTTCATCCTTCTGGCGATGAGCGGCTCCATCTTGAAGACCTCCGGCGCGGAGCCTCCTTCCAGCACGACGGACTAACGACGAATGACGGTTCCTTTAAATGACATCATCCAAGATGGTGTCCCTCGAATTCCGATTGGCTGATAGGATTCTATCAGCCAATCGTAATTAAGGTAGGAAAAATCTGATTGGTTGATTTAATCAGCCAATCGGATTGAAGTTCAATCCGATTGGCTGATTGGATCAGCCAATAGAATGCGAGGTCCATTCTATTGGCTGATCCAATCAGCCAATCGAATTGAACTTCAATCCGATTGGCTGTTTACATCAGCCAATCGGATTTTTCCTACCTTAATTCCGATTGGCTGATAGAATCCTATAAGCCAATTGGAATTCGAGGGACGCCATCTTGGATGACGTCATTTAAAGGAACCTTCATTCGTCGTTAGTCCGTCATGCTGGAAGGAGGCTCCGCGCCGGAGGTCTTCAAGATGGAGCCGCTCATCGCCGGAAGGATGAAGATAGAAGATGCCGCTTGGATGAAGACTTCTGCTGGATGGAGGACCTCTTCTGCCCCGATCAGATGAAGACTTCTGCTGGATGGAGGACCTCTTCTGCCCCGATCGGATGAAGACTTCTGCCGCTCCAGATGTCCTATTCTGGCCCATTGGTGCCCGGCTGGGTGAACACGGCTCAAGGTAGGGTGATCTTCAATGGGGTAGTGTTAGGTTTTTTTAAGGGGGGATCGGGTGGGTTTTAGAATAGGGGTGTGTGGGTGGTGGGTTGTAATGTTGGGGGGGGTATTGTATTTCTTTTATTTTACAGGTAAAAGAGCTGATTACTTTGGGGCAATGCCCCGCAAAAAGCCCTTTTAAAGGCTGGTAATAGAGCTACTTTTGTAATTTAGTATAGGGTAGGGAATTTTATTTTTTGGGGGGGCTTTTTTATTTTATTAGGGGGCTTAGATTAGGTGTAATTAGATTAAAATTCTTGTAATATTTTTTTTTTTTGTAATTTAGTGGGGCGTTTTTGTAATATAGTTTAGTTTATTTAATTGTATTTTATTTTAGATAATTGTAGTTAATTTATTTAATTAATTTATTGATAGTGTAGTGTTAGGTGTATTTGTAACTTAGGTTAGGATTTATTTTACAGGTAATTGTGTAATTATTTTAACTAGGTAGCTATTAAATAGTTATTAACTATTTAATAGCTATTGTACCTAGTTAAAATAAATACAAAGTTGCCAGTAAAATAAAAATAAATCATAAAATAGCTACAATGTAATTATTAGTTATATTGTATCTATCTTATGGTTTATTTTATAGGTAAGTATTTAGTTTTAAATAGGAACAATTTATTTAATTATAGTAAATTTATTTAGTTTAATTTAAATTATATTTAATTTAGGGGGGTTAGGGTTAGACTTAGGTTTAGGGGTTAATAACTTTATTATAGTAGCGACAACATTGGGGGCGGGAGATTAGGGGTTAATAATTGTAGGTAGGTTGCGGCGATGTTAGGGAGGGCAGATTAGGGGTTAATAAAATTTATTATAGTGTTTGCGAGGAGGGAGTGCGGAGGTTTAGGGGTTAATACATTTATTATAGTGGCGGCGATGTCTGGTCAGCAGATTAGGGGTTAATAAGTGTAGGTAGGTGGCGGCGACATTGGGGGGGCAGATTAGGGGTTAATAAATTTAATATAGGTGTCGGCGATGTTGGGGGCAGCAGATTAGGGGTTCATAAGTATAATGTAGGTGGCGGCAGTGTCCGGAGAGGCAGATTAGGGGTTAATAGTATAATGCAGGCGTCAGCGATAGCGGGGGTGGCAGATTAGGGGTTAATAAGTGTAAGATTAGGGGTGTTTAGACTCTGGGTTCAGGTTAGGGTGTTAGGTGTAGACTTAGAAAGTGTTTCCCCATAGGAAACAATGGGGCTGCGTTAGGAGCTGAACGCTGCTTTTTTGCAGGTGTTAGTTTTTTTTTCAGCCAGCTCAGCCCCATTGTATCCTATGGGGAAATCGTGCACGAGCACGTTTTTCTAGCTTACCGCTACTGTAAGCAACACTGGTATTGAGGGTTGAAGTGGAGCTAAATTTGCTCAAAGATTACTTTTCTGAGGCTAACGCAGCCAGGGAAAAAAATAGTGGCAATCCTGGAGATAGTGAATAAAAGTCTTTATTTAAACGAACAGTGTTTAAAAGCGAAAGGCACACACAGATAAAAGCAAACCAGGTGTGGCACTGTCTGGCTTACGCGTTTCGGCTTGGAGCCGTAGTCATAGCCTATAGTGCTATGTGTCACACCTATAATATATCCATACCTAAAATCTAATTGGTTAAGAAATAGAAGACACACCTGTTGCTTAACAACTCTATACAATGTTAAATAATACACCAACCTCCTATGCAATTAAAGCACTTAACTAGCATACTAATATACAGAGTCTAGTAAAGTGAAAGTAAAGTAAAACAGATAGAATACACACGATTTAGACAATGTGAGAGAAATTTCTAATATGCTGAAACATTAACGCAGCCATTCAGAAAACTCGTAATACCAGCGTTGGCTTAAGGGAGCGCTGGAAAAAAAGGCTTGTTAGCCCCGCAGGTCTTTACCGACAAAACTCGTAATCTAGGCGCTAGGTTCTAGCTGCTGATTGGTGGCTGCATATATATATCGATTGTCATTGCCTTACCCATGTATTCAGTTAGAAACCGATAGTGAATTGCTGTTCCGTCAACAAATGATACCAAGAGAATGAAACAAAAAAGACTATAGAAGTAAATTAGAAAGTTGTTTAAAATTGGATTCTCTATCAGAATAATGAAAGAAAATGTTTGGGTTTTATGACCCTCTTAACCCCTTAGTGACCAGACCATTTTTCAATTTTCTTACCGTTAAAGACCAGGGCTATTTTTACATTTCTGCGGTGTTTGTCTTTAGCTGTAATTTTCCTCTTACTCATTTACTGTACCCACACATATTATTTTCGACTTTCTATATAAAAAAAAATGATGAAAAAATGGAAAAAAACACACTTTTTCTAACTTTGACCCCCAAAATCTGTTACATATCTACAACCACCAACAAATACCCACGCTAAATGGTTTCTAAATTTTGTCCTGAGTTTAGAAATACCCAATGTTTACATGTTCTTTGCTTTTTTTTGTAAGTTGTAGGGCTATAAGTACAAGTAGCACTTTGCTATTTCCAAACCAATTATTTTCAAAATTAGCATTAGTTACATTGTAACAATGATATCTGTCAGAAATCCCTGAATCTTCCTTGACATGTATA
The DNA here is from genome assembly GCF_027579735.1 of Bombina bombina. Taxonomy (NCBI): domain Eukaryota; kingdom Metazoa; phylum Chordata; class Amphibia; order Anura; family Bombinatoridae; genus Bombina; species Bombina bombina. Next base: position 62,803,471 of record NC_069508.1, read on the forward strand.
TATATTTTTTTTTTAGTAGACTACCCAAAGTATTGAGGCAGACAGGTAGTAAACTAAGCGCTGTAGGGTCCTAATGCTCTCCTCCTGGATAGTCCCCTAGCGGACTGACAGAAACAGAATGTGTGTGAGGTGAAGGGAGCGCTTAAAGCTTAATAGGATAGGGATGTAATATGTGAAATACCGAAGTCTAAAAGTTTAATAAAATTCCATACAATATATGATGTACATAATTAATAAAATTACAATATATGATAACATGGATCCATGATATAAATGTTAAAATACAAATTAAAAACAATGGTTAAACAGACCTAAATGAGTATTCTAACAGTATACCAATAACAGTATAGGTGCACCATGCAATGATAGATTAAAACAGATAAGGTATAGAATGATGTAAATATCCAAAAAAATGTCAATTTCTACAAGTGTCTATTAAGTGTTCTCCACTAAAAAAACAGTTAACTAATTCCAATGAAAATCCAATAGTTCAATAAATTCCAAAAAATCCAAAAATCGAAAAAACGATCCAAAAAATAATCCAAAAAATGATCCAAAAAATAGCAAACTGCAGATTTGTGTCCACAAAGATAGTCAAAATAGTCAATATGAAATAATCATTATAAATTAAATCTGTGTAGTAGTGGGTATCCAAAGTTAAAAAAACAATGTGTAAATAATCCGTGCAAATGATCTGTGGATAAAAATCGTATAAAAAGGGGTATACAATAAAACGTGCTTTCAAAAATGGAAATAAGGTGCTACCAAAAAAAGGTGGTAGTTAAAAGCTAGTATCAGATAGATGAGGTGTGTATAAAAACAGATTTAGTGCCGGTGACTAAATTATATTTTCCATATAAAGATTTGAAAAGTTCCTGTACCTGTAAAAAAACGAAAAGAACACAATGGTGCAATAAAGTTTTTACACTTGACAAATGATAGGAAATAAGCTTACCAGTATGTCTGGGTCTACGCGTTTCGGCCTCTAACAAGGCCTTTCTCAAGACTATACTGTATATGAATAGACTGGAAGCTTATATATGGTGCAAAGTGTTGTGATTGGTCATTAATTTGGCGCCAAAATCTTATGGAAAACCTCTTCCTGTTAGTCCTTGTGAATTATGGGTAAGGGTTCATATTTACATAAAAAATGCTTCTTAACCCTAGTGATTAATATATATTTGTTTGATCTGTTGTGATCATTATTTCTAGTGAACCTTTCTCCATATAGGCTTTTCTACATAATCTTACTGATGTGATATTTTTTATTATTTGTTACCGTCATTGGTATCTACTACTTCCGGTTTCTGCATTTTTGTTTCCTGTTGTTACTTATCTCACTTCCGGTTTCGGGAATGACGTCTTACGCGTCACTTCCGGTTTCGGAATGTAAACAATTTTCGTTTATTTATATGTCAATTCTTCCTGTTGTTGTTACTTATCTCACTTCCGGTTTCGGGAATGGCATCTTACGCCTCACTTCCGGTTTCGGAATGTAAACAATTTTCATTTATTTATGTGTCAATTCTCGGGTGTTAGTGATAAAGGCTGTTGTGAGAGCTTATTTTTATTTTATATTAGTTCTTAATGGTGTCAGCAAAGTGGAGTGTTAGTAAGCCCAAAATGTTATTATCCAATAGTGAGATATTTGTAAACTATCTCGCTAGTTTTAAACACATTTAAATAGATTAATATTTCTAAATGTCATCTCTTCCTGTTGTTTAGACTCATTGTGTAACCTTCAGTGTCAATGTATCTTAAATAATCTTTTTGAAGTGGGGTACTTGTTAGAAACACAGAGTAATTGTTGATTTGAAGGGAAATATTCTAATAGCAGATGTTAGCGTCATGAAAAAGCTCGAAGGGAGTGTATAAGGAATATGCAAACAGTCAGATCCTATATTAAACGTTTTTACTCATCATCTGAAGTGGTATTTGTAAAACTGTTTAAATAATTTACCAAGTTTCTAAACTCAGCTATACTAGTGTTGTGTATTAGAAGATATGTTTCCATATTCTTAGCTGTAGAGAAACCTTATAGCGGTTATATGTAATACAGATTTAATCCTTTCTAGTAAATCAGTGTACATTGATAGCATGTGTACAATATCTAAGTTAAAAATGATAAAAATAATTATGATAAAAATAATTATGATAAAGGTAATAGTAGATAAAAACTCGTCTTGTAATTGTATTCTTAAAAAATATATATATTCTATCTTAAGGGATAATAACATATATGATAAAAGTTTCAAAATGTCTGAAATGTCTCATCTAAAAAGTCACAAATAAAACCTTGTTAATTTTAAAAAACTTGTGTGTATTAAGAGCAAAGTTACTAATTTCCTAAAAACTTCTTTTAACCACAGTGGATCGAGGCTAAGTTTGTGTATGTATGTGCCTTCTCCTGCTTTGAAGTGATGAGTGTAGTAGGCCGTCTAAAAGGAGACAAAAATAGGGATAGGATGGAAAAATTACACAGTAAGTGGTAATTGTATCAAATATAATGTATTCCTTGGTATATCATATAGTCTATCTTTTTGTCTTTTTTAATTAAAAAAGCTAGTGTGATAACACATGCAATCAAGTAATAAATAGGATAAAAGATAGTGTAAAGGATACTATAAAACTAAAATTATAATTTAAATATTCTTAGTCCTTTCTCAGGGATAATAGGTGTGACAAATCTTCTTTCTGATTAAGACCCTTAGGGAAGAGGCAGTCTAACATGAAGATCCATTTGGACTCATTATATAATAGTTTTTTCTCATGGTTGCCCCCTCTCCAATCATGTTTGACCTTCTCTATTCCAAAGTATTTTAGGTCTTTTAGATTACCTCCATGTTTTGTTGAGAAATGTTTGTATAACGGAGTTTCCGTATTGTTTTTCTCGATACACAATATATGCTCTCTGATTCTGTCTTTGAGAGTTCTTGAAGTTTGACCCACATATTGTAGGCCGCAAGTGCAGGAGATTACATATATTACACTTCTATCGCAACATCTAATGAGATCTCGAATCTTGTGTTGTTCTCTCTTGTGGTGAGAAGTGAATTTGTTAGTTTTTAAACCGTTCTTGCATGCCTTACAACTCGGACACAGGAAGAAACCCCTTACTGTTTTCCCTTGATAATCTGTTATATTTAAGGTCTTATCCCTTGGAATACTGGGAGCCAGCATATTTTTCAAATTGTTCGCTTTCCTATAGATAAACCTTGGGTTTGGTATGAGTTTCTCGCCTATTATATCGTCCTCCTTTAATACTCTCCAATGTTTCCTGACAATCTTTTCGATGATGTGTTTGTTGGCACAATACTCGGTGATCATAGGCACATCGATAGTATTTTCGTCTGTTCTTGATGTTTGTTTCGTTTTATATTTTATACGATTATTTCTGTCGATGTTACATACTTCTTCTATTTTCTTTTCTATGATCTCTTTGTCATAACCTCTATCCACGAACTTTTGCTTCAATATGTTTGCTTGTTCCTCCCATTTACGTGGGTTGGAACAGTTCTTTCTCACTCTTAGCAATTGTCCCTTTGGGATATTTGCTTTCCAGATTGGGTGGTGGCAACTCATGCTGTGTATATAGTTGTTGCAATCGACCTTCTTGAAGAAGGTCGATGTCTCAATCTGACCATCAATAATTTCTATTGATAGATCAAGGAAATTGATTTTAGTCGAGCTATGTTCATATGTGAATTTTAGATTCATTTCATTTTTGTTCATCACGTCAAATGTGTACTCTAGGTCCTCTAAAGAGCCTTTCCAGATTATCAATATATCATCGATATATCTTGAGTAGAGGACCAGGTCCGCGCCGGCTGGGCATGAGTCCCAGAAGATTAGTTCCCATTTTCCCATATATAGATTCGCATAGCTCGGCGCGAACCTGGTCCCCATCGCTGTGCCGCACATTTGTTTGTAGAATTTCCTGTCGTAACAAAAGTAATTGTGGCATAAGATAAATCTTATGCTATCCAGTATGAACTTTTGTTGATCCTCTGGAACTTCTTGGTCTTTCTTGAGAAATGACTCCACCACTTCCACGCCCTTTTCATAGGGGATGCTTGTATAAAGCGAGGTGACATCGCATGTTGCCATAATGTATTTTGGGTCCCAAACCACTTTTTCTAGAATCGATAAGACCTGAGTAGAATCTCTCAGGTATGATGGAAGCTTGGTAACGTATTTCTGTAGATTCTTGTCAACATATTCAGAGAGGTTACATGATAGTGAGCCAATCCCTGATATTATCGGCCTTCCTGGTGGGTTTTCTATGGATTTATGAATTTTAGGCAATTGGTAGAATACTGGAGTTTTTGGGTATTGTATTTTGATATAACTAAACTCTTTGTCGTTTAGTATTCCTTTCGCCTTTGCCTTAGTCAATAGATCTTCTAGTTCGTTTTTGTAACTTGTCACTGGGTTGTTGCATAGTTTTTGGTAAGTTTTCTCATATTCCTTATACACTCCCTTCGAGCCTTTTCATGACGCTAACATCTGCTATTAGAATATTTCCCTTCAAATCAACAATTACTCTGTGTTTCTAACAAGTACCCCACTTCAAAAAGATTATTTAAGATACATTGACACTGAAGGTTACACAATGAGTCTAAACAACAGGAAGAGATGACATTTAGAAATATTAATCTATTTAAATGTGTTTAAAACTAGCGAGATAGTTTACAAATATCTCACTATTGGATAATAACATTTTGGGCTTACTAACACTCCACTTTGCTGACACCACTAAGAACTAATATAAAATAAAAATAAGCTCTCACAACAGCCTTTATCACTAACATCCGAGAATTGACACATAAATAAATGAAAATTGTTTACATTCCGAAACCGGAAGTGACGCGTAAGATGCCATTCCCGAAACCGGAAGTGAGATAAGTAACAACAACAGGAAGAATTGACATATAAATAAACGAAAATTGTTTACATTCCGAAACCGGAAGTGACACGTAAGACGCCATTCCCGAAACCGGAAGTGAGATAAGTAACAACAACAGGAAACAAAAATGCCGAAACCGGAAGTAGTAGATACCAATGACGGTAACAAATAATAAAAAATATCACATCAGTAAGATTATGTAGAAAAGCCTATATGGAGAAAGGTTCACTAGAAATAATGATCACAACAGATCAAACAAATATATATTAATCACTAGGGTTAAGAATCATTTTTTATGTAAATATGAACCCTTACCCATAATTCACAAGGACTAACAGGAAGAGGTTTTCCATAAGATTTTGGCGCCAAATTAATGACCAATCACAACACTTTGCACCATATATAAGCTTCCAGTCTATTCATATACAGTATAGTCTTGAGAAAGGCCTTGTTAGAGGCCGAAACGCGTAGACCCAGACATACTGGTAAGCTTATTTCCTATCATTTGTCAAGTGTAAAAACTTTATTGCACCATTGTGTTCTTTTCGTTTTTTTACAGGTACAGGAACTTTTCAAATCTTTATATGGAAAATATAATTTAGTCACCGGCACTAAATCTGTTTTTATACACACCTCATCTATCTGATACTAGCTTTTAACTACCACCTTTTTTTGGTAGCACCTTATTTCCATTTTTGAAAGCACGTTTTATTGTATACCCCTTTTTATACGATTTTTATCCACAGATCATTTGCACGGATTATTTACACATTGTTTTTTGAACTTTGGATACCCACTACTACACGGATTTAATTTATAATGATTATTTCATATTGACTATTTTGACTATCTTTGTGGACACAAATCTGCAGTTTGCTATTTTTTGGATTATTTTTTGGATCGTTTTTTCGATTTTTGGATTTTTTGGAATTTATTGAACTATTGGATTTTCATTGGAATTAGTTAACTGTTTTTTTAGTGGAGAACACTTAATAGACACTTGTAGAAATTGACATTTTTTTGGATATTTACATCATTCTATACCTTATCTGTTTTAATCTATCATTGCATGGTGCACCTATACTGTTATTGGTATACTGTTAGAATACTCATTTAGGTCTGTTTAACCATTGTTTTTAATTTGTATTTTAACATTTATATCATGGATCCATGTTATCATATATTGTAATTTTATTAATTATGTACATCATATATTGTATGGAATTTTATTAAACTTTTAGACTTTGGTATTTCACATATTACATCCCTATCCTATTAAGCTTTAAGCACTCCCTTCACCTCACACAACCCAAAGTATTGATCTAGATCCATTTTGTTATATTTCATACCACCATTTCACCGCCAAATGATATCAAATAAAAAAAATCATTAATTTTTTCACAAACTTTAGGTTTCTCACTGAAATTATTTACAAAAAACTTGTGCAATTATGGCGCAAATGGTTGTAAATGCTTCTCTAGGATCCCCTTTGTTGAGAAATAGCAGACATATATGGGTTTGGCATTGTTTTTTGGTAATTAGAAGGCCGCTAATTGCCGCTGCACACCACACTTGTATGATGCCCAGCAGTGAAGAGGTTAATTAGGTAGCTTGTAGGGTTAATTTTTAGCTTTAGTGTAGAGATCAGTCTCCCACCTGTCACACCCCACTCCCTGATCTGTCCCTGACTTCCTTCACACAGGTCTCTTCCCTCCACCACCTTACAATTGTCACCGCCATCTTAAGTAATTCTGCTAGTATTAAAATAAAAAGCTTTTTTTTATAATTTTTTTCCCATTTTTTATATATTATTCTGCAGTGTTGGATCCCCCCTTGGCCTCCAACCTCCCTGATCCCACCCAAACAGCTCTCGAACCCTCCCCCTCTACCTAATTGCCGCAATCTTGGGTACTGGCAGCTGTCTCCCGGAACTCAGATCCCCGCTCGCCGGAACTGCTCCAGCGATGGGCCGCCCACCTGCCTCCCTGCTATGGCTCCCACCCACCAACGATTGGCACCAACGCTGGCCGATGCAGAGAGGGCCACAGAGTGGCTCTTTCTGCATCGGTGGCTAAAAAAACGGGTATTGCAGGATGCCTCAATATCGAGGCATCACTGCAATACCCTGAAAGCGACTGGAAGTGATCACCAGGCACATCTTTGATCATTAAGGTTCGGATTTGTAGGACGTGCCTGGCACGTCCTCGGTCATTAAGGGGTTTATAAGGGTTTCAATCACAGACTCAGAGAAACCAATATATCTAAGAAATAAGCTTTCAATCAAGGTTATAGATTTTAGATCCTGATGGAAAAAATGACCTTGACAAAGAAGTTACGGCCTTAGAGGAAGAGTCCAAGGAGGGAAACTGGACATCTGAACCAGATCCGCAATCCAAACTCTGCAGGACCAAGCTGGAGCAATTATAATCTCTGACAAATTCTCCTGCCTGATCTTGAAAACTACTTTCGGAAGAAGTTCCAGAGGTGGAAACACATAGGCAAGCTGAAATGACCCTGGAGCTACTAGAGCAGCCACAAACTCTGCCTGGGGATACCTTGATCTTTCAAAGTATCTGAAAAGTTTGTTGTTCAACCGAGAGGCCATAAGATCTATTTTTGGGAGATCCCAAAGATCTACAATCTGTTTAAACACTTCCAGATGAAGAGACCATTCCCCTGGATGAAGAAAGCGACGACGGAGAAAATCAGATTCCCAACTGAACACCTCTGTGATGTGGACAGCTGATATAAGACAGCAATTGACCTCTGCCCAAGAGAGAATTAAAAAAACTTGCCTCATGGCTAAAGGACTGTGAGTCCCCCCTTGATGGTTGACATAAGACTCAGCTGTGACACAGTCTGGCTGGAGCCAGAGAAAAGATTATGCTTTCAGAAGGGGCCAAGCTTGAAGAGCTTTGAAAATTGCACAAAGTTCTAAGATGTTTATAGGTGACCTTGTCTCCCAATGAGCCCACACTCGCTGTGCTGTCAGAGACCCCCAAACAGCTCCCCATCCTTAAAGACTGGCATCTGTAGTGATCACAGACCAGAGCAAAAGAAGCCCTCCCCTCCGCAAAATATGCTGGAGATCCAGCCACCATGACAGAGACTGTTTTCTTTGAAATCTGGAAAAATCCTCTGAGACAACAGAGTATGCTCCTTGCACCACTGTTGAACGCATACAAAGATTAAGTGATCTAATATGAAAACTAGAAAACGGTATAGCATCCAATTCAGCAATCATAAGACCTAGAACCTCCATACAAAGAGCAACAGTGGAAAACTGGGGAGAATGAAGATTTTGACAGGCTGAAACCAACCTCAGTCTTCTTTGATCTGTTATGGACAATCTCATGGAGACTGCATCTATCTGGAACCCCAGAAAGTAACCTTTATTTGAGAAACCTCTTTAGCTAATTGATCCTCCAACCATGTTGAGGAAGAAACAACAGTAGTCTGTTGGCGTGAGATTCTGCTAAATGTATAGATGGAGCTCTTACCAAGATATCGTCCAGGAATAAGGAAACACAGCTATTACCCGACCTCTTATGAGAGACAAAAGAGCTCTCTTATGAGAGACAAAAGAGCTCACAGAACCTTTGTAAAGATCCTTGGATCTGTAGCCAGACCAAACGGAAGAGCAACAAACTGAAAATGCTTGTCTAGAAAAGCAAACTTCAGAAACTGAAAATGATCTTTGTGAATTGGAATATGGAGGCAAGCAATTTTTTAAATCTATTGTGGACATAAACTGCCCTTTTGAAGGTTGGAACTCTGAAAAACTTGTTTAGAACTTTTAAATTAAAAACTGGTCTGTAAGTTCCTTTTTTTTTAGGAACAATAAAGAGATTTGAATAAAATATCTTTCCCCATTCCAGCAGAGGAACAGGAACTATCACACCCATAGATTTCAGATCCAGGACTGAATGAAGAAAATCCTGAGCCATGAAACCTATCCGATAACTTTCGATAACTCCTGAAAGAGACTTAAATTAATCTGGATTGGGGCCACACCTTCATGCGGACTTGGGAGTAGGAGTGGGCTTCTTGGTCTGCTTAGGCCTATTCCAATTAGTGCTTGGTTTCAAACATGAAGCTTAGTTGAGGAGGAATCAGACTTTGCTCCTTATTCTGACGAAAGGAACAAAAACAATTAGAAGCCTTAAATTTACTCCTAGATTTCTTATTTTGGGGAAGAAAAATCCCCTTACCACCAGTAACAGTGGAAATAGAATCTAAATCTTCCCCAAAAAATTTCTTTCCTTGAAAATAAATATTCTAGAGTCTAGATTTAGAAACTGCATCAGCTAACCATGATTTTAACCATAAGGCTCCCCTAGAAAGGACAGACAAGGACATGCTTTTAACATTAATCCTAATGATATCCAAGATAACATCTTCAATAAAGGAATTAGCACATGTAATCAAACCCAAAAGGTTAAGAAAATCTTCACTATCAGAATCCTCAGAAATATGATCAGAACGACTATCCAACCAAATGGAAGCAGCAGCAGAAACATCAGCAATCAGCAACATCAGCCGGTCTGATAAGATAACCTGCCTGCAGAAAAGCCCCTCTATGAAAAGATTCAAGGTTCCTATCTTGTGTCTTTAAAAGAAGTGCTATCCTCTCAACTCCTCCCAACTAAGAAATCATTTATACATCACCATTCTTCAGCATCCTCCAGCTGAGGCAAAGATAAGACTAACTACTTTAGAGGTGGGAGGTGTTATAGAATGCTCTTGGGGTTTGGGAATCTTTGCCTCCTCCTAGTGGTAGGTATTGTAATTCCCAGGAGCAATGGTTTGTGGACTCTTACCACCTTTATGAAAGAAATAGGTAATAGACTAGTTCCCCTGCTTGTACCCTCTAAACCTCTGATATTAAGCTTTTGTTCAACTTTATTGACTCACAAATCTTAATGTCTAGAACATGAGTGGTGAACCAAGAAATGCTCATATTAAATGGGGGACAATAACTTCAGACAGTGAACTTGACTTCTTGTGTTTTGGCCAGTGATGCAGCATCTGCTGCTGGTATTTAATATTGCACAAAAAATAACTTTTACATCCCCGCTCCATGTTTTTGCACAACCAGCTGTGCAAGACCATGTTTTTTTCATCATTCCTTAATTATGGATGTTTTAAGTCTGCTACCTTTGACCACCTTGTAGGTGGCCAAGGGTTTAGGAAGCAGAGGTCTAAAAGCCACAAGAGCCATAGCATGATAAATAGATCCTTTTATAGTGCAGACGCCAGACGTAATTGTTATATTCCACACAGTTATTGGCTGCACACTCTACTGGCCTATTTATAACTGTCCCTGATTAGTCTCAGCAGAAAATAAAACATATTTTACATAATGAGACTGCACAACGCTTTATGGACACCAAAACTTTACACTTATTTTCTCTTTAAACAACTAATAATTTAAACATTTATATATCTATTATATGTACATTATTAACGGGTTAACATTTGCTTTTAATACATAATTCTATAAAGCTCTTAGTTAGGGCTAGATTACAAGTGGAGGTGTATTTTTGAGCGTTAAATCCGCAATATTTTTTTTTGCGCTTAGTTATTCACGTTCGTATTACGAGTTGAAAGTAAAAAGTGTGCACTCTCGCTTCCACAAATAGACTTTGAGAAGTCATTTCTGAAAAGCCTCCTCGTGCGTGCGATATGGTTGCGTTAAGCTCCATACCGCACAAAATCCAAGGGCTGAGAATACATGCTCGTGCATGCTTTCCCCATAGACATCAATGGGGAGAGAGTGTAAGAAAAAAAATAACACCTGAAGTGCGGAATGGTGATCACCGTAACGCAACCCCTTGATGTCTATGGGGGGAAAAAAGTTACATTTAAACCTTAACATAAACCCTGATTCTTAACACCCCTAATCCGCCAATAGAATTTCATTAGCTCTCATCCTATTGGCTGTTTTGAACAGCCAATAGGATTTCAGTATCTCTCATCCTATTGGCTGATTTGAATTTCAAGAATCAAATCAGCCAATAGGAATGCAAGGGCATTTTGAAAAGGCTCCCTTGCATTGAAGATCCAGTGTACGGCAGTGACCGTATGAAGAGGACACTCCATGCCGGATGTCTTCAAGGATGGATCCGCTCCACCAGGATGAAGATAGAAGATGCCGTCTGGATAAAGACTTCTTGTCGCCTGGATGAGGGATTCTCACCACCTGGATGAGGATGGATGTCCGGACATCAGAAACAGTGAGTGGATCTTCGGGGGTTAGTGTTAGGTTTTTTTAGATTAGGGTTTGAGCTTTTTTTAAAAGAGCTGAATGCCCTTTTCAGGGCAATGTAAAAGAGCTGAATGCATTTTAAGGATAATGCCCATACAAATGCCCTTTTCAGGGCAATGGGTAGCTTAGGTTTTGCTAGAGTTAGGTTTTTTATTTTGGGGGGTTGGTTGGGTGGTGGGTTTTACTGTTGGGGGGTCTTTGTATTTATTTTAAGGTAACAGAGCTGATTTCTTTAGGGCAATGCCCTTACAAAGGCACTTTATTTTTATAGGGCTATTAGATTAGGTGTAATTGTTTTTATTTTTGATAATTTCGTTTGTTATTTTTTGTAATTTAGTGTTTGTTATTTTTCATAATTTAGTATTTTTTATTTTTTGTAATTTTAGACTTAAATTGTTTTAGTAGTGTTAGGGTTTTTTTAATGTGTAATTTAGTTTTTTTAATTGGTAGTTATTTTAATTTTAGTATAATAGTTTAGTATAATAGTTATGTTAGGTTAATTGTTAGTTTAAACTTAGTTTTTTTCATTTCACAGGTAAGTTTTTATTTATTTTAAGATAGGGATATTGTAATTTTAATTTAAAGTTAGGTGGTGATAGGTTTAGGGGTTACTAGTTTAATTTATTAGGGGCGATAAGGAGGGCTGGCGGTTTAGGGGTTAATAGGTTTATTTAGTAGTGGCAATGTGGGTGGCTGGCGATTTAGGGGTTAATAGGTTTAGTTAGTGGCGGCGGTGTTGGGGAGTGGTGGAATAGGGGTTAATAACTTTATTATAGTGGCGAGGATGTGGGTGGGCCTTGGTTTAGGGGTTAATATGTAGTTTATGAGTGTTAGTGTACTTTGTAACAGTTTAGTTATGAGTTTTGTGAAACATTTTTGTTACACAAAATCCATAACGACTTCTCTCAGATGGCGGTATGGATCGTGTCGGTATAGGCTGCAACGCAAGCATTTTAGCCTCACCGCACAACCTGTAATACTGGCGCTATGGAAATACCACGCAAACACGTCATTTTTTTGAGTGCGGGATTGACATTGAGTTACAGGCTAAAATGCTTGCGGTATAACTATACCGAAATGACTGGTAATAGCTGTGTTACTGTTTTTATGCTGAAATGGCCATTTTTTCAGCGTTAAAACCGTAACGCAAAACTCGTAGTCTAGCCAAATGTTATTTAAAAAAGAGCAAAACTATACATTTTAACAAAACTACTAGATGGGCTATATAAATGCAAAGAAAAATCTAGTGTACAATATCCTTTTAACTTGCACGCAAACAGCCTCGAAAACCCGATATTGTTTGTGTGCAAATGTTAGAGCTCCACTTGTAATCTAGCCCTTAGAGTTTAATGTTATTTTAATATTACAGTTTCACTGTGCTACCCTCTTTCAACCTTCTGTAATATATTTCAGTATGAATTGTTTGCATTTTGCAATTTTGCCCTAATATATTTTTCTTAGCCTCAACGCATTGTTATAATTTACAAGACCTCACGCTTCCTTCAAAGTTTTGGTATAGATCAAAATGAGACTGAAGACAAACTTTATATATCAAAACACACAATGCTCAGAATTTCTAAAGCACTTAATTGATCTATAAAAACTTCAGCTTTATATTATGATATATTTAGATATCTGGAGCCAATCCAGACATTCTTGGCAGGGTGTTCAAAGTGCATTATTAACACAAAGAAAAACAAAAAGGAAAGTTTTATAGATAAGTGAAAAGTGACATAATTGTCCTATAAGCAACAGAATCTCAAAATACACGTACATAAAGGCTGTATATATATATATCATATAGTTGCATCACATCTGAAATTAAAATTAATTTTAAAAATCCTTTAACTTAAAAATTTAAATATGAAAATGTTATTAAATAAGAAAGACTATTGCCCTATAAGCAATAGTATTTCAAAACTATTTACATATTTTTTTTATCTTATGCTAAAAAGGTTTAATTATTATTTTTTTTTTTTACATCAACCATTTAAGTATTCAGACACGTTGCCATGACACTTAGGGGGATATTTATCAAGCCGTCAACCTGAAATACGCTGGAATTCTGCAGCGTAATTGTTGCAAGCTTGATTCGACCTAGTTATCAAAGCCTACAGACCGCCAAAAATTGAAATCTGTGATGTAACATACGATCCGCTGGTCTCAATCCGACACAGATCGATGCTTACGTCATTACAGATGTTCCGAATACACATTTTTAAAGTTATCATATAGTTAACCGGTACGCTCGCAGCTATTCCGGCCAAGCGTACCTGGTTTTCAATCCGCCACCCTGGAGGCTGCGGATGCCATAGGAATCAATGGGAGTCTGAAAGCACTAAAAGCTTATGTTCGATGCTGCCAGATACCCTATTGATTTCTATGGTAGAAAACCAGTTTACACCTAAAACCCTAACATAAATCCAGAGTCTAAACACCCCTAATCTGCCGCCACGACATCACTGCCTCCAGGACCCCACAGCAACTAAATAAAAGTATTAACCCCTAAACCCCTGGTCTCCCACATCACTACCACTAACTAAATCTATTAACCCATAAACCGCCAGCCCCCCACATCGCCATAAACTAAATTAAGCTATTAACCCCTTAACCTAACAACCCGCTGACTTTACATTAAAATTACAACATTCATATCTTATAATAAATTTAAACTTACCTTTAGAATTAAAATAAACTATATTAAACTATTAATTAACCTACCCTAACTATTATCCTACAAATAAATTAAACTATTAATTAACCTACCCTATTATACTAAAAATACATTAAACTACCAATTAAATTAACTATATTACATATTAAAAGGGCCTTTTGCGGGGCATTGCCCCAAAGAGATCAGCTGTTTTACCTGTAAAAAAAAAATACAAACACCCCCCAACAGTAAAACCCACCACCCACCCAACCAACCACCCACCCAACCAACCACCCACCCAACCAACCACCCCAAATAAAAACCCTATCTAAAAAACCTAAGCTCCCTATTGCCCTGAAAATGGCATTTTTATGGGCATTGTCCTTAAAAGGACATTTAGCTCTTTTACTGCCCAGACCCTAACCTAAAAATAAACCCCCCCAAAAAAACCTTAAATAAACCTAACACTAACCCCCGATGATCCACTTACAGTTTTTGAAGTTCCGCTTGAAGGATCCGTCCAGCCGGCAAGAAGTCTTCATCCGGCGGCCTCTTCCATCTTCATCCAGCCGGAGAAGTCTTCGTCCATGCGGCCTCGACTATCTTCATCCATCCGTCGCGGAGCGGGTCCATCCTGAAGACATCCGAAAAGGAGCTCCTCTTCAATATGGTCTCCGCCGTAAACTGAATCTTGAATGCAAGTGATGTCATCCAAGATGGCGTCCCTTGTATTCCTATTGACTGAAAGGTTCCAATCAGCCAATAGGATTAGAGCCGCTAAAATCCTGTTGTTTATTCCAATCAGCTAATAGGATTGAGCTCTCATCCTATTGGGTGATTGGAACAGCCAAAGGGATTTTATGGGCTCTAATCCTATTGGCTGATTGGAACCTTTCAGCCAATAGGAATGCAAGGGGCACCATCTTGGATGACGTCACTTGCATTCAAGATCCAGTTTACGGCGGAGACCGTATTGAAGAGGAGCTACTTGTCGGATGTCAAGGATGGACCCGCTCTGCACCGGATGGATGAAGATAGAAGAGGCCGCATGGATGAAGACTTCGCCGGCTGGATGAAGATGGAAGAGCCTGCCCGGATGAAGACTTCTTGCCGGCTGGATGAATCCTTCAAGCGGAACTTCAAGAACTGTAAGTGGATCATCGGGGGTTAGTGTTAGGTTTATTTAAGGTTTTTTTGGGTGGGTTTTATTTTTAGGTTAGGGTCTGGGCAGTAAAAGTGCTAAATGCCCTTTTAAGGGCAATGCCCATACAAATGCTCTTTTCATGGCAATGGGTATCTTAGGTTTTTAGATAGGGTTTTTATTTGGGGGGATTGGTTGGTTGGGTGGGTGAGGGTTTTACTATTGGGGGTGTTTGTATTTTTTTTTAACAGGTAAAAGAGCTGATTTCTTTTAAGGGCCATTGGTAGTTTATTGTAGGCTAGGGTTTTTTTTTATTTTGGGGGTGCTTTTTTACTTTGATAGGGCTATTAGATTAAGTGTAATTGTTTTTTATTTTTGATACTGTGGTTTTTTATTTTTTGTAACTTAGTGTTTATTTTTTTTAATTTAGAAATTTTTAATTGTAGATTTAAATAATTTGAGTAGGGTTAGGTTTTTAAATATGTAATATAGTTAATTTAATTGGTAGTTTAATGTATTTTTCGTATAATAGTTAGGGTAGGTTAATTAATAGTTTTATATAGTTTAATTTAATTGTAGGATAATAGTTAGGGTAGGTTAATTAATAGTTTAATATAGTTTATTTTAATGCTAAAGGTAAGTTTAAATTTATTATAAGATAGGGATGTTGTAATTTTAATGTAAAGTTAGCGGGTTGTTAGGTTAAGGGGTTAATAGCTTAATTTAGTTTATGGCAAATTGGGGGGCTGGTGGTTTAGGGGTTAATAGGTTTAGTTAGTGGTAGTGATGTGGGAGGCCAGGGGTTTAGGGTTTAATACTTTTATATAGTTGCGGTGGGGTCCGGGAGCGGCGGGATAGGGGTTAATACTTTTATTTAGTTGCGGTGGGATCCGGGAGCGGCGGGATAGCTGTTAAACATTTTAGTATAGTGGCGGTGTTTAGTGACAGGGTATAAATAAAGTTGGTAAAAAGCCGAATAGCAGCGATATAGATGACTGTTAGTTAACAACAGTCCGCTGCTCAGTTAACAACAGTCTGCTGCTCATCACCCGGTACTTGGTGCACAGCTTTTTGCCGGCTTTTTTTTATAAATATGGAGATCGTATTCAGGTCCGCGGACGTGATGTTAGGCGATGTTAGGCGAGTGTATTGGTGCAGTCGAATGCAAGAAACTTGTCAGCTTGATAGATAGGCCTCTTAAATTTAGCTCAGCTGCATCCCATTTCTCTGGACTGGATAAACCTTGACATGTTTCTACACTTTGGGGTCAATTTATTAATGTGCGAGCGTACATGATAGGATACGCGGCCGGAATTTATCATTGCAGCAGCAGTTCTTGTGAACTGCTGGTGCAATACTGCCCCCTGCAGATTCTTGGCCAATCGGCCACTAGCAGGGGGTGTCAATCAACCCGATCGTATACGATCGGGTGGATTTCTGTCTGCCGCCTCATAGCAGGCGGACAGGTTATGGAGCAGTGGTCTTTAGAAACACGGGCATCAAGCTCCATACAGAGCTTGATACATTGACCCCTTTGATTGGAGTCCACCTCTTGCAAATTCAACTGATTAGACATGATTTGGAAAGGCGCACACCTGTCTATATAAGTTCTCACAGCTGAAAATACACATTAGAGCAAAGACCAAGAGGCACTGCCTGCAGAGCTCAGAGAAAATATTCTGTTGTGGTACAGATCATATTGGAACCCTTGCATTTCTGTTAGATAATGCAACACTTCGCCCAGAAAATTGTTGCAATTACAAATGTTTAGGCATTCTCATGTTTATTTGTTTTGTTTGTATTGGCATGGTGCAAAAAAGTTGAGAAAAAAGCCAAATCTGACACATTTTATGCAAAACTCCAAAAAGGGACTGGACAAAATTATTGTTACCCTCAATTTTAATATTTGGTAACACACCCCTTGGAAAAAATAACTGAAATCAATTGCTTCCTGTAACCATCAATGAGTTTCTTACACCTCTCTACTGGAATTTTGGACCACTCTTCTTTCATCAAATGCTCCAGGTCTCTCAGATTGGAAAGGTTCCTTTTCCCAACTGCTGTTTTGAGATCTAGGTGCTCTATAACATTGAGATCTGCACTCATTGCTGACAAAGTTCAGTACTCTACAGCGCTTTGTCAAACTATTTCTGGGTACTTTTTGACATGTGCTTTGGGTCATTGTCTTGCTGTAAAACCCATGTCCTCTGATGGAGACCCAACTTTCTGACACTGGGCCCTACATTGCACCACAGAATTCTTTGCCAGTCTTCATATTTCATACTGCCATGCACACAGTCAAGACATCCAGTGTCTGAAGCAGCAAAGCAACCCCAAAACATCAGGGAACCTCCACCATGTTTGACTGTAGGGACTGTATTCTTTTCTTGAAAGCCTCGTTTTTTTTCTGAAAACAGTAGAATGATGGGATTTACCAAAAAGCTGTAATTTTGTTTCTTGTTTTGTCTGTCCACAGCACATTCTCCCAAAATGATTTTGGCTTCCTCAGGCAAGTTTTGGCAAACTTCAATCTAGCTTTTTTATGTTTCTGTATCAGCAATGGGGTGCTCTTGGGTCTCCTACCATAGCGTCCCTTTTTATTCAGATAGCGTTGTGTAATGCAAGCTGACACATTTGTACCCTGTGCCTGAAGATCAGCTTGAATTTGTCTGGAATTTAATTGAGGTTCTTTATTCACCATTCAAACGATCCTTCATGCAAATCTTTGATAAATTTTTCTCTTTCGTCTAAGTCCAGGGAGATTAGTTAAAGCTCCATTAGCTGTAAACTTCTTGAAAATGTTGCGTACAGTGGACACAGGAACATTAATAGATCTCTGGAGATGGACTTATAACCTTGAGATTGTCCATGCTTTTCTACAATTTTTGTTCTCTAATTCTCAGCCAATTCTCTGCTGTACTTTCTCTTCTCCATCCTCAGTGTGGCACACAGAGACACACAACAGAAAGGTTGAGTACATTTTTCACCATTTTATCTGGTTGCCGGTAGGATTTCTATATTGTCAGCACCTGTTAATTGATACAGGTGAGTTTAATTACAAATTACAGGAGCATCAAAAACTTGGAATGCAAATATTTCTTACAATTATGAGAAGGTGCCAATAATTTTGTCCAGTTCATTTTTGGAGTTTTGCATGGAATATGTCAGATTTGGCTTTTTTTTCCCATTTTTTTGTGTCATACCAATACAAACAAAAGAAATAAATGATTGCCTAAACATTTGTAATTTCAACAATTGGGCGAAGTGGTGCATTATCAGACAGAATATATATATATATATATATATAAATAAATAATACTAAAATGCTTCTGCCGTTAATACCCCAAAGTTCAAAAGCTTTAATTGCTGAAAACTACACAAAATTATTATTTGCCTTGTTAGCAATTTTGTAAGACGAAAAGGACAAAATTAATGACAAACATATCCTAATTGGGAACAGCAGTTGCAAAAACCATGAATGTCTAATAAGACAATTAGGGTGACTGATGATGAGACAGCTGGTCTTGATTGTAGCGGGGAAGGTTGAGTACAACTTTTACAGTGGATGGTGTGGAACAATAATAGAAGTCCTGGACAGGAGTAGTGTCAATGTTGAGATCTCTTAATGGCCCCTAAACTGCCACAACCCCCCCCAACGTATTAACCCCTACACCTTAAAAAAACAATATAAGCACCCCCTAACCTATTAACCCCTAAACCGTCACAACCCCCAATGCAAATCCCGATAACTTATCAACCCCTAAATTGCCTCAACCCACCAACACAAACTATACCAAGACACCCCCTAAGTTAAACAAAACAACTAACACTAAAATAACACAAAATAAAACAACTCATTACCTATCCTGAAACTAAAGGTTTTAAACTAAAACTAAAAAAAAAACTATACTAACACTAAAAGTTACTATAGCAATAGTTTTATTGCACAAAAAATTATAAGGGCTCAAAAAACCCTACCTATACTGAGGTCTCAGGTGTTTAAAAAAAAAAGGCAGGCAAATGGCTTTAACATAGAGATACATAAATATACATGTCTAAAGATGTATATGTATGTATACATGTGTCTATATATGTATACATATGTATTTATGTATTTATATGTATCTACAGACATATATACACAAATAAACACATATACATACGTACACACATTGGAGCCCTTTACAGTTAAGTAGATGAAAACATAAAAAAGCATATTTATGCAATATTTATATTTAATAAAGTACTATACTATGTATTTACTGTAAATATTTATCATTCCAATGTTCTGCACATAGCAATATATGTTATATGTATTTATACATAGATATTCCTATATATCTGTATATATCTATACCTATATATAATCATCTATAGATAGGTATAGATATATATTGTACCAAAATGCCATCAGATATTTGTAGAAATATGTATTTATGAATAAACAAAACATATTCTGCTATGTGAACAACAGTGGAATGTGAAATATTAAAATTTTCATGTCAGGTTAGCATACTTGAGAATATGTGATCGAGTTTAAGCATGAGTAGGGTGTTATCCCCCCCCCCCTTTTTTTGCTCCATTGATTTCTATGGGGGAATACATGATCGCGATATTCGAACTTCGGCTTTTTGCGTGCATTGGGTTAGCACACAAGCAAATACTTTTAACTTTAACCCCTTAACGACCAAGGACGTACGCCACACGTCCTCAAAAAAAATACAGTTAATGACCGAGGACGTGTGGCGTACGTCCTTGGTCTGGAAAGCAGCTGGAAGCGATCCTGCTCGCTTCCAGCTGCTTTCCGGTTATTGCAGTGATGCCTCGATCCATGGCCATCCGATGCAGAGAGAGCCACTCTGTGGCCCTCTCTGCACCGGACATCGGTGGCCGGTATCATTGGTGGGTGGGAGCAAGTCTGGGAGGCGGGTGGGCGGCCATCGATGTGCCGAGTGAAGTGGAGGGGGGCAGGACAGCGCATGGGAGCGTGCATGGGAGCGCGTGCATGCACGGGGGGTGGCGGGTGGGCACGTGCACGGAGCGGGAGCGGGAGGGAACCGCTACACTGCAGAAAAACAAAGTTTAATAAAAGTTAAAAAAAAACATTTTTAAAAAAAATTAAATAATCATCTAAGGGATCTGGAAGGGGTGGGGGGTTGGTCTTGGGGGGGGAAGCTACACTACAGAAAAGGGCAATTAAATAAAAAAAACATACTTTTTTTACTAAACTGGGTACTGGCAGACAGCTGCCAGTACCCAAGATGGCGCCCATTAAGGCAGAGGGGGAGGGTTAGAGAGCTGTTTGGTGGGGGATCAGTGAGGTTGGGGGCTAAGGGGGGATCCTACA
Source organism: Bombina bombina (assembly GCF_027579735.1). Taxonomy (NCBI): domain Eukaryota; kingdom Metazoa; phylum Chordata; class Amphibia; order Anura; family Bombinatoridae; genus Bombina; species Bombina bombina. The sequence continues at coordinate 62,823,786 of NC_069508.1, forward strand.
CAGCAGCATATGTAAATATGCTAAGAAAAAAACAAAAAAAAAGGCCAAATATAGCTTTTATTTTAGTACTGGCAGAGTTTCTGCCAGTACTTAAGATGGCGGGGAAAATTGTGGGGTGGGGGAGTGAAGAGAGCTGTTTGGGAGGGATCAGGGGGTCTGATGTTTCAGGTGGGAGGCTGAGCTCTACACTAAAGCTAAAATTAACCCTGCAAGCTCCCTACAAGCTACATAATTAACCCCATCACTGCTAGCCATAATACACGTGTGATGCGCAGCAGCATTTGGGGGCCTTCTAATTACCAAAAAGCAACGCCAAAGCCATATATGTCTGCTATTTCTGAACAAAGGGGATCCCAGAGAAGCATTTACAACCATTTGTGCTATAATTGCACAAGCTGTTTGTAAATAATTTCAGTGAGAAACCTAAAGTTTGTGAAAAAGTTTGTGAAATAGGGAACGTTTTTTTTTTATTTGATCGCATTTGGCGGTGAAATGGTGGCATGAAATATACCAAAATGGACCTAGATCAATACTTTGGGTTGTCTACTACACTACACTAAAGCTAAAATTACCTCTAAAAGCTCCCTACATGCTCCCTAATTAACCCCTTCACTGCTGGGCATAATACACGTGTAGTGCGCAGTGGCATTTAGCAGCCTTCTAATTGCTAAAAAGCAACGCCAAAGACATATATGTCTGCTATTTCTGAACAAAGGGATCCCAGAGAAGAATTTACAACCATTTAAGCCATAATTGCACAAGCTGTTTGTAAATGATTTCAGTGAGAAACCTAAAATTGTGAAAAATGTAACTTTTTTTTTATTTGATCGCACTTGGCGGTGAAATGGTGGCCTGAAATATACCAAAATTGGCCTAGATCAATACTTGGGGTTGTCTACTACACTACACTAAAGCTAAAATTACCTCTAAAAGCTCCCTACATGCTCCCTAATTAACCCCTTCACTGCTGGGCATAATACACGTGTAGTGCGCAGTGGCATTTAGCAGTCTTCTAATTGCTAAAAAGCAACGCCAAAGCCATATATGTCTGCTATTTCTGAACAAAGGGATCCCAGAGAAGAATTTACAAACATTTAAGCTATAATTAAATTGCACAAGCTGTTTGTAAATAATTTCAGTGAGAAACCAAAAGTTTGTGAAAAAATTAGTGAAAAAGTGAACGATTTTTTGTATTTAATCGCATTTGGCGGCAAAATGATGGCATGAAATATACCAAAATGGGCCTAGATCAATACTTTGGGATGTCTACTAAAAAAATATATATACATGTCAATGGATATTCAGAGATTCCTGAAAGATATTAGTGTTCTAATGTAACTAGCGCTAATTTTGAAAAATAATGGTTTGGAAATAGCAAAGTGCTACTTGTATTTATGGCCAGTATGAAAGAAGCCGCAACCATGACAAGCAGAACTTGAACCGGAAGCCCAAGAAAGTTGTGTGGGCTAGTTCACCTGACCTCCCGGAGTGCCGTAGCCTGGAGTGGCGGATCAGACCGCAAATGTATGCACAAAAAGAAGAAATAGGCAGGCACTACTCCAATCCAGTTTGTATTAAAAACAAATACAATGCTTTATTAACGTACCAATAAAAAACAGCACATGCAGACAGGCAGTGTAGGAGACTAAAAGTGGTTAGACTTTTAGTCTCCTACACTGCCTGTCTGCATGTGCTGTTTTTTATTGGTACGTTAATAAAGCATTGTATTTGTTTTTAATACAAACTGGATTGGAGTAGTGCCTGCCTATTTCTTCTTTTTGTATTTATGGCCCTATAACTTACAAAAAAAGCAAAGAAGATGTAAACATTGGGTATTTCTAAACTCAGGACAAAATTTAGAAACTATTTAGCATGGGTATTTTTTGGTGGTTGTAGATGTGTAACAGATTTTGGGGGTCAAAGTTAGAAAAAGTGAGTTTTTTTTCCATTTTTTCCTCATATTTTATAAAATTTTTTATAGTAAATGATAATATATGATGAAAATAATGGTATCTTTAGAAAGTCCATTTAATGGCGAGAAAAACGGTATATAATATGTGTGGGTACAGTAAATGAGTAAGAAGAAAATTACAGCTAAACACAAACACCGCAGAAATGTAAAAATAGCCTTGGTCCCAAACGGACAGAAAATGGAAATGTGCTGTGGTCATTAAGGGGTTAAACTTGTAATATGAGCGCTACCTGACATGGGCAAAAAACCTTACTTCTAGTGGCTTTAGCAAGCGAGTGGGGGCATTAAATACTGCTCCACTTGAAATCTGGCCCTAACATGGATATAAAACTGACTTCCGGTGGGAGGCGCACTGTGATGGATGCAAAGTACTGACGCTCTGTTGATACTTCGGCATTGCTGATTTCTTGGCAGCCAGAATCCATTGCCATCTGCATTTCGCTTGACAAGATTTTTGACTGGTAATCCTAGTGGATAGAAAACTTTCCATTATCTCTACCCAAGAAGGCTTATTTATTTGTTAGTAGAAATACACTTGATCCACCAGAAGCCTTGTGTGTCATGTATTTAATATCTGACACAACTTACAATTTGAACAAAACAAAAGTGACTGATTGCCTAGATTCTATCATGGATGAACTGGTGACACTGCTTTTTCCTTGCATGGATGCCTTTCTAACTACTTTTTTCCCTCTTTCTGCCGAGGTATGGAGTGACCAACAAGCCACTCACATGATGGCGTCTGGCTATAAAGAGGAAAAAGTTGCTCCTGGTTCCTGAGGACCATAAAGATTATCATTGACCCTACATGTTTTGAGTCTGTATGACAAACTGTCAGACTTGCATGTTACTGGCCTTAGGACCTGCAGTAGTGAATCCCCTAGACTCTGTTTCATGGTAGAGGGAGGTCGCATTGGGCCGGATCTTGAAACAGGGGCTCACTATATGGCAGAGCCTGATATGGAAGTGCTGGAGTGGAACACTGCTCTTTCACCCCCTTCACCCCAGTCTGTGATTGCATGAGATACAGAGGGGAAGACAAGACAGTGTGTGTTGTATTTCGAGTTGTGGGGTAACCTGTGTATTTTGCAATTTTTACAGCAGCGTGTGCAATCTCAGTTGGATCATCTCTGGAAAACTGCAGTGGGTTAAGTTGCTACGGCAGCCGCTTCAGCAACATTGTCAACACTATTTTTTACATTCAGTCAGTCGTCTTCTGGATACTAATTTTACTGGTCTTATGGACACATTAAACCTGTTGATTGTATAGGATTTCTAGTTTTTCTTATTCTTAATCTCAGTTTTTTTCTAACACCCCTCGGCCACCACTTTTAGCCCCTTATAACTTCTTTTTGCAATTACTTTATTAAAAAATAAAAATGCTACAATTTTTATTTTTTAATAAAGATTACAATATTGAATTTTGGGGCCAGTTAGGGCACTTTCAAAAAATGAATCAGAAATCTGGTCTCTGGTTAATTTTCTGATCACTAATTGCTACTGCAAGCTCACGGTAGCAATAACCAACCACTTGTAATGGCTGGTTATTTATCGCAACTTTGCCTGTTTGTGGGCGTTCAATAAATTATCGCTCCACTTGTGATCTAGCCCTTACTCTGGTAGCTATGTAGAGTGATAGGTCTGAGTAACAGTCTCCTTAAAGTCATCAAGCCCTCTACGGATTGTAGACTGAAAGCTTTGTTCTATTAGTTACTTGTCAGTGATTCCACTCAACTAGAATGCAGCTGTTCTCATTGTTAATAAACCCAACTGTCACACGTTTATTTACTTGACCACTAAACACTCACAATGCAACAGTTAGTGGCAGTGAGGAATCTACTGTGAACTGTGATTTTCATCTTACAAGGGTAGAAACCATAGACTGGTGGTGTAAGTTATATAAACCTTAGTTAATTCTTCTAAAATTTAGACTTTACATAATCTTCTGCCTCCATGATATCTGTTAATGAGCAAGATTATCAGCATCTGGACAAACATATTATTTGCTATATGTGTACTACAGATAACATTGCTAAACCTTCATATGAACTTGCATAAATATAAGAGAAAAAGGACATTTATCAATCATTCTGTCTCAATCTTCTATTGTGTTAACAAGTGATCCTCCTGATGTTCGTCACATAGTCAACCAAAGAAGAGAAATATTCCAAACCATGACTGTTAGTGGTCTTTGAAGATTGCTGTTATAAACATAATATTCCACTGCTTGTTTAGTCTTCATCCTCATATGTTTCCAAAAATATTTCTTTAATGATACAATTTATTGTTTGCATGTGCATTTCTATTTAGTATATTATGTCCCTTTAAATTAAGCGATTGTGTTCTCCTCCTCTGTCTGGTACATGACTAAAGTTCTTTACAACCATGTATATATTTGTTGTGATATTAAATGTAATGGACACAGGGGTTTTTTTCTCTCTCCATGTTCTCTAACTCTGCATCTAGATCTGGTTGTCCATTATGTATTGGTGGTGTATGGTTCTATCCAACTATCCATCATTTGGATACTTGGGCATTGCCTATGGACCTCTGTTTCAGTTGCCTAGAAGTTTTCAGAGTTTATGCTAAAAAAAAATTTCTTTGTGTTGCATCTCATCTCTACCATAATCAAAGAATAAATAATAAATCAATAAGCTGTTGACTATTGTTAATATGTGTTAATAGATGGCATATAAAACTTAAAGTGCAGACAATCTGTGGTGTATCTGTCTTTCCCTTCTGTATGGAAGCATATTGTTTTTTACAGATGCTTACGTTTTTTTTAACAATTTACTTTTTGTTTTAAAAATATTTTGCACCAGTATTTGTTAACCCATGGCATCCTTTACTCCAATAATGTGAGGTTTACAAATGCACTTGAAGATTTCTGTTTGACACCACGTAAATTGTTTTATTTATTGATTTTTTTATTTTATTTTTAGGGGGAGGGAGTTAAATATACAATTATTTTATACATTCAAACTGTTTGTGTCCTGACTTTATTGAACAAATGCCATTTGGTGAACACATACTGTGCATAAACGTCCTTTCCTGGGGAGTTTCTAAAGGTATTCCACAGCATGATATTCCTTAAAATGAGATGTTATACACACGTAAATCATCCAAAGTACTTGGCATTTATCCACCTAACAATTTATAATTAATACTTGCAACTTGATAAACTACCACATACACTGGAAAAAAAATCATGAATGGATTTGTCTTGAACCTAGCTGTCCTCAGAAAGTCAAAATGCCCATCATAAGGATCAGGCTTGTTTTCATAATCCAGAGGTACTTCATCCAAGAGGTCATCATGCGTAATGTGTAATCATGCTAAAATAATAACAATATACTTTTATGGGGGTAGTACAGAAGGACACTATTTGAGTGATCTAGACATGTAACAATGGTTTATGCCCTCAGATTATATTTATTCTAAACTGGTTCTGGAATATAAGTAATGGACATATGCAAGAATGCCCTGCACCCATTTCCTGAGTCACCTGGAAGGTTAGATAAACATTATTTTTCAAACTAAAATGTTACCTCACCCTGTTCACTTTTAGGCCAAGTCCATGGATTCAAGTCCCATTTGATGAACAAGGACGCTTGCAATTGTCAAGCAATACCTCTCCTGTATTTCATTATCACCCAAGGTCTGTAGTAAAAGTCACTGGCATCATATACTAGGGGCCCTGTGTTTTACTTTTTGAAGTGGGTATTAGGACCCCTGGTCTGCTCTCACAGAGTGGCATGGGTTCTCTTGCTGCTACTCTAACATAATAATACCCAACGCACCCATGTCTGTGAGGTGAGTACAGTATGTTGAGTGATCTCTTTTAGTAGTGTGTAGTGATGCTAATATGTGAAATGCAGGCTTTTAACCTCTTGTGCTTCAAAACCATAATAATAGGTGTGTATTTGTCAATAAGGGATTTGAACAAGAACATTACGAGTATAGTATGTGTATTTGTCAGATTATGTATTTTAATTATGCATAAATATGCTTATTATTACTTTTTTCACTTTTATTGATCAAGCTGGATGTATTTGCATTTTTATGGTGATCACAATCTACTAAAGGACCATTCTGTGTGGGACCAATACAGCAACAAAGCTTTTTCAATCAGAAAAAAAACAAGATTGGAACATGTAAAGCAAGGGGACATTTTAAATTTAAACAACAATGACAATTCTAGTCCATGAGGTTCTCACATTTTATATTTTTTTTCTTGGAAAACCTTTACTAACAGTATTCTAATCCATTGCAAAAAAAGTACATCAATTTTTTATTTATATCATCCAACAACTTTGACCAATTGAAAACCCCATTTTGGCCACTTTATCTTGGCTGTTTTCATTCTGTTTTTATCTCTTACACCATCAAAACTGAGATATTTAATAACTCTTTGCTGATGTAGGTGTTTTACTCTTTTGTGCTAATTTAGTTCAATTTAAAATTCAGAGTTTTCTTGCAAGGTATTGCACAAATAATATGTTGTTTTCCAGCAGATTAAGCACTTTTTAGAGACAGACATTAGTTTGATGAAATACCCAAGTCACCCTACCCCCATGCCCAGACGTGTAAAATACAAGAGATGGTGGTGTCATGCAAGGAGTGACTGATACCTACAAGAAATTCCTGTAGCTCTTTTAGTGTTTCCGCTGGCTTCTTGGTAGTCTTCTTGGTAATTTTTTTCTTGTCCTCTCACAGGTACGATTTAGAATGTTACTGATCATGTATGTTTATGTGTATATATATATATATATATATATATATATATATATATATATATATATATATATATATATATATAAAATATATATATACTGTGCCAGCCTGGTGGCATTATGAGGTAGCTGGGTTGGGACAGTGTACTATTTTATGCTATCTAAAGCACACATTAATTGCATCATTTATCTTAAATTTATTTAATGAGCACATTGAAAAAAAAATGTAATAGTTCATTTTAGCTGAATACTGACTTAAACATTAGGTGGGTAATCATTAAAATAAGCTGGGTGGTACACCCATTAAAAAGGTCCTGTACTGTATATATGTATTAGTCACTGTTCCAGGAATTATAGAGCTATCATTGTTCTATATGATGTCATAAGTATTTATGGTGTCAAACATGTAAATGCTCTTTTTTATTTAAAAATATTATTTTTCACAATAAACACTAATTTAAAAACTAGCCTCTAGGTGGCAGTAAAACAATATTATTAACAGCCCTTACCAGAATCATTGTGCTGGAGATACAAGTTCTTGTTATGACATGTTGGTTAATCTATATGATTTATGTACTTACTGTACAACCTTGTGTCTGTTTATTATTTTGAAGGGGAGGATACAATATTGCAGGGATGCCAAGACTTGTGATTTGTGTAATCAGTATGAGCTCACTAATAAAAGGTGCAGATGTCAAATCAAGAGTAATCCGAAACCACTCAATGCCTCAAAATATTTTACATGTTTACCATATTGTCACTACTGGTTGGGGGTGGTCAGAAGAGTCAAATAAAAATTGTATGATCTACTGATCTGAGATCTACGTACAGACTGCAATCTATCATTTGAACTTTTAAAAAAAGGACAAACTAAACAAATATCAAATAAAGGCAAATTTACAGAAGCATTAAAAGCAAAAGGAAATTCTTAATGAACGCTTTAATTATGTGTAGTTAAAAAAAAAAAACATTTGCAATACACTTTCTACAAAGGATATCAAAAGGATGAAGTAATTGTGATACCAAGTATATGCATTGAAACATACCTTTAGTTGGCTTTAACTAAATAATGAAAGTTCAATTTGTTTATTTAATTTATTAAGCAGAGTCTACAAATTTATCTCAATTTTAAAGACTCTTAAAGGGGCAATATACACCAAATTTCATTTAACTGTATGTAATAGACACTATTATAAAGAATAATATGCACAGATACTGATATAAGAATCCAGTATCAAACTGTTTAAAAAATTACTCCTAATTTAACACTGTTAACGAGATATGCCTGGGAGACCAACTGAAAGGGGCTGATAGCAGAACCTTCTCCCTCCCCCGCATATGAAAAGACCCATTATACAAGCAGAAACAGTCTGAAGTCTGTAGACATCAGTATACATAGAAAACTTTGGGGTTTGGTTAGGAGTCTGAAAATCAGCACAATGTTATTAAAAATAAGCAAAATTATACAATTTTACAAAAACACACCCAGGAGGGCTATATAAATGGATCATTTACAAAACATTTATGCAAAGAAAAATCAAGTGTATGATGTCCCTTTAAACTATGCTGGACATCTGGTAAAGCAAATCTATATATAACCTTCGTTATGAAAATTCTGCAATGCGCCTAAACTCCCTACTGATTTGCCACATTTAGGGGGGGAAGCTAACATTACAAATTTGCTTTTCGGACCCTCTAGGGAGTGTTGGACAAAGCACAATCTTTACAAAAAGAAAAGTTTAATGTCCCATTAAGAAATATACCTATTTTCTTTGCCCTACACCAGGAGGCCTATATATCAAGTTCCGAATGGAGCTTGAAGGGCCGTGTTTCTGGCGAGTCTTCAGACTCGCCAGAAACACAAGTTATGGATCAGCGGTCTAAAGACCACTGCTCCATAACCCTGTCCGCCTGCTCTGAGCAGGCGCACAGGAATCGATGCAATTCAACACGATCGAGTTGATTGACACCTCCCTGCTGGCGGCCCATTGGCCGTGAGTCTGCAGGGGGCGGAGTTGCACCAGCAGCTCTTGTGAGCTGCTGGTGCAATGCTGAATACGGAGAGCGTATTGCTCTCTGCATTCAGCAAGGTCTTGCGGACCTGATCCGCACTGTCGGATCAGGTCCACAAAACCTTTGTTAAATTGGCCTCCAGGTCTCTAACTTTTGTCTTACCTTCATGTTTTTCATATCTATGAACCCTCAATGCTCCTCCAACAGCTATTTTCAGAATACATTTTATCTTTCTAAGCAACCTGCAAACCGTGTTAACGTTGTAGTTATCTGGTGTCCTGAAACATATATAAAAAACACTTTAACTAAGGAGAAGAACCATTTGGTGTTCAGAATAGTTGACTTCACTTTATGTACTTGTTCCAATATAAAATATAGCAATTCTGTACAGGAGAAACTAAAAAAATTTGAATATTGTGCAAAAATACATTAACTTGACTAATGCAACTTAAAAGGTGAAACTAATATATGAGATAGACTCATTACATGCAAAGCAAGATAGTTCAAGCCGTGATTTGTCATAATTGTGATGATTATGGCTTACAGCTCATGAAAACCCTAAATCCACAATCTCAAAAAATTAGAATGTTGTGAAAAGGTGCAATATTCTAGGCTTAAAGTGTCCCACTCTAATCAGCTAATTAAGCCATAACACCTGCAAAGGGTTCCTGAGCCTTTAAATGGTCTCTCAGTCTGGTTCAGTAGGAATCATAATCATGGGAAAGACTGCTGACCTGACAGTTGTGCAGAAAACTATCATTGACACCCTCCATAAGGAGGGATAGCCTCAAAAGGTAATTGCAAAAGAAGTTGGATGTTCCCAATGTGCTGTATTAAAGCACATTAATACAAAGTTATGTGGAAGGGAAAAGTGTGGAAGAAAAAGGTGCACAAGCAGCAGGGATGACCGCAGCCTGGAGAGGTTTGTCAGGAAAAGGCCATTCAAAAGTGTTGGGGACTTTCACAAGAGCCACCACACACAGACTGATCCTGGACATGGGCTTCAAATGTCGTATTCCTTTTGTCAAGCCACTCCTGAACAACAAACAACGTCAGAAGCGTCTTACCTGGGCTAAAGAAAAACAGACCTGGTCTGTTGCTCAGTGGTCCAAAGTCCTCTTTTCTGATGAGAGCAAATTTTGCATGCTTGAAGTCCACTGTGAAGTTTCCACAGTCTGTGTTGATTTGGGGAGCCATGTCATCTGCTGGTGTTGGTCCACTGTGCTTCATTAAGTCCAGGGTCAAAACAGCCGTCTACCAGGAGTTTTTGGAGCACTTCATGCTTCCTTCAACAGACAAGGTCTATGGAGATGCTGACTTCATTTTCCAGCAGGACTTGGCACCTGCCCACACTGCCAAAGCACCAAAACCTGGTTCAATGACCATGGGATTACTGTGCTTGATTGGCCAGCAAACTCACGTGACTTAACCCCATAGAGAATATATGGGGCATTGACAAGAGAAAGATGAGAGACATGAGACCGAACAATGCAAAAGAGCTGAAGGCCGCTATTGAAGCATCCTGGTCTTCCATAACACCTCAGCAGTGCCACAGGCTGATAGCTTCCATGCCACGCCGCATTGAGGCAGTAATTGCTGCAAAAGGGGCCCAAACCAAGTACTGAGTACACACAGTATGCATGCTTATACTTTTCAGAGGTCCGATATTGTTCTACGGGTATGTACAATCCTTGTTTTCTTGATTGCATGTAATATTCTAATTTTCTGAGATTGTGGATTTGGAGTTTTCATGAGCTGTAAGCCATAATCATCACAATTATGACAAATCACGGATTGAACTATCTTGCTTTGCATGTAATGAGTCTATCTCATATATTAGTTTCACCTTTTAAGTTGCATTAGTGAAATAAATTAATTTTTGCACAATATTCTAATTTTTCGAGTATCACCTGTATTTAAGCAGCTGGGGTAACACAATTCCCACTTGCCCTTTTCCACTCAACAAACTCCCATCACAGCTCAGAGAATGTGCAATGGTGTTAGATTAAGCTCTCATGAAGCACCTCGTTTTCAATAATAATATTGTTATTTTCATATTTTGTCTACTTGACCATATTCCCTTACAAATAACTTATTCATTTGCTTTTCAATGACCACTTTTTTGTATATATTTATTTATTTTTCTTTAAATAAACTGTCATCACTTATCTATATACTGTATGTGGATAATTCAATTATCACACATTCCAAAAAGACAGGGAGTATTATGAACTCACAATTGGTAATACATCAAGCTGATGCTATTTTTAAAAAGCATAACCAACACATGGAAAATAGTGAAGCACTATCTGAAAACAATGGATTATGGGTAATATTGATGTGACTCCCTATATAAACTAATTGCTGGTAGCAGTGTCTTAAAGGAACCCTGGTCAACCTTTTTTTTCATCTAAAACAGAGGCAGCCATCCTTATCATTCAGTGATGATTAGACGGATTACAAAACGTACACTACAGTAGTGGCTTAAACTTATTTTTTTTATCAGCTTTTACATTATATTGTTTTTAGGCAAAAAGTATTTTCAACATGTGTAAATTCTGCTCTTTCATATACATAACAGAAAATGTTTAGTACAATGTCGCTTTACGCTCTAATTCCTGTAACCTGTCTCAAAGTATTAGGGTTATTCACAAAGGGGCGTTATTTTTAATAGTTTACTGGAGGGAGTTTAATTCTATAAAGCGAGAATTGCCCGTGGGCTACATGCGGCCCTCTGCACTAGTTTGTGTGGCCCCTAAGGGGAAATAAAAAACTAAGAATGTGTTTAATATTTACATAATGTGCCTTAAGATAACTAATTCTTCATGTGGCTTCTATACTGACTTGATAATACAAAGTGATTGCTTAGCAGAGGAAGAGGAGTCATCCTTGAAATGCATAGTGGTAGTAAGGAGTTGCCGGCCGGTATCCTATTTTTGGGCTGCAGTATGTGCAAGTATCTATCTATTTTTTTATTTTTTTTATTAATGATCTATCACTATGTATTATTTTATATGAGTGATTGTTTTACATTTATTGTTTTTAACTGTATTGTGTATAATATTGCATCTCATCTGAAGTAAATATTTGTTCACAATACTTTTTAGTGAACATCTATGTTCTCTATTTTAATAGCTTTACATAAAAAATATATTTTTGTGTACATTGCATGGTGTTTGTATGCACTGTCCCATCTTTCTTTCTTTGAAAGAATAATTATTAGAGCAGAGATAAACAATCGGCAGCAAATGGGCCACATGCTGGTGTGCTTCTGCTCTAGTTTTTGTGGCCCTTGGGAAAAAGTATAACTAATAATGTATGACATAGTTTTTGTGGCTTTAGGAAAAGATGTGCTTTGGGGACTTCTGGTGAGTGGGAACCAAGGAAATATATTATAGTTTGTGTGTTTGATAGCCATAAATTTATATGTGGCCCTGTAGACTTCTTATGTATGTAAGGCTTCTAAGTGTTAGAAAGTAACTTATTGATTTGTGGCCCTTAAAGTAAAGGTAAACTTTGATGAATGAAAGCCCGGTTTTTAAAAATACTATTAAAAACAGGGGCACATTTTCATTCATCAAAGTTTAGAAAGCAGCTGTTTTGTTTAAAAACTTACCTTTCTTCTTTTCACACCCGGAGCAGCTTCCACCACCCGGAGATCCTCTCTTCACACGTGAGCAATGACTAATCCGGCTTCCTCCAATCATGGCTTTCCCCCCAGGGGAATCATTGCCTGAGGTCATGCCATGATTGGAGGAAGCCGGATTAGTCATTGCTAACGTGTGAAGAAAGGATCTGCGAGCGGGGGAAGCTGCTCCGGCTGCTAAAAGAAGAGAGGTAAGTTTTTAAACAAAACGGCTGCTTTATAAACTTTGGTGCCCCTGTTTTTAATAGTATTTTTATATGCAATTTTAAACAACTTTCCAATTTACTTTTATCATCACATTTTCTTTGTTCTTTTGGTATTCTTAGTTGAAAGCTAAACCCAGGTAGGCTTATTAACTGATTTTTATGCCGTTGAAGGCCACCTCTTATCGCATAGTATTTTCACACTATTTCACAGTTAGACACCGCTAGTTCATGTGTGCCATACAGATAACTTTGTGCTCATTGCCATGGAGTTAGTTATGAGTCAACACTGATTGGCTAAAATGCATGTCTGTCAAAAGAACTGAGATAAGTGGACAATCTGCAGAGGCTTAGACACAAGGTAATTACACAGGTAAAAAGTATATTAATATAACAGTGTTGGTTATGCAAATCTGGGGAATGGGTAATAAAGGGATTATCTATCTTTGTAAACAATAACAGTTTTGGAGTAGACTGTCCCTTTAAGTGATAGGAAGTTGGCCATCACTGGTATAGGGGTCGATTTATTAATGTCCGCCCCACATCGATAAATGCCAACAGCATACACTGTCGGCATTTATCATTACACAAGCATTTCACATGGAATGCTTATGCAATACAGCCCCTTGCACATTCACGGCCAATCGGTCGCTAGCAGGAGGTGTCAGTCAGATCGGGATGATTGCTGTCCGCATCTAAACTTATGTTTCCGACGAGCCAGAAGGCTAGCATGGAAACAGCAGCATACACTGCTTCATAAATTGGTCCCTTAGGGGCCCATTTATCAAAGGGCTTGCGGACCTGATCCGACACTGCGAATCAGGTCCGCAAGACCTTGCTAAATGCGGAGAGCAATACACTCTCCGCATTTAACATTGCACCAGCAGCTCACAAGAGCTGCTGGTGCAACGCCGCCCCCTGCTGACTCGCGGCCAATAGGCCGCCAGCAGGGAGGTGTCAATCAACCCGATCGTATTCGATCGGGTTGATTTCTGGCGATTCCTGTCCGCCTGCTCAGAGCAGGAGGACAGGGTTATGGAGCAGCGGTCTTTAGACCGCTGCTTCATAAGTTGTGTTTCTGGTGAGTCTGAAGACTCGCCAGAAACACGGCCCTTCAAGCTCCCTACGGAGCTTGATAAATGGGCCTGTTAGAGTCTAATTGGCCAAGTAAAGGGAGATAAAAAAATGTAGGTGATTCATGTAATTTGCAGCAATTGCAGCTTACTTCAGTTACAAAATTTGCTTTTTGTCCTCTCCAGGGAGTGTGGGACAAGCACAGTTTTCACATATAACAAAAACTTATATTTTATAGCTTAGGCAAGAAATCTATTAAGTAACTTATAGGGAATTCAATTTTGAATTTTGTATTCCTTTAAAGGGACAGTAAAGTCAGAATAAAACTATCATGATTCATATAAAGCATTTGTTAAATAACTAACCAATTGACTTCTAATATCTAATTTTCTTCATTTTTTTGGTGTCTTTTGTTGAAGTGTAAACTTATGAGCATCAATGCACTCCTGGGAGCTAGCTGAACACATCTGGAAACCAATGGCAAGAGGCATATATGTGCAGCCACCAATTACCAGCTTGATCCTAGTAATGCACTGCTGTTCCTGAGCCTATGGGGGGTTGTTATCAAGCCGTCAACCTCAAATACGCTGGAATTCCGCAGCGTATTTGTGGCGAGGCTGATTCGCCTTAGTTATCAAAGGCTAGAGACTGGCAAAAGTAGAATTTTGTGACGTAAGCTTCGATCTGCCGGACTCAGTCCGACACAGATCGATTCTTACGTCACTCCAGATGTTCCGAACGCAAGTGCGGCACAATCTGACTACTTTTGCTAGTTATCAAAAAACTAGCAGGTACGCTCGGCACTTTTCCGGCCCAGCATACCTGGTTTTCAAACCGCCGCACTGGAGGTGGCGGATCCCATAGGAATCAATGGGAGTCTGACCATAGCGAAAGTTCATGTTCGCTGCTGCCAGACATCCCATTGATTCCTATGGGAGCTGTCTGCACCTAACACCCTAACATGTACCCCGAGTCTAAACACCCCTAATCTGTCCCCCTACACCGCCGCAACTAAATAAAATTATTACCCCCTAAACCGCCGCTCCCGGAGCCCACCGCAAGCTATACTAAATATGTTACCCCCTAAACCGCCGCTCCCGGAGCCCACCGCCAATATAATAAACATGTTAACCCCTAAACCGCCGTTCCCTTACCCCGCCGCAACTATAATATATGTATTAACCCCTAAACCGCCGCTCCCAGACCCCGCCGCCACCTACATGATACCTATTAACCCCTATCCTGCCCCCCTATACCGTTGCCACCTATAATAAAGTTATTAAACCCTATCCTGCCGATCCCGGACCTCGCCGCAACTAAATAAATAGTTTAACCACTAAACCGCTGCTCCCGGACCCCGCCGCAACCTATATTAAACTTATTAACCCCTAATCTGCCCCCCTACACCTATAATACATTTATTAACCCCTATCCTGCCCCCCTACACCGCCGCCACTGTAATAAAATTATTAACCCCTAAACCTAAGTCTAACCCTAACCCTAACACCTCCCCTAACTTAAATATTAATTAAATAAATCTAAATAATATTTCTCTTATTAAATAAATTAATCCTATTTAAAACTAAATATTTACCTTTAAAATAAACCCTAATATAGCTACAATATAAATAATAATTATATTGTAGCTATTTTAGGATTTATTTTTATTTTACAGGCAAATTTTAATTTATTTTAACTAGGTACAATAGCTATTAGATAGTTATTAACTATTTAATAGCTTACCTAGCTAAAATAAAGAGAAATGTACCTGTAAAATAAAAACTAACCTAAGTTACAATTACACCTAACACTACACTATACTTTAATAAATTATTCCTATTTAAAACTAAATACTTACCTGTAAAATAAACCCTAATATAGCTACAATGTAATTAATAATTACATTGTAGCTATTTTAGGATTTATATTTATTTTACAGGTAACTTTGTATTTATTTTAGCTAGTTAGAATAGTTATTAAATAGTTATTAACTATTTAATAACTACCTAGCTAAAAAAAATACAAAATTACCTGTAAAATAAATCCTAACCTGTTACAATTAAACCTAACACTACACTATCATTAAATTAATTAAATAAATTACCTACAAATAACTACAATTAAATACAATTACATAAACTAACTAAAGTACAAAAAATAAAAAAGCTAAGTTACAAAAAATAAAAAAATAAGTTACAAACATTTAAAAAATATTACAACAATTTTAAGCTACTTACACCTAATCTAAGCCCCCTAATAAAATAACAAAGCCCCCCAAAATAAAAAAATGCCCTACCCTATTCTAAATTAAAAAAGTTCAAAGCTCTTTTACCTTACCAGCCCTTAGCAATTCTGTACAGGTGAAACTCAAAAAATTAGAATATCGTGCAAAAATACATTTATTTCACTAATGCAACTTAAAAGGTGAAACTAATATATGAGATAGACTCATTACATGCAAAGCAAGATAGTTCAAGCTGTGATTTGTCATAATTGTGATGATTATGGCTTACAGCTCATGAAAACCCCAAATCCACAATCTCAAAAAATTAGAATATTGTGAAAAGGTGCAATATTCTAGGCTTAAAGTGTCCCAATCTAATCAGCTAATTAAGCCATAACACCCGCAAAGGGTTCCTGAGCCTTTAAATGGTCTCTCAGTCTGGTTCAGTAGGAATCATAATCATGGGAAAGACTGCTGACCTGACAGTTGTGCAGAAAACCATCATTGACACCCTCCATAAGGAGAGATAGCCTCAAAAGGTAATTGCAAAAGAAGTTGGATGTTCGCAAAGCGCTGTATTAAAGCACATTAATAGAAAGTTATGTGGAAGGGAAAAGTGTGGAAGAAAAAGGTGCACAAGCAACTGGGATGACCGCAGCCTGGAGAGGTTTGTCAGGAAAAGGCCATTCAAAAGTGTTGGGGACTTTCACAAGAGCCACCACACACAGACTGATCCTGGACATGGGCTTCAAATGTCGTATTCCTTTTGTCAAGCCACTCCTGAACAACAAACAACGTCAGAAGCGTCTTACCTGGGCTAAAGAAAAACAGACCTGGTCTGTTGCTCAGTGGTCCAAAGTCCTCTTTTCTGATGAGAGCAAATTTTGCATCTTATTTGGAAACCAAGGACCCAGAGTATGGAGGAAGAATGGAGAGGCACACACTGCAAGATGATTGAAGTCCAGTGTGAAGTTTCCACTGTCTGTGTTGATTTAGGGAGCCATGTCATCTGCTGGTGTTGGTCTACTGTGCTTCATTAAGTCCAGGGTCAACGCAGCCGTCTACCAGGAGATTTTGGAGCACTTCATTCTTCCTTCCGCAGACGAGCTCTATGGAGATGCTGACTTCATTTTCCAGCAGGACTTGGCACCTGCCCACACTGCCAAAGCACCAAAACCTGGTTCAATGACCATGGGATTACTGTGCGTGATTGGCCAGCAAACTCACCTGACCTGAACCCCATAGAGAATCTATAGGGCATTGCCAAGAGAAAGATGAGAGACATGAGACCGAACAATGCAAAAAAGCTGAAGGCCGCTATTGAAGCATCCTGGTCTTCCATAACACCTCAGCAGTGCCACAGGCTGATAGCTTCCATGCCACGCCGCATTGAGGCAGTAATTGCTGCAAAAGGGGCCCAAACCAAGTACTGAGTACATACAGTATGCATGCTTATACTTTTCAGAGGTCCGATATTGTTCTACAGGTATGTACAATCCTTGTTTTATTGATTGCATGTAATATTCTAATTTTCTGAGATTGTGGATTTGGGGTTTTCATGAGCTGTAAGCCATAATCATCACAATTATGACAAATCACGGATTGAACTATCTTGCTTTGCATGTAATGAGTCTATCTCATATATTAGTTTCACCTTTTAAGTTGCATTAGTGAAATAAATTAACTTTTGCACGATATTCTAATTTTTCGAGTATCACCTGTATTTAAGCAGCTGGGGGAACACAATTCCCACTTGCCCTTTTCCCCTCAACAAACTCCCATCACAGCTCAGAGAATGTGCAATGGTGTTAGATTAAGCTCTCAAGAAGCACCTCATTTTCAATAATAATATTGTTATTTTCATATTTTGTCTACTTGACCATATTCCCTTACAAATAACTTATTCATTCGCTTTTCAATGACCCCTTTTTTGTATATATTTATTTATTTTTCTTTAAATAAACTGTCATCACTTATCTATATACTGTATGTGGATAATTCAATTATCACACATTCCAAAAAGACAGGGAGTATTATGAACTCACAATTGGTAATACATCAAGCTGATGCTATTTTTAAAAAGCATAACCAACACATGGAAAATAGTGAAGCACTATCTGAAAACAATGGATTATGGGTAATATTGATGTGACTCCCTATATAAACTAATTGCTGGTAGCAGTGTCTTAAAGGAACCCTGGTCAACCTTTTTTTCATCTAAAACAGAGGCAGCCATCCTTATCATTCAGTGATGATTAGACGGATTACAAAACGTACACTACAGTAGTGGCTTAAACATATTTTTTTTATCAGCTTTTACATTATATTGTTTTTAGGCAAAAAATATTTTCAACATGTGTAAATTCTGCTCTTTCATATACATAACAGAAAATGTTTAGTACAATGTCGCTTTACGCTCAAATTCCTGTAACCTGTCTCAAAGTATTAGGGTTGTTCACAAAGGGGCGTTATTTTGAATAGTTTACTCTGGAGGGAGTTTAATTCTATAAAGCGGGAATTGCCCGTGGGCTACATGCGGCCCTCTGCACTAGTTTGTATGGCCCCTAAGGGGAAATAAAAAACAGGTGGCTCAATTACGAATTGTGCGTTAGGGTAAAAAAGCAGCGTTAAGAGGTCATAACGCTGCTTTTTTACTACCGCTGCTATTACGAGTCTTGCAGATTTAGGGTCACCGCACACTTCTTTGGCCTTACCGCAAAACAACTTACGTAAACTTCGTAAAGTATTTTTTCTATGAGACTTCCATAAGCGCCGGTATTACAAGTCTGTCCTGGGAGGCCAAAAAGTTAGCGGTAGACCCTACCCTGTCAAGAGTCCTAACGCATTTTAAAGTCAGTAGTTAAGAGTTTTATGGTACAACGCCGTAACATAAAACTCATAACTAAAGTGCTAAAAAGTACACTAACACCCATAAACTATCTAATAACCCCTAAACCGAGGCCCTCCCGCATCGCAAACACTAAAATATATTTTTTAACCTCTAATCTGCCGCTCCGGACACCGCCGCCACCTACATTATAATTATGAACCCCTAATCTGCTGCCCCCAACATCGCCTACACCTGCATTATATTTATTAACCCCTAATCTGCCGCCCCCAACATCGCCGACACCTACATTATATTTATTAACCCCTAATCTTCCGCCCCAACGTCGCCGCCACTATAATAAACATATAAACCCATAAACCGCTGCACTCCCGCCTCGCAAACATTAGTTAAATATTATTAACCCGTAATCTGCCATCCCTAACATCGCCGCCACCTACATTATATTTATTAACCTCTAATCTGCCGCCCCAACGTCTTCGCCACTATACTAAATGTATTAACCCCTAAACCTAAGTCTAACCCTAACCCTAACACCCCCTAACTTAAATATAATTACAATAAATCTAAAGAAAACTTACTATTAATAACTAAATAGTTCCTATTTAAAACTAAATAGTTACCTATAAAATAAACCCTAAGAGAGCTACAATAGGTTTATTTTTATTTTACAGGCAAGTTTGTATTTATTTTAACTAGGTACAATAGTTAATAAATAGTTATTAACTATTTAATAACTACCTAGCTAAAATAAATACAAATTGACCTGTAAAATAAAACCTAACCTAAGTTACACTAACACCTAACACTACACTATAATTAAATAAATTAACTAAATTAACAACAATTAAATAAATTAAATTAGCTAAATTACAGAAAATAATAAACAAATTACAGATCTTTAAACTAATTAAACCTAATCTAATAGCCCTATCAAAATAAAAAAAAAAACCTAGCCTAAACTAAACTATCAATAGCCCTTAAAAGGGCCTTTTGCGGGGCATTGCCCCAAAGTAATCAGCTCTTTTACATGTAAAAAAAATGCAAACAACACCCCCAACAGTAAAACCCACCACCCACACAACCAACCCCAAAAATAAAATACTATCTAAAAAAACCTAAGCTCCCCATTGCCCTGAAAAAGGCATTTGGATGGGCATTGCCCTTAAAAGGGCAGTTAGCTCTTTTGCGGCCCAAAGTCCCTAACCTAAAAATAAAACCCATTCAATACACCCTTATAAAAACCTAACACTAACCCTCTGAATATCGACTTACATTTCTGAAGACTGGACATCCATCCTCAAGGAAGCTGCAGAAGTCTTCATCTAACGAAGCCGGGAGAACTCTTCATCCAAGCCGGGTGAAGTGGTCCTCCAGACGGGCAGAAGTCTTCATCCAGATGGCTCTATCTTCATCCATCCGATGCGGAGCGGCTCCATCTTCAAGACATCCGACGTGGAGCATCCTCTTCATCCAGAGTCTTCTTACTGAGTGAAGGTTCCTTTAAGTGACGTCATCCAAGATGGCGTCCCTTAGAATTCCCTTAGAATTCTATCAGCCAATAGGAATTAAGGTAGAAAAATCCTATTGGCTGATGCAATTAGCCAATAGGATTGAGCTCGCATTCTACTGGCTGCTCCAATCAGCCAATAGAATGCAAGCTCAATCCTATTGGTTGATTGGATGAGCCAATAGGATTGGACTTCAATCCTATTGGCTGATTTCATCAGCCAATAGGATTTTTTCTACCTTAATTCCGGAATCTAAGGGACGCCATCTTGGATGACGTCACTCAAAGGAACCTTCATTCAGTAAGAAGACTCCGGATAAAGAGGATGCTCCGCGTCAGATGTCTTGAAGATGGAGCCGCTCCGCGTCGGATGGATGAAGATAGAAGATGCCGTCTGGATGAAGACTTCTGCTCGTCTGGAGGACCATTTCGCCTGGCTTGGATGAAGACTTCTCCCGGCTTCATTGAGGACTTCGGCCCGGTTGGATGAAGACTTCTGCCGCTTCCTTGAGGATGGATGTCCGGTCTTCAGAACAGTAAGTGGCTCTTCAGGGGTTAGTGTTAGTTTTTTTTAAGGGTGTATTGGGTGGGTTTTATTTTTAGGTTAGGGACTTTGGGCCACAAAAGAGCTAAATGCCCTTTTAAGGGCAATGCCCATCCAAATGCCCTTTTCAGGGCAATGGGGAGCTTAGTTTTTTTTTAGATAGTATTTTATTTGGGGGGTTGGTTGTGTGGGTGGTGGGTTTTACTGTTGGGGGGGTTGTTTGTATTTTTTTTACAGGTAAAAGAGCTGATTACATTGGGGCAATGCCCCGCAAAAGGCCCTTTTAAGGGCTATTGATAGTTTAGTTTAGGCTAGGTTTTTTATTTATTTTGATAGGGCTATTAGATTAGGTGTAATTAGTTTAACAATCTTGTAATTTATTTATTATTTTCTGTAATTTGGTGTTTGTTTGTTTTTTGTACTTTAGCTAATTTAATTTATTTAATTGTTGTTAATTTAATTTAGTTAATTTATTTAATTATAGTGTAGTGTTAGGTGTTAGTGTAACTTAGGTTAGGTTTTATTTTACAGGTCAATTTGTATTTATTTTAGCTAGGTAGTTATTAAATAATTAATAACTATTTACTAACTAGTCTACCTAGTTAAAATAAATACAAACTTGCCTGTAAAATAAAAATAAACCCTAAGCTAGCTACAATGTAACTATTAGGTATATTGTAGCTAGCTTAGGGTTTATTTTATAGGTAAGTATTTATTTTTAAATAGGAATTATTTAGTTAAATGATAGGAATTATTATTTAGATTTATTGTAATTATATTTAAGTTAGGGGGTGTTAGGGTTAGACTTAGGTTTAGGGGTTAATATGTTTATTATAGTGGCGGCAACCTTGGGGGCGGCAGATTAGGGGTTAATAGGTGTAGGTAGGTTGTGGCGACATTGGGGGCGGCAGATTAGGGGTTAAAAATATAATGTAGGTGTCGGCAATGTTGGGGCAGCAGATTAGGGGTTAATACATATAATGTAGGTGGCGGCGGTGTCCGGAGAAGCAGATTAGGGGTTAATAAATATAATGTAGGTGGCGGCGATGTCGGGGGCGGCAGATTAGGGGTTAATAAGTGTAAGATTAGGGGTGTTTAGACTCGGGGTTCATGTTAGGGTGTTAGGTGTAAACATAAAATGTGTTTCCCCATAGGAATTAACGGGGCTGCGTTACTGAGTTTTACGCTGCTTTTTTGCAGGTGTTAGACTTTTTCTCAGCCGGCTCTCCCCGTTGATTCCTATGGGGAAATTGTGCACGAGCACGTACGACCAGCTCACCGCTGACTTAAACAGCGCTGGTATTGGAGTGCGGTAAGGAGCAAAATGTTGTTTAACGCTCACTTCTTGCCTTTTAATGCCGGGTTTGTAAAAACCCGTAATACCAGCGTTGTAGGTAAGTGAGCAGTGAGAGAAAACTGCTAGCTAGCACCGCACAGCTCCTAACACAAAACTCGTAATCTAGGTGTAAGAATGTGTTTAATATTTACATAATGTGCCTTAAGATAACTAATTCTTCATGTGGCTTCTATACTGACTTGATAATACAAAGTGATTGCTTAACAGAGGAAGAGGAGTCATCCTTGAAATGCATAGTGGTAGTAAGGAGCTACCGGCCGGTATCCTATTTTTGGTGTGCAGTTTGTGCAAGTATCTATCTATTTTTTTATTAATGATCTATCACTATGTATTATTTTATATGAGTGATTGTTTTACATTTATTGTTTTTAACTGTATTGTGTATAATATTGCATCTCATCTGAAGTAAATATTTGTTCACAATACTTTTTAGTGAACATCTATGTTCTCTATTTTAATAGCTTTACATAAAAAATATATTTTTGTGTACATTGCATGGTGTTTGTATGTGCTGTCCCATCTTTCTTTCTTTGAAAGAATAATTATTAGAGCAGAGATAAACAATCGGCAGAAAATGGGCCACATGCTGGTGACCCTCTGCTCTAGTTTTTGTGGCCCTTGGGAAAAAGTATAACTAATAATGTATGACATAGTTTTTGTGGCTTTAGGAAAAGATGTGCTTTGGGGACTTCTGGTGAGTGGGAACCAAGGAAATATATTATAGTTTGTGTGTTTGATAGCCATAAATTTATATATGGCCCTGTAGACTTCTTATGTATACAGAAAAAATCTGACAGCGCTCAACCTGCTTCCTCACAGCTCCTGGATAAAAGGGTATCTTACCCTGATAAGATTACAGAGAATTAATAAAATAATCCAAGAGCGCCAACTAGAGGCAAAGGAAGATTCTAACAGAAAAGTAAATAGCAGTCAAAACATTTATTTAAACATATAGTAAAACCATGGATCCATGTAACATATACTAAAATGAGATACAGTTAAAACATATAGTTAAAAATACATAATCGGTACAGTAGAAAATACAATAAAAATACAATATTCGACAGATTAATATCACCAATTACGGGGATAAACAGAATAAGAGTCACATTAAATGATCTCTTAAGGAGAAAAAAAGTTTCTAAAAAAGTGTCCAAAGGAATTGTGGTGCAATTCCTAGTTGTAACTGTCAAGTCCAGAAATCCAGTGAAAAATCCAGTGGAAAAAACCAGTGATAAAAAATCAAGTAAAAGAAAATGGTATATATAAAATCCAATTTATAAATTAAAATAATCCAAGTGTGTATATAAAAGTGTAATATGAACGGGGGATCCCCTTAACACTGGTGATAAGTGTAAAAATGTGTAAAATTGTGTAAAAGTGTCTGAAAAAAGTAAAAAATGAAAAAAGTAAAAAATAAAAAATAAGTAAAAAATATTACTAAAATAAAATCCAAGTGATACTCAGTGAGAAAAAATAGTGATTATTAGTGAATGATCCTCTTTCTAAATTTCTCCATATGAGTGATGATAATAGACTTTTATGTGCTAGATGACTTTGCTTGGTCTTTGCAATGTACACTTCGGTTATCCCTGTAATTTAAAAATAATGTATGACATAGTTTTTGTGGCTTTAGGAAAAGATGTGCTTTGGGGACTTCTGGTGAGTGGGAACCAAGGAAATATATTATAGTTTGTGTGTTTGATAGCCATAAATTTATATGTGGCCCTGTAGACTTCTTATGTATGTAAGGCTTCTAAGAAAGTAATTTATTGATTTGTGGCCCTTAACGTAAATGAATTAAATGAATGAAAGCCCGGTTTTTAAAAATGTAATTCGTCAAAGTTTAGAAAGCAGCTGTTATGTTTAAAAACTTACCTTTCTTCTTTTCACAGCTGGAGCAGCTTCCACCACCCGGAGATCCTCTCTTCACACGTGAGCGGTGACTAATCCGGCTTCCTCCAATCACGGCTTCCCCCCCAGGGGAATCATTGCCTGAGATCATGCCGTGATTGGAGGAAGCCGGATTAGTCATTGCTAACATGTGAAGAGAGGATCTGCGAGCGGGGGAAGCTGCTCCGGCTGCTAAAAGAAGAGAGGTAAGTTTTTAAACAAAACGGCTGCTTTATAAACTTTGGTGAATGAAAGTGCCCCTGTTTTTAATAGTATTTTTATAAACCTGGCTTTCATTCATCAAAGTTTACCTTCACTTTAAGGCTTCTGAGTGTTAGGAAGTTATGTATTGATTTGCGGCTTTTTAAGGGACAGTCAAGTCAAAATTTAACTTTTAGGATTCAGATAGGACATGCAATTTTAAACAACTTTCCAATTTACTTTTAACATCACATTTTCTTTGTTCTTTTGGTATTCTTAGTTGAAAGCTAAACACAGGTAGACTCATTAACAGATTTCTATGCCGTTGAAGGCCACCACTTATAGCATAGTATTTTCACACTATTTCACAGTTAGACACCGCTAGTTCATGTATGCCATCCAGATAACATTGTGCTCATTGCCATGGAGTTACTTATGAGTCAACACTGATTGGCTAAAATGCATGTCTGTCAAAAGAACTGAGATAAGTGGACAATCTGCAGAGGCTTAGACCCAAGGTAATTACACAGGTAAAAAGTATATTAATATAACAGTGTTGGTTATGCAAATCTGGGGAATGGGTAATAAAGGGATTATCTATCTTTGTAAACAATAACAGTTTTGGAGTAGACTGTCCCTTTAAGTGATAGGAAGTTGGCCATCACTGGTATAGGGGTCGATTTATTAATGTCCGCCCCACATTGATAAATGCCAACAGCATACACTGTCGGCATTTATCATTACACAAGTATTTCACATGGAATGCTTATGGAATACAGCCCCCTGCACATTCACGGCCAATCGGTCGCTAGCAGGGGGTGTCAGTCAGATCGGGATGATTGCTGTCCGCCACCTCAGAGGTGGCAGATGAGTTAAGAAGCAGCGGTCTTACGACTACTGCATCTAAACTTATGTTTCCGACGAACCAGAAGGCTAGCGCGTAAACAGCAGCATACACTGCTTCATAAATTGGTCCCTTAGAGTCTAATTGGCCAAGTAAAGGGAGATAAAAAAATGTAGGGGATTCATGTAATTTGCAGCAATTGCAGCTTACTTTAGTTACAAAATTTGCTTTTTGGCCTCTCCAGGGAGTGTGGGACAAGCACAGTTTTCACATATAACAAAAACTTATATTTTATAGCTTAGGCAAGAAATCTATTAAGTAATTTATAGGGAATTCAATTTTGAATTTTGTATTCCTTTAAAGGGAAAGTAAAGTCAGAATAAAACTATCATGATTCATATAAAGCATTTGTTAAACAACTATCCAATTAACTTCTAATATCTAATTTTCTTCATTTTCTTGGTGTCTTTTGTTGAAGTGTAAACTTATGAGCATCAATGCACTCCTGGGAGCTAGCTGAACACATCTGGAAACCAATGGCAAGAGGCATATATGTGCAGTCACCAATTAACAGCTTGATCCTAGTAATGCACTGCTGTTCCTGAGCCTATGTATGTATGTTTTTTAACAAAGGACACCAAAAGAACAAAGCTAATTTGATAATAAAAGTACAATGAAAAGTTATTTAAAATTGTATGCTCTATCTGAATGGCAACAGTTTAATTTAACTTTACTGTCCCTGTTTGGCAAACTTGAAGGACTGAGAAACTCTGACCCTGAATTGAGAGTGCAACAATGGAATTAATCATGCTAATCAATTCACTGTAGAAATCTTATATTGAAAAATTATATAAACTACTATATTATTTGGATAATTAAATGGCTGTTGATTAAAGAGTCAAACAATTTTTTCCCCTGTTTCGTGACCACTGAATGATCTTAGCCATTCGTTTTGTGAAGATTAATTCAATACTGAAGCACGAAGAATAAATTAAAAAGATGAGTAGTGTTGCAATCAAAGGGTGAACTTCTTTTAGGTATTTCTAGCAATGCGTAATTATCTCAAGAGTCTTATTGCTGAGACCTACACACACAATGCCACAAAAGCACTGGATACATTTATTCTTTATATTTTTAAAAAAAATGATTGAGATAGGCTGTTGATGGGGATTAACTCCTAGAGTGCTAAACACATTAATTTAAAATGAACAAAAAATGTAATTAATTAATTAACGGCTAGATTACGAGTTTTGGGGTAAGAGCGGTGCGGTACTAACCTGCAAGTTATTGTCACCGCTCAACTTACCTACAGCACTGGTATTACAGGTTTACAAAAACCCGGCGTTAGCAGGCAAGAAGTGAGGGTAGAGCAAAATTGAGCTCCATACCGCACTCAATACCAGTGCTGCGGTGAGCTGCGGTAAGCTGGTTTTACGTGCTCGTGCACGATTTCCCCATAGACATCAATGGGGAGAGCCAGCTGAAAAAAAGCCTAACACCTGCAATAAAGGAGCGTAAAGCTCTGTAACGCAGCCCCATTGATTCCTATGGGGAAATAAAATGTATGTTTACACTTAACACCCTAATCTGCCGTCCCCGACATCGCCGACACCTACATTATACTTATTAACCCCTAATCTGCCGCTACGGACATCACCGCCACTATAATAAATTCAATAAATGCAAAATTTTTCATCCAACCGGGCAGAAGTCCTCATCCAGGCGGCATCTTCTATCTTCATCCATCCAGCGCGGAGGGAGTCCATCTTCAAGACATCCGGCGCGGAGCATCCTCTTCAACCAACGTCTTTTTGAACAATGAATTCCCCTTTAAATGACGTCATCCAAGATGGCGTCCCTTGAATTCCGATTGGCTGATAGAATTCTATCATTAATAATAGATTAATAATAATGAGAATTCATTATTCAAGAAGACGTCAATTGAAGAGGATGGATGAAGATAGAAGATGCCGTCAAGATGAAGACTTCTGCCCTGCTAGATGAAGACTTTTGCCGCTTCATTGAGGACTTCTGCCGGCTTCGTTGAGGATGGATGTCGGGTCTTCAAAAACTGCAAGTGGATCTTCGGGGGTTAGTGTTAGGCTTTTTTAAGGGTTTATTGGGTGAGTTTTATTTTTAGATTAGGGTTTGGGTGGAAAAAGAGCTAAATGCCCTTTTAAGAGCAATGCCCATCCAAACGCCCTTTTCAGGGCAAGGGGGAACTTAGGTTTTTTAGTTAGGATTTTATTTGGGGCGTTGGTTGTGTGGATGGTGGGTTTTACTGTTGGGGGTGTTTGTATTTTTTTTTACAGGTAAAAGATCTGATTTCTTTGGGGCAATACCCCACAAAAGGCCCTTTTAAGGGCTATTAGTAGTTTAGTTTAGGCTAGGTTTTTTTTTTTTTTGATAGGGCTATTAGATTAGGTGTAATTAGTTTAAATATCTGATAATTTATTTTTTTATTTTGTGTAATTTAGTGTGGTTTTTTTTGTAATTTAGTTAATTGTATTTAATTTATGTAATTGATTTAATTGTAGTGTAAGGTTAGGTGTTAGTGTAAGACAGGTTAGGTTTTATTTTGCAAGTAAATTTGTATTTAATTTAGGTAGTTAGTAAATAGTTAATAACTATTTAGTAACTATTCTACCTAGTTAAAATAAATACAACTTTACCTGTGAAATAAAAATAAAACCTAAGCTAGATACAATGTAATTATTGGTTATATTGTAGCTAGCTTAGGGTTTATTTTACAGGTAAGTATTTAGTTTTAAATAGGAATTATTTAGTTATTAATAGTAGGTTTTATTTAGATTTATTTTAATCATTAAAGTTAGTGGGTGTTAGGGTTAGACTTAGGGTTAGGTTTAGGGGTTAATAAATTTAGTATAGTGGCGGTGACGTTGGGGCGGCAGATTAGGGGTTAATAAATGTAGGTAGGTGGCGGCGATGTTAGGGGCGGCAGATTTGGGGTTAATAATATTTAACTAGTGTTTGCAATGTGGGTGTACGGCGGTTTAGGGGTTGATATGTTTATTATAGTGGCGGCGATGTCCGGAGCGGCAGATTAGGGGTTAATAATTTTATTTTAGTGTTTGCGATGCGGGAGGGCCTCGGTTTAGGAGTTAATAGGTAGTTTATGGGTGTTAGTGTACTTTTTAGCACTTTAGTTATGAGTTTTATGTTACAGCTTTGTAGCGTAAAACTCATAACTACTGACTTTCAGTTTACGTTATGGATCTTGAAGTTTTATGGTGTACCGCTCACTTTTTGGCCTCCCAGGCAGACTCATAATACCGGCGCAAAGGAAGTCCCGTTGAAAAATGACTTTTTGAAAGCTGCGGTAGTTACGTTGCGTTACGGCCAAAAAAGTGTGCGGTGCCCCTAAACCTGCAAGACTTGTAATACCAGTTGTACTGAAAAAGAGCCTTAACGCTGTTTTTTCACTCATACCGCAAAACTCGTAATCTACCCGTTAATTAATTCATTTAAAATGAACAAAAAAAGGCAGTGCTACTTCGATATGAGCAGCAATACAAATTATCTCAAGAGTCTTATGGCTGAGACCTACTCATGAAATGCCACAAAAACACTAGAGACATTTAGGGCTATATTACAAGTGAAGCGCTAATTTATTGCTTGCCCATGAACGGGCATATTCACCCGTTTAAGGGCGCACAATAAATAACCAGCCATTGCAAGTGGTTGGTTAATGCTACCGAGAGCTTGCGGTAGCAATTAGCACTTTGAAAATTAACCAGAGGTCAGACCTCTGGTTAATTTTAAAAAAGGCCCCAAAATGTCCCCAAACTTAAGTGTGAGGTTCCTTTATAAAATAAAGAAATATGAGCATCTTTCATTTTTTTAAATTAACCCCAAAAAGCAGTTTTTAGGGATTAAAAGTGTATGGATATGGGGTGTTAGAAAAAAAATGGCACTGAAACATGCCTTTACATTGGGGTGTATGGGGACTGTGTTAGAACTCAAAATCTTTATATATATGCTTAAATACAAAAAAAAAAAATATATATATATATATATATATATGTATGTGTTAATATGTATATATACACATATTTACTCCTAAGTATAAGTATATATACATAAACATATATTTACAATTTGATAGCCATTGCTGCGCATTACCCCTTTCACTGCACTAGGTTCTCTGCTGTGTCTCACATCGTGAGAACGAGGCTCCCATTGGAGCATATAGAAGCGCATTTACGTTAGCGCAAAGCTTCCCTGCAATGCAATGCGCTCAACTTGTAATACCAGCACACATTTGCATGCACTGGTATTACTGAGTGGCACGCAAATATTGTTATTGATTACCTGTGACTCAGAAAGAGTCCCCATTATGAAATGGTCTGAAAACATATATTTAATTTATTACAAAACATTAAATTTCATGGACTAAAAAGTCAAACTAATTTCATTTGTGCATATATTCGTGAATTTCCATTTTTGGATGAAATGTCCCTTTAATATTTAAGGGACATATTACCCAAATGCTGAATCACTTGAAAGTAATGCAGCATATCTGTAAAAAGCTGACTAGAAAAAAATCGCACAAGCTTTTCAATGTAAAAAAGAAGTGCTATTGTAAAGGCACTTTAAGTATCCAATCAGGATTTTTGTCCCTAGGATGTGCAAGGGAGCGTGCACCTAGTATATGCAGGCACAATCACTTTATTTTCCTTCTCAGTTTAAGGAAGTTTATCGTCATGCAAGATTATAGTTAAATTCCACATGATCATGTAAAGTAAAGTGTGAACTAAGCACTGATGATGCTGACTGGCTATTCATTGTTTTTTTACCTTATAAATAGTAACATAGAAACTTAGTAGATGAGGTTGAAAAAAGACAGAGATCTATCGAGATCAATCTATACAAATCTTAATATACTTAAAAAAAGCTCCAGTTGAGCTTGAATTACTCCCATTTAAAAAGGTGACCCATTTAACACAAGCAATCATATACTTGAATTCTGTTTCTAGCTAGAAATGTATCTAAACCAATTTTAAATGTATTAACGGTATTGGCATTTTCTACCTCCTCAGGTAATGAGTTTCAGAATTTGATTGCTCTTACAGTGAAAAAATGTTTACGTTGCAAGAGATTAAGGGGGGTAGTTATCAAGCCGTCAACCTCAAATACTCTGGAATTCCGCAGCGTATTTGTGGCGAGGCTGATTCGCCTTAGTTATCAAGCCCTAGATACCGGCAAAAGTAGAATTTTGTGACGTAAGCTTCGATCCGCCGGACTCAGTCCGACACAGATCGATTCTTACGTCACTCCAGATGTTCCGCACACAAGTGTGGCACAATCTGACTACTTTTGCTAGTTATCAAAAAACTAGCAGGTACACTCTGCACTTTTCCGGCCCAGCGTACCTGGTTTTCAATCCGCCGCCCTGGAGGCGGCGGATCCCATAGGAATCAATGGGAGTCTGACCATAGCGAAAGTTCAGGTTCGCTGCTGCCAGACATCCCATTCATTCCTATGGGAGATGTCTACACCTAGCACCCTAACATGTACCCCGAGTCTAAACACCCCTAATCTGTCCCCCCCTACACCGCCGCAACTAAATAAATTTATTACCCCCTAAACCGCCGCTCCCGGAGCCCACCGCAACTATAATAAACTGTTTAACCCCTAAACCGCCGCTCCCGGAGCCCACCGCCACTATAATAAACTGTTTAACCCCTAAACCGCCGCTCACGGTCCCCGTCGCAACTATAATATATTTATTAACCCCTAAACCGCTGCTCCCGGTCCCCGCCGCAACTAGAATATATGTATTAACCCCTAAACCGCCGCTCCCAGACCCCGCCGCCACCTACATTATACCTATTAACCCCTATCCTGCCCCCCCTATACTGCCGCCCTCTATAATAAAGTTATTAACCCCTATCCTGCTGATCCCGGACCTCAACGCAACTAAATAGTTTAACCCCTAAACCGCCACTCCCGGACCCCGCCACAACCTATCTTAAACTTATTAACCCCTAATCTGCCCCCCCTACACCGTCGCCACCTATAATAAATTTATTAACCCCTATCCTGCCCCCCCCTACACCGCCGCCACTGTAATAAAATTATTAACCCCTAAACCTAAGTCTAACACTAACCCTAACACTCCCCTAACTTAAATATTAATTAAATACATCTAAATAATATTTATCTTATTATCTAAATTAATCCTATTTAAAACTAAATACTTACCTGTAAAATAAACCCTTATATAGCTACAATATAAATAATAATTATATTGTAGCTATCTTAGGATTTATTTTTATTTTACAGGCAACTTTCAATTTATTTTAACTAGGTACAATAGCTATTAAAGAGTTATTAACTATTTAATAGCTACCTAGCTAAAATAAAGAGAAATTTACCTGTAAAATAAAAACTAACCTAAGTTACAATTACACCTAACACTACACTTTAATAAATTAATCCTATTTAAAACTAAATACTTACCTGTAAAATAAACCCTAAGATAGCTACAATATAATTAATAATTACATTGTAGCTATTTTAGGATTTATATTTATTTTACAGGTAACTTTGTATTTATTTTAGCTAGTTATAATAGTTATTAAATAGTTATTAACTATTTAATAACTACCTAGCTAAAAGAAATACAAAATTACCTGTAAAATAAATCCTAACCTAAGTTACAATTAAACCTAACACTACACTATCATTAAATTAATTAAATTAATTACCTACAAATAACTACAATTAAATACAATTCAATAAACTAACTAAAGTACAAAAAATAAAAAAAGCTAAGTTACAAAAAATAAAAAAAATAAGTTACAAACATTTAAACAATATTACAACAATTTAAGCTACTTACACCTAATCTAAGCCCCATAATAAAATAACAAATCCCCCAAAATAAAAAAATTCCCTACCCTATTCTACATTAAAAAGTAAACAGCTCTTTTGCCTTACCAGCCCTTAAAAGGGCCTTTTGCGGGGCATGCCCCAAATAAAACAGCTCTTTTGCCTGTAAAATAAAAATATAACACCCCCCCAACATTAAAACCCACCACCCACATACCCCTAATCTAACCAAAACCCCCCTTAAATAAACCTAACACTACCCCCCTGAAGATCATCCTACCTTGAGTCGTCTTCACTCAGCCGAGCACCGATGGAACTGAAGAGGAGATCCGGAGCGGCAGAAGTCATCCTCCAAGGGGCGCAGAAGAAATCTTCCATCCGATGAAGTCATCATCCAGGCGGCGCTGAAGAGGTCTTCGATCCGATAGAAGTCATCATCCAGGCGGCGTCTTCAATCTTCATCCATCCGGAGCGGAGCGGAGCCATCTTCAGAAGAGCCTACGCGGATCCATCCTCTTCTTCCCGACGACTAACGACGAATGACGGTACCTTTAAGTGACGTCATCCAAGATGGCGTCCCTCGAATTCCGATTGGCTGATAGGATTCTATCAGCCAATCGGAATTAAGGTAGAAAAATCTGATTGGCTGATTGAATCAGCCAATCAGATTCAAGTTCAATCCGATTGGCTGATCGGTGTTGTATTTTTATTTTACAGGCAAAAGAGCTGCCCTGCAAAAGGCCCTTTTAAGGGCTGGTAAGGCAAAAGAGCTGTTTACTTTTTAATGTAGAATAGGGTAGGGAATTTTTTTATTTTGGGGGGCTTTGTTATTTTATTAGGGGGCTTAGATTAGGTGTAAGTAGCTTAAATTGTTGTAATATTTTTTAAATGTTTGTAACTTATTTTTTTTATTTTTTGTAACTTAGCTTTTTTTATTTTTTGTACTTTAGTTAGTTTATTGAATTGTATTTAATTGTAGTTATTTGTAGGTAATTAATTTAATTAATTTAATGATAGTGTAGTGTTAGGTTTAATTGTAACTTAGGTTAGGATTTATTTTACAGGTAATTTTGTAATTCTTTTAGCTAGGTAGTTATTAAATAGTTAATAACTATTTAATAACTATTCTAACTAGCTAAAATAAATACAAAGTTACCTGTAAAATAAATATAAATCCTAAAATAGCTACAATGTAATTATTAATTATATTGTAGCTATCTTAGGGTTTATTTTACAGGTAAGTATTTAGTTTTAAATAGGAATAATTTATTAACGTATAGTGTAGAGTTAGGTGTAATTGTAACTTAGGTTAGTTTTTATTTTACAGGTACATTTCTCTTTATTTTAGCTAGGTAGCTATTAAATAGTTAATAACTATTTAATAGCTATTGTACCTAGTTAAAATAAATTGAAAGTTGCCTGTAAAATAAAAATAAATCCTAAGATAGCTACAATATAATTATTATTTATATTGTAGCTATATTAGGGTTTATTTTACAGGTAAGTATTTAGTTTTAAATAGGATTCATTTAGTTAATAAGATAAATATTATTTAGATGTATTTAATTCATATTTAAGTTAGGAGGGTGTTATTATAGGTGGCGACGGTGTAGGGGGGGCAGATTAGGGGTTAATAAGTTTAATATAGGTTGCGGCGGGGTCCGGGAGCGGCGGTTTAGGGGTTAAACTATTTATTTAGTTGCGGCGGGGTCCGGGATCCGCAGGATAGGGGTTAATAAATTTATTCTAGGTGGTGGCGGCATAGGGGGGGCAGGATAGGGGTTACTAGGTATAATGTAGAAGGCGGCGGTGTCCGGGAGTGGCGGTTTAGGGGTTAATACATTTATAAGAGTTGAGGCGGGGTCTAGGAGCGGCGGTTTAGGGGTTAGTAACTTTATTTAGTTGCGGGAGGCTCCGGGGGCGCCGGTATAGGGGGTAGAACAGTGTAGTTTAGTGTGGGTGCTTAGTGACAGGCTAGCAATAAAGCTGGGAAAAAGCTGAAGAGCAGCGAGATTGGATGAGTGATAACTCTCACAGTCCGCTGCTCATCGCCCCGTACATGGTGCGCGGCTTTTTTACAGCTTTTTTGATAACTTAGGCGAACGTATTCAGGTCCGCGGCGGCGATGTGAGGCGAGCTTAGGCGGGCGTATTGGGCCGGCGAAGGCAGGTAAAGTAGACGGCTTGATAACTACCCCTCCATATCTCCTTCCCTCCAGCTTTAAATTATGACCTCTTGTCACAAGCAATTTTCTTGGAAAATACAGAACTTCTGCCATCTCTGTAAATGGCCCCTGAATATATTTATATAAAGTAATCATGTCACCTCTCAAGCTCCTTTTTTCTAAAGAAAACAGATCCAGTTTGGCTAACCTCCCATCATAGTTTAAATTCTCCATTCCCCTTATTAGTTTTGTGGACCTTCTCTGAGCTTTTTATAAGTCTGCAATGTGTTTTTTTGGGATCGGTCCCTAGAACTGCACTCCATACCCAAGGTGAAGTCTTACCAGGGATTTATTTAGTGACAGAATTATGCTTTCCTCCCTTGCATCAATAGCTCTTTTAATACATGCTAGTATCTTATTATCCTTAGGAGCTACTGCCCTACATTGTGTGCCTATCTTTAGCTTGTGATCTATTACTACTCCCAAATCCCTATCCTCCTATGTTTGGCTATGGCTAGTCCCAATTAAATAATAGATTGCCTGCTTATTTTTACTTCCAAAATGTAGAACCTTGCATTTTCCGGAATTAATTCTCATTTTCCATTTACCTGCCCATTCTTCTAATATTTGTATATCCCCTTGTAAAGCAAGTTCATCCTGCCCTGACCTAATAACCTTACACAACTTTGTATCATTAGCAAAAATAGAGATGTTGCTATTTAATCCTTTCTCCAAGTCATTAATAAAAATATTAAAAAGATCAGGGCCCAGTACTGATCCCTGGGGGACTTCACTGATTACATTTGTACAATCTGAGTATGATCCGTTTACTACTCGTTGCTCATTGACAATAAAAAGAGTAGCTAAAGGATAATTGATTACAGAACACTTACACTGGTGAGATCAATACATTTTAAGGTAAAATATCTTAATTTTTACTAAGAGATGCTCATGTGATATTTTCTTATTAGTTTTTTAACAGATATGTTGCATCACATTCAAGTGATTTAACATAATGGTAACGTCCCCTTAAGACCTCCCCATGTCCCTTTCAATTTCACCTGTTTACTTTTGATAAATTAAACATATTGGGGTAATTGCCAATCTTTCAATTTTTTCTCCACGATGTTGGAAAATGGCAACGGCCTTTTTCCCCCATTAACTAAGTGATCACAATCTTTCTGAGTCAAATGCAGACAACATTGTTAACACACATGAGATTTGATCTCCATTTTTCCATAATGCCACTCTGAACTGCTGATAATGGATGCCAATCACTGAAATACCACATGGGTTAAAGGGTTAATGATGTCCATTTCTGTGTTTTGCAATTGAATAGAATAGTCCTTATGATAAGTTTTAAACAATATGAATACCATATATGGGCATGATGAGTATACTGGGCATGTTTGATCAGTTATGTTTTTAAAAAAACTCAGGGCAAGATTATTAGGGGAGTGCAAAATATCAATTCTGTGACAGCAATATTGCGCTTCACTTAGCAATAGCAGCACACACAAATGTGTGCTGTTATCACAAGTTTATGTTGCATTGCATGGAAGCATTGCGTTAATGAAAGCGCACTTCCATAGGCTCCAATGGGAGCCTGATTCTGATGCCATCAGAGACGGCACAGAACTTAAGCGCAGCAAAAGGGGTAAGTAGCGCAGCGATGGCAGCAGTTTGTAAATATATATGAATATATACATATATATTTATGTGTTAATATGTGTATATACATTTAACACGTAAATATAAATGTATATAAGCATATACATATATATTTACAGGGAATACACAGTTCCCAATACACTGCAATGTAAAGACACTTTTCAGCGCCGTTTTATTTTTTTTTCTAACACTCCACTCCCGCCAACTTTAAAGCCCCAAAACTGCCTAGTGCCGTTGTTTTTATTTTTATATATATAAAAAAATGGTACTATTTTTAATTTTTTTATAGAAAACTGTTTTGAGGGCATTTTTAGAAATTAACCAGAGATCTAATCTCTGGTTAATTTTCTGAGCGCTAATTGCTATCACGAGCTCGCTGTAGCAATAACCTAACCAGCCACTTGTAATAATTTAGCGCTCCACTTGTAATCTAGCCCTTAATTGGAACAGTATTTGTGCTCCACAGTGCTGATATTTTTGTGCTCCACTTGTGTTATTTTTGTGCTCCATTTGTGATTTAACTTCTAAGAAAATCTAAAATTATATAAAGAGGCATGATGATATTTTCTTTGTCGTTTTATTCTGCAAAAAGAAATTTGGAGTAATTTGGGTTATCTGTCACATACAGGCAAATTAAATGATTTAACCTGAATGTTTCATGCAGTAAATATGGCCGTAGATTGCGGTTGTTGTAAATTCTTTTCTCTTTGAGATGTCTAACATTCTACATCAAACACTCACAAAAATTAAATGTTCAAGAAAACATCAAAACCTAATTTTCTTTAATCCACATAGAGTAATTTTGTGCAGTAATAAATTTACTGTACTCATTTCACAGCCAGGAAATACTAAGGTATGTGTATCAAAAGGATTAGTGAAATATGTCTGTATGTCAAATCATAAAAGAACTGCTGAAAATAGAATCTGTATGAACTAAAAAATGAACATCACATGAATAATACGGTTTATGTCACCTTAAGAATATGACATAAAGAATATAATGCACATTTTATGTTTAGAATGAAATATCTGTTATTTGCTACACATCATCTGATGTGACGAGTTAATAATAAAACTAATTTTTATTTAGTGAAAACTAAAATATGCTTGAGTGCATTTCAGTTTTGAATATATGCATTTACTTGCATTAAAGATACATTATTATTATTATTATTAGTAACAATACATTGTTTAGAAATATCACCTTTACCTTTATTTTGACATTTTAAATAGCAACAACAATTAACTCATCAATTACTTGGTTGAGTATGTTGTCCCTTAAACAAAAAGTACTTCCTTTTAAAACTTTCACAGTTGAATGGCATACATACATAAAGTTGGGGAATATATTGTGTCAATGATGAAATTTCTCTTTCAGTTGCGACGCTTCTTATTAAAACTTGTTACAATAAAGTACATTTTTAATAATTAGCATCTGACCTTTTTGTTTGCTTTTTTAATATAGACTACAGAGACTCAGAAAATCACGTGATCAGGCTAAGGAATGGATGGCTCAGGTGACAGTAATATGAGAAGTGTTATTGGAGGACAGTCTCAAGAAAAGATTAATTTGTCCTTCCATGTCTCCAGCCAAAGCAGGGTTTTTCTTAGTGGGCAATAAATACGTTGGTCTAAGACCATTTATCGACTATAAAGCTCTTAATCATATAACCATAAAAAAGATACCACTACCACTAATACCAGGATTATTTGACTAGGTCCATCCATCTACACCAAACCCAATCTCAGAGGGGCCTACAAACTGATTAGAATCAAGTCAGGAGATCAGTGGAAGAGTCTTTAACACCTGGTCGGGGCACAATGAATACCTGGATATGCCCTTCGTGCTCTGTAATGCCCCTGAAGTTTTCAAAGTCTTTGTTAATTACATCTTAAGAGAAATCTAGATGATATTTTGAATCATTCAAAAACCATGGCCACATTGTGCTTCGGGGCTTATGTGAGCATGAACTGTATGCCAAACTGTCCAAATGGTCCTTTGATCAGTCTAAAATCCCTGGATCCTAGTAAACTGGATGCTATTCTGAAGTGGCCAAGAACTACCAGTCTCAAATAAATCCAATGTTTTGTTGGCTTTGTCAATTACCATAAGATTTATGGAATTTCTTGAAGACATCCTTTTCCTATCTTCTTTTATCAAATTGACTTTAGTCCCATGGTATTCTTTGTTGGAGAGATACCTGGGTAGATGTCATGAGCAGTACACGACAGGAAATATTTCTGCCATCTAGTGCTCTTGCAAATGGATAACATTCTTGCAAAACTGCTACCATATAGTGCTACAGTCACATGCAAGCTCCTGAGCTTACGGCCCTGCTTTTCAACAAAAGATACCAAGAAAATGAAGACAATTTGATAACAGAAGAAAATTAGAAAATTCTTTAAAATGTCATGCTCTATCTGAGTCATGAAAGAAAATGTTGGCCCCTTTAAGAATTATTAGTCGAGCAAGAAATCTTCTGCAACATGATAAGCTGTATAATGTCTTTCCTCCCAGATGTTCACCCTTGTTCTTTTTCTAAAAAAAAAATAAAAAAATCTATTTCCACTCTCCTCTTCCTTCATTTTCGCTCCTGCTCCTTTAGATTTGACTATTTAACTTGTTTATTCTGTTTTAGGCTGCATCAGTATTCAGCGCCAAACTGGTAGAAATTGTCAGACACACTCAGATCCAAAACTGAACAATTGGCAAAACCAGGCCACATAAAGGCGTCAATTTCAATCTTTCCGATCATGTTCATTGGTTGTTTTTCAGCTCCCAATACCTATTTTTTTATCGACACAATCACAATCCAA
The DNA here is from genome assembly GCF_027579735.1 of Bombina bombina. Classification (NCBI taxonomy): domain Eukaryota; kingdom Metazoa; phylum Chordata; class Amphibia; order Anura; family Bombinatoridae; genus Bombina; species Bombina bombina. The sequence goes on from NC_069508.1 coordinate 62,862,355, forward strand.
ACAATAATACCATTTTCGTACTGGAAAAAATATTGTATTGGATATTGGAAAACGTACCCCTATAATGCATGGACTGCATCCACTTTGACGGTCAGAATCCACCACACCACAAGTTATTGAGTAAATATGGACACATCAAATTCAACAGAAAAAGACTCTGACCTTTTTGACTTGTTTGTGAGCATTCCAAGGGGTCAATTTCAGGTCCACCTGAAACGGAAGTTAGAAGCAGCGGTGGTAAGACTGCTGTTCCTTAACTTCTCCGCCACCTTTTAGTTGGCGGGCTGACATCATCCAGATCCAATACGATGGGATGATTGATGGCTCCTGCTAGCGGCCGATCGGCTACCAGTGAGCAAGGGGTGGCATTGCACAAGCATTTCACTAGAAATGCTTGTGCAATGTTAAATGCCGACAGCGTATAATGTCAGCATTTAGCGAGGTCATGCGGACATGATTCACTACAGCGAATCATGTCCGCTCGACCATTAATAAATCTACCCCATGTAGATTTGGAATAATTCTACTAACTTGCACATTGGTAATACAATCCGAAATGGCCAGACGCCAATGTAAATTCATGTATTAAAAAATGGTCTAGAATTATTAAACCTTTATTTATCCCTATTGTATGGTCCGTTGCAAGTGGGCAGGATAGAAATTTACATATGTAACTAAATATACGTATTAGTGAAAATATAAACTGCTCTATATCGATAGAGCAATTTATCTCTTGTCTATCTGCACCCTGTAAGCATTCATTACTCTATATAGAAATGGTGACTTGTAACCCCCCCTACATATGAACCGGGGAAGATCTTTTACTTAAAAGGATATACACGTGCAAAAAGAAAATATGTTACAATATTTTATTATTGCACTAATGCTTCCATATAACTTTGTGTTGAATCTCTACAAAGGGGTTAAACACATAGGGGTCAATTTACCAAATGTCGGGTGGACATGATTCGCTATAGCATATGCTGTCGGCATTTAACATTGCACAAGCATTTCTTGTTAAATACTCGTGCAATGCCGCCCCCCTGCACATTTACGGCCGCTAGCAGGGAGTATCAATTATCCCAATTGTATCTGATTGGGATGATTGCAGTCCGTCACCTAAACAATGGCGGAGAAGTTAAGCAGCAGCGGTCTTACGACTGTTACTTTTTAACTGTAGTTTCCGGCAATCCGGGAACTATGGGCGGAGATAGAAGAATCCGCTGCTTATTAAATCTCCCCTACAGTAATTAAAAACTAAGAAAAAGAATCATGTTATTTGGGTCAACCAAAAAAAGTGTATATTTTGTATCTGCTTTTTTTTATGCACATTACAGACAGAAGCGTACAATGTATAATCACGTACAACATATCATACTCATGTCCATACGCTAATAAGTGAATAATATAACATATTTATTGTACCTGGCAGTAAAATTGCAGAATACTATTTTGGATCTTTGATGATTATTTAGATAGACAAATCGAATAGGACCCCAGTTAGGAAAATAAGCTGCTAGTATGGAAGGAAAAAAAATACTAATCTGCTCAGTGTAATAATATTTAAAATTATTCTTCACTACAAGAATCTCTAAAGACCGCTGCTCCATAACTTGTCCGCCTACTCTGAGGCCGCGGACAGAAATCAACTCGATTGAACACGATCGGGTTGATTGACACCCCCTGCTAGCGGCCGATTGGCAGAGAATCTGCAGGGGGCGGCATTGCACCAGCAGTTCACAAGAACTGCTGGTGTAATGATAAATGCCGACAGAGTATCATGTACGCTCGCACATTGATAAATATGCCCCAGAGAATACAATTTACTTCTATTATCGAAATTGTATCATTCTTTAGATATCCTTTGCTGAAGAAATAGCAATTCACATGGGTGAGCCAATCATACGAGGCATCTATGTGCAGCCACCAATCAGCAGCTACTAATCTATATATGGTTTTCAGCAAAGGATATCAAGAGAATTAAGCAAAATAGATAATAGAAGTAAATCAGAAAGTTGTTTATAAGTGCTTGCTCTTTCTAAATTATGAAATAAAAAATTTGGGTTTCATATCCCTTTAAGTATCTGAGAGGCAGTTAGTTCTATATAATGGCAGAACTAAACATCATTGTTACTGCAAATGGTAATATAATAACATTTTGAGTTTGACCTCTTTAAAAAAAATGTATGTTTGCTTTTGTAAATTAATAACATGAGAGTTATGACCACAATAATTTCTATTTTTCCAAATTCTGTTTGTGAGTGCAACAGTTTTATAACTGAAGCTTGTGATTAAATTAATTAAGACACAGGCAGTTTTGTTTTGATAGACGGTGACATTCCGAGAATTTTGTTGGCGCATTTTTCGCTTTACGTCATACAGAAATTACTAATTGTTGTAAATTAAATTTCAAGTTTGTCAGATGTTTCCAATTTCAGCATGTTGAAAAGTGTAGTATTTACACTGATTATTCAGACTTGTTTATATTGTAATCTTTCATGAACAAGAAGCTCATATGTCCTCCTTTGTCCATTTTGTTAATTTCGAATTATCAAAGAGCGAGCAGACATGATCCGCTGTAGCGGATCATGTCCGCCGCACATCGATAAATGCTGACAGCATACGCTATCAGCATTTATCACTGCACAAGCATTTCTCATAAAATGCTTGTGCAATGTCACCCCCTGCAGAATTGCGGCCGCTAGCAGGGGGTGTCAATCAACCCAATTGTATCCGATCGGGCTGATTGCTGTCTGCCACCTCAGAGGTGGCGGACGAGTTATGGAGCAGCGATCTTAAAGGGCCATAATACCCAAATGTTTAAACACTTGAAAGTGATGCAGCATAGCTGTAAAAAGCTGATTAGAAAATATCACCTGAACATCTCTATGTAAAAAAGAAAGATATTTTACCTCAAAAGTTCCTCAGTAGCCACCTCCCATTGTAAAGGATTTCTAAGCAGCATTTTAGTGTGTCTGTCCTGGGACATCTGAAGGGACTAGCATCGTGCACTCTCATATTATTTCACCAATCAGGTAAAGGAAGCTTACTATGAAATCTCATGAGAGTTAAGTCAAATCTCATGAGATCACAGTAAGAGTTCATGACCTCAGCACTGCTGATGCTGATTGGCTGCTGTTCATTTCTTCATTTTTTTAAATTTGTTTACCTGCAGCTGGGAGCAGCTGAGTATAACTTTTTACACAGAACTTACTCTGCTGAGCTGAGGAAATTGTGAGGTAAAATAACTTCCTTTTTTACATAGAGATGCTCAGGTGATATTTTCCTGTCAGCTTTTTACAGTTATACTGCATCTGTTTCAAGTGATTTAGCATATGAGTATTATGTCCCTTTAAGACCACTGCTCAACGCATGTTTCCGGTGAGCTTGAAGGCTCGTGCAGAAACAGCTGCATAAGGCAGCATACAGGTCTTGATAAATCGGCCCCTAAATGTAGAGCTTAGCAGACTGCTTATTGATATAATTTCTATAATAATTTACATTATATTGATAAAAGTACTTTTCAAGTATACGTAATATAAAACAGACTCAGCTCTGAAGAGGGGGATTTTAGCACACCTCTACTTAGATAAAAAGTAACTTTTATTAATAACTAACAAAAATAATGTTAAAAGTATTGTTTATCAAACACAACAAAGTAAAAACCTTGTCCTACCCCCATCAGATTCCTGGCTGATAACCAGAACCTCGGCGTCAGGTGGGGAGGTAAGAAACATGTTAGTCAGCACTAAAACAAACAAACACATTTTGGCCCTAAGACTACAGGCCTTTCTAAATGTATTTACCTGATCAAAATAATTGGTAAATCTGGGTGTCTTTATAGGGGTGGAAATATTTTGCTTTGTATCATCAAATCAACATGGCTGTGTCCCCAACATGGCTGTGACACAAATCAGGTCATCTTTCGGGGTGGGCAGAGCTTTATTACTGACTATCAGTGAATGCTGGGCCAAGAACTCTGAGTTCACATAGGGCTACCCACTGTCCTTACCTTTATAAAGATTGAGCTAGTAGGAATGGATAAATCCATCAAGTGGCAGAATATATCCCTCAGTAAGCTATGAAAAGTCTCTACAAGAGTAGATTAATAAGTTCAATCCAAAGAAAGAAAACTTTTAGACCTATGAAATATTTTTTTTCCAACATAATACACTTTAACTCAAAAATAATTTGCAAACAATTGAATGAATGTGCAAACTAATCACAAATACAATTTATTGGTGTACTGTGTATTAAATATACTATGTTTGTATATGATTCCTTAGAAAAGCATGCATTTTCTGATATATAAAATAATGATATCCTCAGTATGCAACTCCAGTGATAATTAGTTATTCCAAGGTGGGTGCTTAAAAGAAATAAGAAAGCAATACTGTATTCAGTACAGGAAAATCAAATTATCAATGGCGATTGATGAATTCCGACTCACATAGAGGAGACACACAATAGATCTAAGATGTGTGCATGACTGCGTTTATACTGACAAACAATGTTCCTGGTTTTCTGGTCTTAAAAGCAAGAGGTCTTGGTGTTCACTGGGATTTTTTGATGACCTATTATAAGCACCTAGAGACTAACTCAATATAAATATAAATATATATATATATATATATATATATATTAATAGGACAAGTGCACTCTCACGAACAGTATCACGATTTGCCAGGGTGCATGAATGTGGGTAATAATAGCAAAAGATAGAAGACAGCACTCTCTGGTCTTAAATGCAAAGGTTGTTTTATTTGTAGTGACGTTTTGGGGAAAGCTTCCCCTTCCTCAGACTGAATTTTAAATTACATTTTTTAAAACAATGGTGTATGTTTTTTTTTTTATAAGCTGTATAGTCAAAATAAGAAGGGGTTATCCTCATATAAATTAAGGCAGCTGTGTATATTTATATCACTTTGATGTGCGTATAGGATCCCATAAACTTCTACTCAAATAAATGCACATTTATTCACACCAGGTGATTACTATTAACACAGTGAACACCTGGTGATTAAAAATGATATAGGGGGGTTATGATAGGCTTATGGGCTTTAATAATATTGTTTATAATGTTGTACAAGGGGCCATGGGGGTCTCTATGTCTTTTTGATGACCTAGTGCACTGCTTAACAAAGAAAAATCATCATAGAAACTAATAAGTACCGTAAGCTAGGTTTGACCCCCGATTTCAAATCTACGTGTATGCTTTGTTTTCTCATAGTACGTATAGTTATTGCGATAATCAAATATGACTGGGAGCCAAGACACACTTATTAACCTGGAAAATACAGTGTCCAGCATATTCCTCTTGTTGTCCCAAGAAGATATTTATTCCTCCCCTCCACATTAAACTCAGACTGGTAAAATGCTTGGGGAAGGCAATGGCAAAGTAAAACTCTAAAGAGTTCCAATACCTGGCTGGAACATTTACAAACATTAGCATAGGCAAACTCAAAGAAGGGGTCTTCGTTGGATCCCAAATCTGAGATATTCTAAAAGATGGAACATATATGGAAACTCTAACTGGTGAAGAATGAGAAGCTTGGACGAGTTTTTAGGGGGTTTGTGAACACTTCCCAGGTAAAACAAAATCTCGTTATTTCTGTAATAGTGTCAATAAACCGTGTGCATACAGGAAATTGGGGTATCACTAAAGCTACACTTTCTACACTCCCATTTACATTTCTTTCCTACAAACCTTGGTAATGTGACGAACAAGGTGAGCGTTTCGACCAAGATATCATGTCAATGGAACAGCGCTACAAAGGTTTCTGGAACAACTCTATGATGGCAGACTACTGTTGGATGTTATATCATGATGCACTTGATGCAATGTACTACAAACATGGGCAGTCATCAAATTTTTTAGTAATATTTACTTACGTAGCTTAAGTTTGGTTTTCAAAAATGGTGGGTGGCAGCAAAACTCTGATTGTAAATTCATGTTAAGCATTAAAAACTAGTCTAGAAAAATATGTTTCTATTTCTGATTATTAGAAAAAGTTTTTTGTAGACCTGTGTTATAAGAATAAATATGTTAAAATGTTTATGTTTTTATTTTTTTAAAGTATGTTTCAACTTTACATGCCCAATACACACACCATTTGAAAGAGCATGTAATTGCTGAAATTGATGGGTTTGAATGTTTACTCCTCCATCCATCTCCGTAAACATCCCTTACTGCAGCCTCCATTTCCAGATCTCTGAGCATGATGAAGTCAATGGCATCCTTGGATTCCCCCAGTGATCCACGGCCACTTGTCCACCATATATATGTGGGGGTAAGTGTGGGGAACCACAATTAGCTCACAAAGCACCTTCCCTGTGGATGACAACGCCTGGCCGTCATCCACACTGAAGATATAGGGCCAGATTGCAAGTGGAGTGTCATTAAATGTTCCTGCTAGAAGCGCTACTACCACTAAAATTAAATATGTCATGCGGGCAGCTAAAAAGTTATCACAAGAGTGAAAACTAATACACCCTAACTTCAGATAGCTTGATCGTGTTAACTTCTTTCCCTCAAAAGACTTCAGTGGAGCACACTTTTTTCTTTTAAAAACTAACACTTGTATTGCTCGTGAGCTAACCCGACCATGTTTGAGCAAGTGGGCTCAACCCGAAGGTAGTTATAAATATTTTACATATATATAAAATAGTCTCTTAAGATCAGCACTCACCAACTGTTACCATCGCACGGTTGCACCAACAATGACATGTCCAAACATGAAAGTATGAAAACCAGGGTCCGGTTGTAGTCCCAGTAATGGTCTTCAATAAGTAGGCACTCATGGTAAACAAACAAATCATTCATTTAGATACAATAGTGTCACAGCTTTATGCCTTTACACCATAATGTTTTGACTCTAAACTTGAGCCATTTTCACATGGAGGCATATAACATAAATTGTGCGATCACGGTTCTCATCATGTTAACTAAACTCACCTAATAGTGGAAATCAGATAAAACTAAAACTAAAAACTACAAATAAAAAACTAATATGTAATTTATATAGCACACATAAATATGCATTAGTGTAATGACTTAAATATATCTTCCCACTATTTACTTCAGAATGTGTAACACCTAACCATAAGGTTTCACATTAATACAGACTAGTGGGCTAGCTAATAAAACAATGGCTTCTATAAAACATTATAGTATATTTTACTATATTTTACCATTGTGTCTCAAGGGCATGGTGGACATTTCACTAATGATTAATCTGTCACCCCCATGCTTTGGTTTAGGTACATGGTCAATGAGAATCGTCCTCAGAGAAGAGATAGGGTCGCCAAACTGTTGAAAATGTTTCAACACCAGTTGTTCTTATTTGCCGTTTTTGATTGCTTGATATATAGCTGACTTGTGGTTGGCCAACCGTTGCCTGAAGGTGGTTTCCTTTTTTTTGTTTTTTTGTAAAATATATATCTATATGAATATATACAGATATAGATTTATACAGATCTATAGGAATATATCTTTAAAAATACAAATAACATCTTCCCTATTGTGAAGAATGTAAAATATTTATAGTAAATACATAGTAAAGAAACATTATTAAATATTAATATTGAATAAAATGTATTTTGCATGTTTAAAGGTATTTGAGTGGAGAGCTTAAAAGTATAAATACATATGCATATTTGTATAAATGTGTATATATGTGTTTATTTATGCATATACATATATAAATACATAAATACCCATTTAGACACATATATATGTATACCCACAGGAATAAAAAAACTCTAAGTTGACAAAAAGAGTTTAAATAATATGGTGAAGCTTATAAAATACTCCCCTTGTTTGGGCCGCTGCCATCTCACAGTTTCTCCCAAAACCATTAAACTAGTATATTCGTGTATAAGAGGCGCTGGACCCAGAACTACATCAAATATTTGAGTCTCATTCAGGTGCTATCCACTCCCACCTCAAGGGGTATGTAATCTCAATGGCACTGGAAAACACTTTTACAAAAGCAATGTTCCTTTCTCATCCACATTGGCCTCCAAAAGCAAGCTTTTACTGTGCAGTCATATTGGTGTGGGGACGGATCTTTAGTTTGAGAATGCAGGTGAGACAAAATAAACACACAATGACAATCCTGTAAAACACAAAACAAATAAGCAAAGTGGGAATAAAATACGTATATTATGGTGCAACAAAATAGGATATGTGATCCAGGGGTCTTCTGAATGAGTCCTTAAAAAAAGAGAAAACATATAAAAGTGAAAGCCTGTGTGGGAATCCAAACAAGCAAGTGAATGAAATCTTACTCACACAGACCAGAGCTCAGCTCTTAGTATAAAATGCACAAATTTAGCTTAGACCATGTAAAATTATATATTTTTTTTTTTTAGTAGACAACCCAAGGTATTGATCTAGGCCCATTTTGGTATATTTCATTCCAATAGCTCAATTTCACCACTGTTAGCGAGAAAGCAGCAAAAAGAGGCCCAGGACAGCAGCGCCATACAGGGTACGGCGCTGGTCGTTAAGAAGTTAAATTTACATTTAAAGGGACAGTCAAGTCAAAATTAAACTTTCATGATTCAGATAGGGCATGCAATTTTAAACAATTTTCCAATTTACTTTTATAATCAAATTTGCTTTGTTCTCTTGGTATTCTTAAAAGCTAAACCTAGGTAGGCTCATATGCTAATTTCCAAGCCGTTGAAGGCCACCTTTTATCTCAGTGCATTTTAACAATTTTTCACAGTTAAACAGAGCTAGTTCACGTGTGCCATATGTATATAACATTGTACTCACTCCTGTGGAGTTATTTATGAGTTAGCACTAATAAGCTAAAATGCAAGTCTGTCAAAAGAACTGAGATAAGGGGACAGTCGACAAAGGCTTAAATACAAGGTAATCAGAGAGGTAAAAAGTATATTAATATAACAGTGTTAGTTATGCAAAACTGGGGAATGGGTAATAAAGGGATTATGTATCTTTTTAAACAAAAAATGTTTTCAAGTAGACTGTACCCGATAAGCGCAACACTAGTGTATATTATAATGAGGGAATTTATTATATTGACATTAAAATGTTCCCCTTAAGCACAAAATTAATGTTTGACAAACAATCACAATTTTTAGCTACCTTGAGCAAAGATACAGCAAGTACATTTCACACATTCTTGTTACAGAGGATCAGTAACAGGCAGGCATCCAATAGACAAACAGAACACCAGAATCTGTCAACCGTTTAGCAACAGTAAGCAGTCTCTAAAATATAACGTACATGTAGAAAAAGCAGACGTATATGCATGAGCGCCAAAGTAGAGGCAAAAGCGTCTTAAAACAAAAAGACAAAAAAACACATTTGCGCCAAAGATTGACACAGATACTACCTAATATGCCAATAAAAACAATTAAACATTATGGACTAGGAGGCCCATTGTGGCGCTTCCCAGCACAAGGGCTCCCGGAATTAGTTATTGGTAAGGACTTTAAATTAGTTTACCTTGCATGCATCACCGAACAGGACTATGCCCTAAACCTTTTTGCCATAATAATTGTGGGAGTCAAGAAAGAATGATAAACCCACTTTATTCCCATATTTTGGTCTAACAAAACCATAGTCGGTATATTACGTGGATCTTTTTAAAAGGATATGAAACACACAAAAATATATTTTGTGATTCAGACAGAGCATACAATTTTTCAAAAAAGTTTCCAATTTACTTCTTTTATTCCCATGATATTCTGTGTTGAAGAGATATCTAGATAGGTATCTGGAGCACTACATAGAAGGAAATAGTGCTGCCCTCTAGTTTTCTTGAAAATGGATAACCTTGTAACAAAACTTCTGCCATATAGTGCTCTAGAAATGGTCCGGCTCTTAAGCATACGTGCCTGGTTTTCAATAAAAGATACCAAGAGAGTAAAGAAAAATTGATAATAGAAGTAAATTAGAATGTTGTTTAAAATTACATGCTTTATCTTAATCATAAAATACTTTTTTGGGGGTTATATCTCTTTAACTTAAAGCGACAGTCTACTCCAAAATTGTTAGTTTGAAATTTTAGATAATCCCTTTATGACCCATTCCCCAGTTTTGCATAACCAACACAATTATATTAATACACTTTTTACCTCTGTGATTACCTTGTACTAAGCCTCTGCAGACTGAAACCTTATTTCAGTTCTTTTGGCAGACTTGAAACTTAGCTGATAAAAAATCTCCACGGGAGTGAGCACAATGTTATCTATATGGCACAAATGAACTACCGCTGTCTGTCTGTGAAAAACTGTCAAAACAGAGGCGGCCTTGAAAGGCTTAGACATTAGCATATGAGCCTACCTAGGTTTAGCTTTCAACAAAGAATACCAAGAGAACAAAGCACATTTGATGATAAAAAGTAAATTGAAAAGGTGTTTAAAATTGCATGCCCTATCTGAATCATGAAAGTTTAAATCTGACTAGACTGTCCCTTTAAGCTATGCGCCACAATGGGCGTCTTAGGACATTTGTAATGTATCCATCTGTGTTATTTACTGGTAATATGGTCTTTATTTCTTTGTATTACTAGATTATTTTTTTCCAGGTTCATTCGGCAGTGTGATTTTGGATTCTCTTTCAATTGTTTTTACTGGCAGTATATTTCTGCTTTTTAATGTTAGTTAATATTAAAAGTTATGTTTTTAGTAAAAGCCTTTCACATCTTTTTTTTCTTTTGTCTTATTTTGGTCAGTATATTGCTATTCACCCCCCCCCCCCCCACACTCACACACACAAGCTCACTGTTGGGTATTTAATTTTACACCTACAGTAGTGTCTGGGTTTGATATTTTTGTGGGGATAACTGAACTTTTGTGTTTCTAAATAATTTCAAGTAATTTTAGACAGATATTGATAGACTTCACAAAGTTTAAAGTGAAAACCCTTTAATATAACTTAATACAGCGCAACATGTTACAACAATTATATTAGCCTTTTTTTCAAGAGCTTTATAACATTTAATGAGAGAGCTGGATCACTGATTTCAATGAACAGAATATTTATAGCCCTTCTCTCTTTTCCTGTGAACCTTGAAGATACACAGTAAGTGAACTGGAGCTCAGTGTCCTCCCTGATTGGCGGATACATAACACATGACTACCTAAGCCTGTGACGTGCAGACGGGGGTAGCGAGGAGTGTGAATGCCGGTTTTTAAAAGTAGGTGAAAGTTGACTAGGTGAGTAAACTACAGTATAAATGTCTGGTATTGTACTTAAAGTGAAGGTAAATTTGGAACCTCTTGTAGACACAAAATCAATAATTATTAACTTCAATTAGCTAATCGCTAACTTTCTTTCTTTTTTTAAAAAATTAGTGAAATAAGTTATATATCAATCAATACCGTTGGTAGCTTTACTCCTTCCAACCGCTATTTCCTTCTTTTCTCTCTCTCTCTCTCTCTCTCTCTCTCTCTCTCTCTCTCTCTCTCTCTATATATATATATATATATATATAGAGAGAGAGAGAGAGAGAGAGAGAGAGAGAGAGAGACGTATAGAGGTCCCACCTGCTCTATACATGTTTCCAATGCGCGTTCACGATCCCCAGATCAACTGCGCATGCGCAAATATGCAATTCTCTCCCTACTGCGCATGCGCGATATCCTTTCTGATATCCTTTCCTAAAGAATTGCTAAACGCATGCGCGAAACGGGAGCGAGCAAGTATAGCGATCTAGCCCAAACTAAGTTACTGCATGCGCAGAATTACAAGGAGGAGGGTGACGTGGGAAGAAGGCCGCCTAACGGCCAGATTTTCAATAGGTTAATTTTAAAACGTGACCAAAAGAAAAAATTACGAGTTGAATTTGAAAAGCAAAAATAAATGATTTATTATGCCGATAACTTCACTCCAAGCAAATTGTTAAAAAAATGATGAATGAAAGTCATACGGCTAGATTACGAATTTTGTCGGTAAGGCTGTGCGGTGCTAATGAGCCTTTTTTTTTCACCGCTCACTTAAGACAACGCTGGTATTACAGGTTTTCTTCAAGCCGGCGTTAGCCTCAGAAAAGTGAGCGTTGAGCAAAATTTAGCTCCACATCTCACTGTAATACCTGCACTGCTTACGGTAGCGGTAAGCTGGCTAAACGTGCTCGTGCACGATTTCCCCATAGGAAACAATGGAGCTGAGCTGGCTGGAAAAAAACCTAACACCTGCAAAAAAGCAGCGTTCAGCTCCTAACGCAGCCCCATTGTTTCCTATGGGGAAAGAAAAGTTATGTCTGCACCTAACACCCTAACATGAACCCCGAGTCTAAACACCCCTAATATTACACTTATTAACCCCTAATCTGCCGCCCCCGACATCGTCGCCACCTACATTGTATTATTAACCCCTAATCTGCCGCTCCGGACACCGCCGCCACCTACATTATCCCTATGAACCCCTAATCTACTGCCCCCAACATCGCCGAACCCTAAATTATATTATATATTATAATTGAGGTTGCATTCTATTGGCTGATTGTAACAGTCAATAGAATGCGAGCTCAATACTATTGGCTGATTGGATCAGCCAATAGGATTGAACTTCAATCCTATTGGCTGATTGGATCAGCCAATAGGATTTTTCCTACCTTAATTCCGATTGGCTGATAGAATCCTATCAGCCAATCGGAATTCAAGGGACGCCATCTTGGATGACATCATTTAAAGGAACCTTCATTCTTCACTTGGACTTCGTTTGAAGAGGATGCTCCGCGTCGGCTGGATTGAAGATGGACCCACTCCGCTCCGGATGGATGAAGATAGAAGATGCCGCCTGGATGAAGCCTTCTGCCCGTCTGGAGGTCCTCTTCTGCCCGGATTGGATGAAGACTTCTGCCCCTCTGGAGGTCCACTTGTGCCCGGCTGGGAGAAGACGTCTCAAGGTAGAGTGATCTTCAAGGGGGTAGTGTTAGGTTTTTTTAAGGGGGGATTGGGTGGGTTTTAGAGTAGGGTTGGGTGTGTGGGTAGTGGGTTTTAATGTTGTGGGGGGGGGTATTGTCTTTTTTTTTTACAGGTAAAAGAGCTGATTACTTTGGGGCAATGCCCCACAAAAGGCCCTTTTGAAGGGTTATTTGTAATTTAGTATAGGGTAGGGAATTGTATTATTTTGGGGGGCTTTTTTATTTTATTAGGGGGATTAGATTAGGTGTAATTAGTTTAAAAAACAATTTTTTATTTTTTTATTTTCTGTAATTTAGTGTTTGTTGTTTTTCGTACTTTAGTTTATTTAATTTAATTGTAGTTAATTGTAGGTAGTTTATGTAATTAATTTAATGATAGTGTAGTGTTAGGTGTAATTGTAATTTAGGTTAGGATTTATTTTACAGGTAAATTTGTACTTATTTTAACTAGGTAGCTATTAAATAGTTAATAACTATTTAATAACTATTCTACCTAGTTAAAATAAATACAAAGTTGCCTGTAAAATAAATATAAATTCTTACGGCTAGATTTAGAGTTCTGCGGCCAAAGGGGTGCGTTAGCTACGCTGGCTTTTTTTTCCCCGCACCTTTTAAATACCGCTGGTATTTAGAGTTCACAGAAGGGCAGCGTTAGGCTCCAAAAAAGGGAGCGTATAGCATATTTAACGCCACTGCAACTCTCGATACCAGCGGTGCTTACGGACGCGGCCAGCTTCAAAAACGTGCTCGTGCACGATTCCCCCATAGGAAACAATGGGGCTGTTTGAGCTGAAAAAAAACCTAACACCTGCAAAAAAGCAGCGTTCAGCTCCTAACGCAGCCCCATTGTTTCCTATGGGGAAACAATTCCTACGTCTGCACCTAACACTCTAACATGTACCCCGAGTCTAAACACCCATAACCTTACACTTATTAACCCCTAATCTGCCGCCGCCGCTATCGCTGACCCCTGCATTTTATTATTAACCCCTAATCTGCCGCTCCGTACACCGCCGCAACCTACATTATCCCTATGTACCCCTAATCTGCTGCCCCTAACACCGCCGACCCCTATATTATTTTTATTAACCCCTAATCTGCCCCCCACAACGTCGCCGCCAGCTACCTACAATAATTAACCCCTAATCTGCCGACCGCACCTCACCGCTACTATAATAAAGTTATTAACCCCTAATCCGCCTCACTCCCACCTCAATAACCCTATAAGAAATAGTATTAACCCCTAATCTGCCCTCCCTAACATCGCCGACACCTAACTTCAATTATTAACCCCTAATCTGCCGACCGGATCTCGCCGCTACTCTAATAAATGGATTAACCCCTAAAGCTAAGTCTAACCCTAACACTAACACCCCCCCTAAATTAAATATAATTTAAATCTAACGAAATAAATTAACTCTTATTAAATAAATTATTCCTATTTAAAGCTAAATACTTACCTGTAAAATAAACCCTAATATAGCTACAATATAACGAATAATTATATTGTAGCTATTTTAGGATTAATATTTATTTTACAGGCAACTTTGTATTTACAGTACAAAAAATAAAAAAGAACTAAGTTACAAAAAATAAAAAAATATTTACAAACATTAGAAAAATATTACAACAATTTTAAACTAATTACACCTACTCTAAGCCCCCTAATAAAATAACAAAGACCCCCAAAATAAAAAAATGCCCTACCCTATTCTAAATTAAAAAAGTTCAAAGCTCTTTTACCTTACCAGCCCCAAAAAGGGCCATTTGCGGGGCATGCCCCAAATAATTCAGCTCTTTTGCCTGTAAAAAAAAACATACAATACCCCCCCCAACATTACAACCCACCACCCACATACCCCTAATCTAACCCAAACCCCCCTTAAATAAACCTAACACTAAGCCCCTGAAGATCTTCCTACCTTATCTTCACCATGCCAGGTTCACCGATCCGTCCTCCGAAGTCTTGATCCAAGCCTCCGAAATCTTCATCCAAGCCCAAGCGGGGGCTGGCGATCCATAATCCGGCTGAATTCTTCTATCAAGCGGCGGCTGAAGAGGTCCAGAAGAGGCTCCAAAGTCTTCATCCTATCCGGGAAGAAGAGGAGATCCGGACCGGCAACCATCTTGATCCAAGCGGCATCTTCTATCTTCATCTGATGACGAACGGCTCCATCTTGAAGACCTCCAGCGCGGATCCATCCTCTTCGTTTGACGTCCAACTGAAGAATGAAGGTTCCTTTAAGGGACGTCATCCAAGATGGCGTCCCTCGAATTCCTATTGGCTGATAGGATTCTATCAGCCAATCGGAATTAAGGTAGGAAAATTCTGATTGGCTGATGGATCAGCCAATAGAATGCGAGCTCAATCTGATTGGCTGATCCAATCAGCCAATCGGATTGAACTTGAATCTGATTGGCTGATTCCATCAGCCAATCAGAATTTTCCTACCTTAATTCCGATTGGCTGATAGAATCCTATCAGCCAATCGGAATTCGAGGGACGCCATCTTGGATGACGTCCCTTAAAGGAACCTTCATTCTTCAGTTGGACGTTGAACGAAGAGGATGGATCCGCGCTGGAGGTCTTCAAGATGGAGCCGTTCGTCATCGGATGAAGATAGAAGATGCCGCTTGGATCAAGATGGTTGCCGGTCCGGATCTCCTCTTCTTCCCGGATAGGATGAAGACTTTGGAGCCTCTTCTGGACCTCTTCAGCCGCCGCTTGATAGAAGAATTCAGCCGGATTATGGATCGCCAGCCCCCGCTTGGGCTTGGATGAAGATTTCGGAGGCTTGGATCAAGACTTCGGAGGACGGATCGGTGAACCTGGCATGGTGAAGATAAGGTAGGAAGATCTTCAGGGGCTTAGTGTTAGGTTTATTTAAGGGGGGTTTGGGTTAGATTAGGGGTATGTGGGTGGTGGGTTGTAATGTTGGGGGGGGTATTGTATTTTTTTTTTACAGGCAAAAGAGCTGAATTATTTGGGGCATGCCCCGCAAATGGCCCTTTTCAGGGCTGGTAAGGTAAAAGAGCTTTGACATTTTTTAATTTAGAATAGGGTAGGGCATTTTTTTATTTTGGGGGTCTTTGTTATTTTATTAGGGGGGCTTAGAGTAGGTGTAATTAGTTTAAAATTGTTGTAATATTTTTCTAATGTTTGTAAATATTTTTTTATTTTTTGTAACTTAGTTCTTTTTTATTTTTTGTACTTTAGTTAGTTTATTTAATTGTAGTTATTTGTAGGTATTGTATTTATTTAATTTATTGATAGTGTAGTGTTAGGTTTAATTGTAACTTAGGTTAGGATTTATTTTACAGGTAATTTTGTAATTATTTTAACTATTTTAGCTATTAAATAGTTCTTAACTATTTAATAGCTATTGTACCTGGTTAAAATAAATACAAAGTTGGCTGTAAAATAAATATTAATCCTAAAATAGCTACAATATAATTATTCGTTATATTGTAGTTATATTAGGGTTTATTTTACAGGTAAGTATTTAGCTTTAAATAGGAATAATTTATTTAATAAGAGTTAATTTATTTTGTTAGATTTAAATTATATTTAAGTTAGGGGGGTGTTAGTGTTAGTGTTAGACTTAGCTTTAGGGGTTAATACATTTATTATAGTAGCGGTGTGGTCCGGTCGGCAGATTAGGGGTTAATTATTGTAGGTAGGTGGAGGCGACGTTGGGGGCGGCATATTAAGGGTTAATAAATATAATATAGGGGTCGGCTGTGTTAGGGGCAGCAGATTAGGGGTACATAGGTATAATGTAGGTTGCGGCGGTGTACGGAGCGGCAGATTAGGGGTTAAAAAAAATATGCAGGTGTCAGCGATAGCGGGGGCGGAAGATTAGGGGTTATATTATGTAGGTGTCGGTGGTATTAGGGGCAGCAGATTAGGGGTACATAGGGATAACGTAGGTTGTGGCCATGTGCGGTCGGCACATTAGGGGTTAAAAAATTTTAATAGAGTGGCGGCGATGTGGGGGGGCCTCGGTTTAGGGGTACATAGGTAGTTTATGGGTGTTAGTGTACTTTAGAGCACAGTAGTTAAGAGCTTTATAAACCTGCGTTAGCCCATAAAGCTCTTAACTACTGACTTTTTTGCGGCTGGAGTTTTGTCATTAGATTTCTAACGCTCACTTCAGCCACGACTCTAAATACCAGCGTTAGAAAGATCCCATTGAAAAGATAGGATACGCAAATGGCGTAGGGGGATTTGCAGTATGGAAAAGTCGCGGCTGCAAAGTGAGCGTTAGACCCTTTCCTGACTGACTCTAAATACCAGCGGTAGCCCAAAACCAGCGTTAGGAGCCTCTAACGCTGGTTTTGACGGCTATCGCCAAACTCTAAATCTAGCCGTAAGATAGCTACAATGTAACTATAAGTTATATTGTAGCTAGCTTAGGGTTTATTTTATAGGTAAGTATTTAGTTTTAAATAGGAATAATTTATTTAATTTTAGTTATTTTATTTAGATGTATTGTAATTATATTTAAATTAGGGGGGTGTTAGGGTTAGGGTTAGACTTAGGTTTAGGGGTTAATACATTTAATATAGTAGTGGCGACGTTGTGGGCGGCAGATTAGGGGTTGATAAATGTAGTTAGGTTGCGGTGATGTTGGGGGGCAGATTAGGGGTTAATAAATATAATGTAGGTGTCGACGATGTTGGGGGCAGCAGATTAGGGGTTCATTAGTATAATGTAGGTGGTGGCGGTGTCCGGAGCGGCAGATTAGGGGTTAATAATATTTTGCAGGTGGCGACGATGTCGGGGGCTGCAGATTAGGGGTTAATAAGTGTAAGATTCGGGGTGTTTAGACTTGGGGTTCATGTTAGGGTTTTAGGTGTAGACATAACTTTTATTTCCCCATAGTAATCAATGGGGCTGCGTTAGGAGCTGAACGCTGCTTTTTTGCAGGTGTTAGGTTTTTTTTCAGCTGGCTTAGCCCCATTGTTTCCTATGGGGAAATCGTGCACGAGCATGTTTAGCCAGCTTACCGCTACCGTAAGCAACGCTGGTATTGAGGTGAGATGTGGAGCTAAATTTTGCTCTACGCTCACCTTTTTGCGGCTAACGCCAGGTTTAAAAAACCTGTAATACCAGCGCTGTCTTAAGGGAGCGGAGAGAAAAAAAGGCTTGTTAGCAACGCACCCCTGTTACCGCAAAACTCGTAATCTAGGCGACAGTGTTATCACCAGAACCTTTTTAATGGGCACACCACCCAGCTGTTTTTACTGACCACCTGGCTAAAATGTAACTCCAAATTTGTCTAAAATTAGCTAATAATATTTACTGCATAAATTATTATTGAATACATTTCTGTTAAATTATGCATGTAATTTGTGCTTTGGATAGCAGAAAATGTTATATTATTAAAAAGTATTACACTGCATCTACTAGGCTACTTCATAATGCCACTCAGGTGTCAACATTTTCTGTGGAAGACCTTGCAATGCTTATAAAATGTTCCCCTAGACTGCAAAACAATATGAAAGCTATAAAAATGTAAAAGATGTATTTTTTCTACAGGCCTTTTGTAATGAAGTGATTCATTTCAGGTGCACATATAAAAAAAGATATTGTACCTCAATGACCCTTTTAACTTTTGATGGAAGTTATTCAATTGCGCTGCATTAATGACACATATATATTTGATCAGTCATATCCTTAAAATACTGTTATACAATGTTTAAATATGTAAAAGATATAATCCACTAATTAGAAATAAAATGAAGTGCTAGCCAGTAATTCTTGAAGTGCTAGGATAGAAATTCCTCATCAATTATCCATCTTAATTATTTATCCAAGTGTGATTTCACCTAAGAAAAAAACTAGAAAATCAGCAGGTGAGTAATCAAATGCAGGTAAATGATCACTGATCAGTACAACAGGAAATGAACTATAATTGTTTAAATCATGTAAACATTACTGTGTCATTCAGGAAAAAAGTTAAAGCTGTTTAATTTAGTTTAATTTAGCCTACATATGCATTATACAAGAAACAGTATGTGCATACTATCTGACATTATTTACTTATCAGAGATAGACACCAATACAGCAAACATTAGGGCACACACACAAATATATATATATAATCCATTACAATTTGGTAATTGAATGTTATTTCCAGTTTTCAAGTGTTACTTTTATTTTTGAACGTTCATAATTAGATTGAATATCCACATTTGAAATTTTGAATGTAAAATTTGATTTAACAATTCATATTCAGAAGTTCTATAGTTCATGTGGTAGGGATTTAAGTAAATTGATACATAACAGGTACAAAAATATTGATTTTAATGTTTCTAATTCGAATATTGCATGATTTGAAAAGCATTAGAAATACTATTTATTACATTAAACAAATATTAGAATGTTGTGAAACTAACGTGTTAAAATTTGTTTAATTTTTTGAATGTGCAAAACATTCGCTCATCCCTATGAACAATATTTACATGCCATAACACAGCTTATACCTGCAACCCAAAGGTAGTTTTATATCATTTTTAATACTGATTTGCATTTTAGAGCACACAATATTCTCTGCCAGCATCTTTGCTTTATGACTTACTAGCTCAAAATTTCTTCAGCTTACAATAGCAAGTGCTCTGTGAACAGATATCCTTCAGCCACTGTCAGCTGTATGTTAGAAGAAAAAAACAGCCAATCAACGTTATCAGTGCTGATGTCTGTCAGGACTGCTCTCCATGGGGTCGATCCGATATAAATCGTCGCCCGCAAAAGCCGGCGACGCCAATATTTGCGCGGGTTTGGTATCCTATATACGGCGTAACCTAGAAGTTACGCCCGTATATTTCTGCCGTCGCCTGCAGTTTTTTGGGCCATAGGCAGGTATACCAAACCCGCGCAGTTTGGTATCCAATATGCAGCGTAAGGACTTACGTGGCGAAAATGGAGAAAACTTACTCCATTTTCACCTCGCCACAAAAAGCAGCCGTAAGAAGCCTTACGCTGACTATTGGAGCCCCGTAACTCCCTAAACTAACTAGAAAAGAAACCTAACACCTAACGCATGCGCAATGTCTATCTCCCTGTCAACCGCGATCTGCTAAAATAAACCTAACACCTAACGCATGCGCAATGTCTATCTCCCTGTCAACCGCGATCCCCCCCCCCGAAATCCCTAATAAAGTTATTACCCCCTAAACCGCCGCTCCCGGACCCCGCCGCCATCTACATAAACTAACCCCCTACTGTGAGCCTCTAAAACCGCCGCCATCTACCTTATCTATCCCCTAATCTGACCCCTTACACCGCCGCCACCTATATAAAAATTATTAACCCCTAATCTAATCCCCCTATACCGCCGCCAGCTATATTAATATTATTAACCCCTAATGTAAGCCCCTTACACCGCCGCCATCTCTATTAAAATGATTAACCCCTAATTTAATCTACCTACCCCGCCGCCAGCTATATTATCTATATTAACCCTAAGTATATTATAGTTAATATAGGTATTACATTATATATATTAACTATATTAACCCTAATTATATTAGGGTTAATATAGTTAATATAGTTACTATAGTATTTATATTAACTATATTAACTCTATCTAACCCTAACTAAATTTATATTAAATTAATCTAATTCATTTATAAACTAAAATATTCCTATTTAAATCTAAATACTTACCTATAAAATAAACCCTAAGATAGCTACAATATAATTAATAATTACATTGTAGCTATGTTAGAGTTAATATTTATTTTACAGGTAAATTGTTAATTATTTTAAATAGGTATAATAGATATTAAATAGTTATTAACTATTTAATTTCTACCTAGTTAAAATAATTACCCAATTACCTGTAAAATAAATCCTAACCTAAGTTACAAATACACCTACACTATCAATAAATTTAATAAACTACAAACATCTATCTAAAAATACAATTAAATTAACTAAACTAAATTACAAAAAAAAACAAACTAAATTACAAAAAATAAAAAAAAGATTACAAGATTTTTAAGCTAATTACACCTATTCTAAGCCCCCTAATAAAATAATAAACCCCCAAAATAAAAAAAATTCCCTGCCCTATTCTAAATTCAACAAATTTCAAAGCTCTTTACCTTACCAGCCCTTAAAAGGGCCTTTTGTGGGGCATGCCCCAAAGAATTCAGCTCTTTTGCATTCAACAAATACAATCCCCCCCCCCCCATTACAACCCACCACCCACATACCCCTATTCTAAACCCACCCAAACCCCCCTTAAAAAAGCCTAACACTACCCCCCTGAAGATCTCCCTACCTTGTCTTCACCACACCGGGCCGAACTCCTGATCCGATCCGGGCGATGTCTTCCTCCAAGCGGCAAAGAAGAATTCTTCCTCCGGCGATGTCATCCTCCAAGCGGCAAAGAAGAATTCTTCCTCCGGCGACGTCTTCCTCCAAGCGGCAGCAAAGTCTTCATTCTTCCGGCGGCATCTTCAATCTTCTTTCTTCGCTCCGCCGCCGCGGAGCATCCATCCCGGCTGACTGCTGAACTTGGAATGAGGTACCTTTAAATGACGTCATCCAAGATGGCGTCCGCCGAATTCCGATTGGCTGATAGGATTCTATCAGCCAATCGGAATTAAGTTAAAAAAATCTGATTGGCTGATTGAATCAGCCAATCAGATTCAAGTTCAATCCGATTGGCTGATCCAATCAGCCAATCAGATTGAGCTCGCATTCTATTGGCTGATCGGAACAGCCAATAGAATGCGAGCTCAATCTGATTGGCTGATTGGATCAGCCATTCGGATTGAACTTGAATCTGATTGGCTGATTCAATCAGCCAATCAGATTTTTTTAACTTAATTCCGATTGGCTGATAGAATCCTATCAGCCAATCGGAATTCGGCGGACGCCATCTTGGATGACGTCATTTAAAGGTACCTCATTCCAAGTTCAGCAGTCGGCCGGGATGGATGCTCCGCGGCGGCGGAGCGAAGAAAGAAGATTGAAGATGCCGCCGGAAGAATGAAGACTTTGCTGCCGCTTGGAGGAAGACGTCGCCGGAGGAAGAATTCTTCTTTGCCGCTTGGAGGATGACATCGCCGGAGGAAGAATTCTTCTTTGCCGCTTGGAGGAAGACATCGCCCGGATCGGATCAGGAGTTCGGCCCGGTGTGGTGAAGACAAGGTAGGGAGATCTTCAGGGGGGTAGTGTTAGGCTTTTTTAAGGGGGGTTTGGGTGGGTTTAGAATAGGGGTATGTGGGTGGTGGGTTGTAATGGGGGGGGGGATTGTATTTGTTGAATGCAAAAGAGCTGAATTCTTTGGGGCATGCCCCACAAAAGGCCCTTTTAAGGGCTGGTAAGGTAAAGAGCTTTGAAATTTGTTGAATTTAGAATAGGGCAGGGAATTTTTTTTATTTTGGGGGTTTATTATTTTATTAGGGGGCTTAGAATAGGTGTAATTAGCTTAAAAATCTTGTAATCTTTTTTTTATTTTTTGTAATTTAGTGTTTGTTTTTTTTTGTAATTTAGTTTAGTTAATTTAATTGTATTTTTAGATAGATGTTTGTAGTTTATTAAATTTATTGATAGTGTAGGTGTATTTGTAACTTGGGTTAGGATTTATTTTACAGGTAATTGGGTAATTATTTTAACTAGGTAGATATTAAATAGTTAATAACTATTTAATATCTATTATACCTAGTTAAAATAATTAACAATTTACCTGTAAAATAAATATTAACCCTAACATAGCTACAATGTAATTATTAATTATATTGTAGCTATCTTAGGGTTTATTTTATAGGTAAGTATTTAGATTTAAATAGGAATATTTTAGTTTATAAATGAATTAGATTAATTTAATATAAATTTAGTTAGAGGTGTTAGGGTTAGATAGAGTTAATATAGTTAATATAAATACTATAGTAACTATATTAACTATATTAACCCTAATATAATTAGGGTTAATATAGTTAATATATATAATGTAATACCTATATTAACTATAATATACTTAGGGTTAATATAGATAATATAGCTGGCGGCGGGGTAGGTAGATTAAATTAAGGGTTAATCATTTTAATAGAGATGGCGGCGGTGTAAGGGGCTTACATTAGGGGTTAATAATTTTAATATAGATGGCGGCGGTGTTAGGGGCTCACTTTAGGGGGTTATAGATATAATATAGCTTATTAGGTTGCGGCGGGGTAAAGGAGCGGCGGTTTAGGGGTTAATAGCTTTTTTATTGTTAGGCTAGTGAGGGGGGATAGCGGATAGAGGGTTAGACAGTGCGGGCTATGTTAGGGAGGCGTGTTAGACAGTGCGGGTGTTTTAAACTTTAGTCAGGTTTTATAGGCGCCGGCAGTTTCTAACGTGCCGCAAGTCACTGGCGACGCCAGAAATTTGTACTTACGCTGATTTCTGGACATCACTGGTTTGTGAGACTTACGGCACGTTAGCATCTGACGGCGACTTATATGGGATGGCTCGAGTTGCGAGCTGAAACTGCGGGCGACGCCGGTCTCCTCGCTTGCGCCGCAAACTGCGATCTATATCGGATCGCGCCCCATGTTCACATCTCTGCCACTATTACACCTGTGCCTTTAAGAATTACCTCTTTCATTTAACTCCACCCTATTTATAGCACACCCAGGCCCTATCTACTTTGCTTAGTATTGATGCATTACAGCCTCTAGATACCTAGCCGTTAGCACTCTCTGAACGCTGTTCTCTACCTAGTGCTAAGTTTTGTATTCCGGACTGAGTATCCTGTTTATTGCCTCCTTGCTACCTACACGTAGCTCTATCTTCCTATCATCCAACTCCACTCATCTCAGTGCCTAAGGATCTCCGTGTCTACCTGCACGCTTCTCACCTCTCAGCTTGGG
Source organism: Bombina bombina (assembly GCF_027579735.1). Lineage (NCBI taxonomy): Eukaryota > Metazoa > Chordata > Amphibia > Anura > Bombinatoridae > Bombina > Bombina bombina. Next base: position 62,886,129 of record NC_069508.1, read on the forward strand.
CTGCAGTTTTCTCTCGGCAGCTGAATTACACTGAAGCCGGGCGCCCCTCCGCCGGAGTGGTGACGTCATCCGCCTGCTGCTCACTCCTCCAGTTCACAGCGCTGCAACTTAAGCCGCCTCCAGTCTCTCACGCCACATGTAAGTGCCAAACTACCAGACCTAAGCTACCCTGCATGAATCTTACCGCAGGTACTTTAACCAAGTTATATTTTCTGCTTTATTCTCACATGCAACTACGCTGTCTCACTCTACATGCAAAATCTTGATAATATTTAATTCATTTTCATATCAGTGTACTTTAAGTTTGGCTATCAGTTTATCTCCTCAAGTGGTTTTACTTAGGTCTGAGCATTCTTATGCTCATCCTACTGTATTGGATCCAAATAGCACATAAAGTTTATAACTTGTTATTTCTAACTTGCATATTCTGCACTGGGATTAACCGGCAGTACTTTTCCCTCCTGCAATTATTTGGTGCTCATACAAAGCACAGGTGGCAGACATAGGTTTAAGTAGCCTTAAATCCTTCAACAGTAATTTACAGCTTGGTGATACACGTCTGCTGCTGCTTTCCCTGGTAGCACTGTGCAGTACTCAGTATCTTTTTGCTACACTCAAACATCTATTAGTTGATCTCAGCAAATTGTGGTCCTAATCCTGATTAGTTCTTGTCTATGTTTATAGATATCAGACTAAGGACTCTGACAGAATACTAAGCCCTCTGAACCATGGACCCAGCAGAGATCAACGCAAATATGCAAGCTTTAAAGCAAAGGCTTGATTTAGTAACAGATGGCCTTAATACCTTAAAATTAGAGAACGACACCCTCAAAGCTTATATTACTGATGTAGTGGATAAAAGGGTTCCCGTGGTAGAACCCCAGGTTAGCCCTCCCGAGAAGTTTTATGGTGACAGGTCAGTCTACAGGGAGTTTAAAAATGCATGCCTATTATTGTTTGCACTTAAACCACATACTTACCCCAACGATAGGGTCAGAGTTCACACCACCATTTCCTATTTAAGGGGTGAACCCCGTAACTGGGCAAACTCATTTTTTGAGAACAATGATGATGTTTTGAATTCTTTAGAAAACTTCTTTGCAGCTATGGGTCAGCTCTATGAAGACCCATATAAACAGCTTACAGCTGAGTATGCAATGCCCCCGCAACTTTCCAGCATCTCATCAATGATATATTCAGAGACATCCTAGACATATTCATTGTTGTATACTTGGATGACATTTTGATATATTCTAAAACCTTTGAACAACATGTCTCCCATGTTAGACAAGTTCTGGCTAGACTCAGAAATAATTTCTTGTATAAAAACAGAGAAACTGAAAAGCAGAGGGGCGCTTACGTTCCTGGGTTAAGTCTGTGAGCTGTGAAAAAGCCGGTTGCTCTGTTGAGCAGGAAGTAGATCCACTGTAATAGCGTGTTGCAGGTGTCAGTGATAGTCTGCTTCCTGTGTCACTGTAGTGATGAGCGCTGCCTGAGACAAAGGGGGGTGTATTCTCCAAACACCTCCAGCAGGTAGTAGTCTGTGAAAAGAAAGCAAAGACAGGCGCAGCCCTATTCAAGTGTAGTATTCTTTAATTCAGTGTAAGTGCACACATACAAATGGCTACTTACCAGAGGCACAAATAAAATCTGCATATAAAGGTATCTTTACATCCAAACTGTGTTATGATATAACATACAGCTATGAAACAAACTCTACGCGTTTCGTCTGAGGACGCCCAGACTTTCTCAAGAGATGAAAAATTAGAAATGTTGCAAGCATGGTGCCTACCGGCTTTATAAAAGGGACCATTAATTGCATGATTAGTTACCAGCCAGTCAGAGTGTGGTGATACTGATTGGCAGGTGAGCTTGTTAAAGCTTTGCATTATTGTATGTTTGAAAAACATATAGGATTTGTTCAGTGTTACCACCTTGAATGCTATAGTAAACATTAAAATATGAACATAGATAAGAAAATAGACAATAAACTTTATGTTAAAAAACCTTGTTTGTTAAAAACTAGAAAGAATCTTAAAAACAATTTGTAGTTGTATACACTAAAATTAAAAATCTGATATTGTGTTTTTTGAAAAAAAAAAGAAAAAAAAAAAAAAAAAATGTTTTTTTAAAAATAAAGCTACATGAAAGCTTGCAGGTCTAATTCTAGGTTTAGACCTGATGGTTGCATGGTGTTAAGTTGGTAAATCCACCATGATTCTCTGCGTCTGAGTGTTAGAAGCCTGTTTGGAAATATATTGGGGGGTATCCAGTCTATGACTTGGATTTTAAGGGATGCAGGATTTGAATTATGATGTAATTTGAAATGTTCTGGCACACTGTGTGTCATGAGGCCATTTTTTATATTATTGACATGTTCTCCCAGCCTTGTACGTATATTTCTTTTGGTTCTTCCTATGTAAATCAAATTGCAGCTGCATTTTAGCAAGTAAACTACATAGGTGGTACTGCAGTTGCTCTTATATTTCTGTTTGAATGTAATGTCACCCCCTGAGTTGGTAAAGGTAATCTCTCTATTTACATATTGGCACATGCCACATCTTGATACCCCACATTTGTAGGTGCCGGGTTTTTGTTGTAACCAGTGTGTTTTATCCTTAATTATACCAGGTTTATTGAAGTTACGCAATCTTGTGGGTGCTAAAATGTTTTTAAAATCCATATTTTTTCTGAAAGTTACCAATGGGTGATCTGGTAAAACATCGCCCAATATAGGATCTGCCTTTAAAACACCCCAGTGTTTCTTTAGGATGTTTTGTATTTCTCTGGAGCCCTGACTGTATGTTGTGATGAATCTGACATTGTTTAATGTATTTGATTGGCTCCTTCGTTTTAACTTATCAGTGGGGAGTAAAAGAGTTTTCCTGTCCATTAGAGAAACTTTAGTTTTGGCCTGTTCTAATAGCTCAATGGAATAGCCTTTTTCAGTGAATCTGGAGTCTAGTAGAGCGCACTCTTGATTGTAATCGCTTGTTTTGGTGCAGTTTCTCTTCACCCTTTGGTATTGCCCCAGAGGAATGTTAGTCTTCCATCTGGGTAAATGGCCACTGCTAGCGTTGAGAAACCCATTCTTGTCAGTTGGTTTTCTAAAATTCTTCACTGCTACCTTATTATGTTCATCAATATATAAAATCAAATCCAGAAACTCTATTTGTGTAGTAACTATTTTTGACGTAAATTTAAGGTTATAATTATTGGTGTTGATGTGTTCTATGAACTCCTTACATAGTGTTTCACTTCCTCTCCAGATGATAATTACATCATCTATATACCGGAAATAACGTATTACTTGACTGTAATAAGGGTTATTTGTCCAAATGTGATTGTTCTCAAAATGATGCATGTAGAGATTGGCATACGATGGGGCAAATGTGGTCATAGACTGGATACCCCCCAATATATTTCCAAACAGGCTTCTAACACTCAGACGCAGAGAATCATGGTGGATTTACCAACTTAACACCATGCAACCATCAGGTCTAAACCTAGAATTAGACCTGCAAGCTTTCATGTAGCTTTATTTTTAAAAAAACATTTTTTTTTTTTTTTCTTTTTTTTTTCAAAAAACACAATATCAGATTTTTAATTTTAGTGTATACAACTACAAATTGTTTTTAAGATTCTTTCTAGTTTTTAACAAACAAGGTTTTTTAACATAAAGTTTATTGTCTATTTTCTTATCTATGTTCATATTTTAATGTTTACTATAGCATTCAAGGTGGTAACACTGAACAAATCCTATATGTTTTTCAAACATACAATAATGCAAAGCTTTAACAAGCTCACCTGCCAATCAGTATCACCACACTCTGACTGGCTGGTAACTAATCATGCAATTAATGGTCCCTTTTATAAAGCCGGTAGGCACCATGCTTGCAACATTTCTAATTTTTCATCTCTTGAGAAAGTCTGGGCGTCCTCAGACGAAACGCGTAGAGTTTGTTTCATAGCTGTATGTTATATCATAACACAGTTTGGATGTAAAGATACCTTTATATGCAGATTTTATTTGTGCCTCTTGTAAGTAGCCATTTGTATGTGTGCACTTACACTGAATTAAAGAATACTACACTTGAATTGGGCTGCGCCTGTCTTTGCTTTCTTTTCACATAATTTCTTGTATGCCAAAGGTGAGAAGTGTATATTCAACTCTGAATCAATTTCATTTCTAGGATATGAAATATCCCCCTCAGGTATACGCATGGAGAACAACAAGATAAATGCTGTTCTAGATTGGCCTATTCCAAAGACACGACGTCAAGTACAGTCCTTCATGGGATTTGCTAACTTTTATAGAAAATTTATAAAAGACTTCTCTAAGTTAGCAATCCCATTGACCAGACTCACAAAAGCCAATATACCTTTTAAATGGACAGAAGAGGCTCAGAAAGCATTTGATTTGTTCAAACAAAAATTCACTAGTGCACCCATATTGCGCTTTCCAGACCCAAAACTCCAATATGTCCTAGAAGTTGACGCTTCCAATTATGCAGTTGGTGCAGTACTATCCCAGAGACTTGATATCAAAAAACCTTTACACCCAGTAGCTTTCTTTTCACGAACCCTAAATCCGGCTCAGCAAAATTATCCCATCGGGGATAAGGAACTACTCGCTATAAAACTTTCATTGGAACATTGGCGTCATCTCCTAGAAGGCAGTACAATCCCCTTATTAGTTTATACTGATCATCGCAATCTTCAATACCTCAAATCTACTAGAACACTCTCTGCAAGACAGGTGAGATGGAACTTATTCTTTTCTCGTTTCAATTTTCTTATAGCCTATCGACCCTCTGGAAAAAACCACAAAGCAGATGCTCTTTCCCGCCTACCTCTGGACATTCCGTCACCACTCCATCATCAATCCCTGCTACCTTCAAAAAATGTCATCTGTTTCGCTTACGATTCTATTCCTCTGGTACGTGAAGAACAACAAAGAGACCAATCAAAACCTCTACATCTCCTACAACTCCAACCAGATGGATGTTATTATCACAACAACCGGCTATACATTCCGCCTCTCCTACGACCATCTTTATTACATTCTGTCCATGACTCCTTGCTTGCTGGACATCCTGGTATTGCCAAAACACAGGAATTAACCAAGAGAAATTATTGGTGGTCAAATATGACCTCTGATATTGTAGAACATGTTTCATCCTGTATCACATGTACCACATCCAAAAGGAAGAAACAACCACCATATGGCTTGTTACTACCATTACCAACTCCAAAAAAGCCTTGGACAGAAATAGCTCTAGATTTTATAGTGGACTTACCATTATCTTCAAAAAATAACACCATCTTAGTTGTTGTGGATCTATTCTCCAAGATGTGTCACTTCATCCCTTTCAGGAAATTACCTACTTCCCTGGAAACAGTTCACCTCTTGATTTCAAATGTTGTTAAACTTCATGGCCTACCCAAAACGATCCTTAGCGACCGGGGCACGCAATTTTCCAGTAAACTTTGGAACGAGTTCTGTAAACTATTCAACATAGACAGACGAATGACAACCGCTTACCATCCCCAGTCCAACGGACAAACTGAGCGTTGTAACCAGTGGCTCGAGCAATTCCTAAGATCTTTCTGCTCCTCTCAACAGCATCTTTGGGCAGACCATCTACCCTTCGCAGAATTCTGCTATAATAACACGATACATTCTACAACAAATCAAACTCCATTCTTTTCTAACTACGGATTCCATCCCAGTTTTCAGCTACTGCCTACTCAAGACTCCCTATCCCCCTCTATCTCTGAATTGTCTGATACAATCTCTTCCAACTTTAGAATTATCGAATCCTCTATCGAGAATGCTAAGAAGACGTATAAAAAGTATTACGACAGACACAGGACCCCTGCTCCGCCATACGCTGTCGGAGATTTGGTCTGGCTCTCTACAAAAAATCTCAGGATGAACACCCCTTCGAAAAAACTCTCTCCTTTGTACATAGGACCATTCCCGATTGAAACTGTTGTTAACGTAAACGCCATTCGGCTTAAACTACCAGACACCCTAAAAATCCATCCGACATTCCATGTCTCTCTGTTAAAGCCATACCGTGTTGTCAGACACTCCTCACCGCATCTTGATCACCCGCCTGTCCTTATCGATCCTCAACTGGAATATGAGGTTCGAGACATTCTCGATTCCCGTGTGTTTCGTGGTGCCTTACAATATCTTGTAAGTTGGAAGGGCTACTCACCAGATGATGACTCTTGGGAGCCAGCTTCCAACATATCTGCCCCTAGGTTGGTCACCCGTTTCCACCAGAGGAATCCCGATTCACCTGGTCCTTGATCACCGGAGGTGCTCCTTGAAGGGGGGATCCTGTCAGGACTGCTCTCCAAGTTCACATCTCTGCCACTATTACACCTGTGCCTTTAAGAATTACCTCTTTCATTTAACTCCACCCTATTTATAGCACACCCAGGCCCTATCTACTTTGCTTAGTATTGATGCATTACAGCCTCTAGATACCTAGCCGTTAGCACTCTCTGAACGCTGTTCTCTACCTAGTGCTAAGTTTTGTATTCCGGACTGAGTATCCTGTTTATTGCCTCCTTGCTACCTACACGTAGCTCTATCTTCCTATCATCCAACTCCACTCATCTCAGTGCCTAAGGATCTCCGTGTCTACCTGCACGCTTCTCACCTCTCAGCTTGGGCTGCAGTTTTCTCTCGGCAGCTGAATTACACTGAAGCCGGGCGCCCCTCCGCCGGAGCGGTGACGTCATCCGCCTGCTGCTCACTCCTCCAGTTCACAGCGCTGCAACTTAAGCCGCCTCCAGTCTCTCACGCCACATGTAAGTGCCAAACTACCAGACCTAAGCTACCCTGCATGAATCTTACCGCAGGTACTTTAACCAAGTTATATTTTCTGCTTTATTCTCACATGCAACTACGCTGTCTCACTCTACATGCAAAATCTTGATAATATTTAATTCATTTTCATATCAGTGTACTTTAAGTTTGGCTATCAGTTTATCTCCTCAAGTGGTTTTACTTAGGTCTGAGCATTCTTATGCTCATCCTACTGTATTGGATCCAAATAGCACATAAAGTTTATAACTTGTTATTTCTAACTTGCATATTCTGCACTGGGATTAACCGGCAGTACTTTTCCCTCCTGCAATTATTTGGTGCTCATACAAAGCACAGGTGGCAGACATAGGGTTAAGTAGCCTTAAATCCTTCAACAGTAATTTACAGCTTGGTGATACACGTCTGCTGCTGCTTTCCCTGGTAGCACTGTGCAGTACTCAGTATCTTTTTGCTACACTCAAACATCTATTAGTTGATCTCAGCAAATTGTGGTCCTAATCCTGATTAGTTCTTGTCTATGTTTATAGATATCAGACTAAGGACTCTGACAATGTCACTCTTAGCTTTACTGTGATCTCATGATATTTAACTGAAATCTTGAGATATTATTTTGTTAAATTTTTTAACCCTTTGAGTGCTAAGCAATTTCCCACCTGGGTGCTAAGCTGGATTTGAGGGTTTTTTTCAGATCCCCAAGACTTATACCGTTGGTAAGGTTAGGCGATTACCTTTTTAACGGTGGGTCTTGGGGGTCTGTAGCTGCTTAGATGTCTGAGATACAGGCTTCAAAGCAGCATGCCCCCATTTCCTTATACTGTCCATTGTAAGTTTTCAATAAAGTTGTGCAGTGACGTCATTGCACGTGACGTCACCACACAAAACGTGAAGCCCTGGCGATGCGTGTCACTATACAGGCCTGATCGCCGGGGTGGGGGTCGATGGGAGCCCCTAGATTGTTCTCAAGGTGGGTGAGTGCCAGCGACGGCTCTGAGCCGTCGTCAACACCTGCCTGGTAAAATTTGCGATGACTCAGAGCCGTCGTTAGCACTCAAAGGGTTAAACTGAGGAGGAAAATAACATGACTGTGCCTGCACATGCCAGATGCACCTTCCCTTGCAAGTCCACCTTCCCTTGCAAGTCACGGACTAGCATCCTGATTGGCTGCTTAAAGTCCCTTTACAATGGGATGTGGCTACTGAGGAAATTTTGAGGTAAAATATCTTTCCTCTTTCAACATACAGTATGTTGAGGTGATATTTTCTTGTCAGCTTTTTACAGGTTAGCTGCCTCACTTTTAAGTGATTCAGATTCAACATGTAGGCATCATGTCGCTTTAAGTTTATAGTGCTGTTCAGCTGCTCCTCTGCTGCCCTGAAGACATTTGGAAACAATAAAGGGTTATCAAATGTACATTAATAAACAAATAATGTTGTCAACATTCAGCCAAACCAGCAACAACTCTTGGACAAATCTAAAAATGTGCACTAAATAGGTTTAGATTTGTAATAAGTAGTAACTATGCATTGGAAAATAGACTTTGCCAAGAGTTTAGGATTTTAATTCCATTTATATTCATTATAAAAATAAAAAAGTAAAATATATAAAGCATATGTTACAATATCCATGCAATTTGCAATTTTAAGGAAAAGCTATGGAAAAGCACTGTTTCTCAAAAGTTTCTGAAATCAAATTTACTTGAAATTATTATGGTAAATGCTACGATAAAACTTGTTGTAATACGTAAAGTACTAGGCAGTGGCTTCTACTTAATAGAAATCATAGCAATATATATTATTTATCATTTTAAAAGGTTTTTGCCTCTTATTTCTTATGTTTAACTTCATGTGTGCAGTGTCATTTACTTCCTGTCACAGCCCTACAAGGAGGCTGGGGCCTCTGCTTAAAGGAATTTATAGCTTGATGTCATAAAACTTCAGAGTAACATGAGCTGCTTTAGTATTCAGATAAAGCTAGAGAGACAGTGAGTCTGTTTTGCTCATGCTCAGAAGTGGCAGAATGAAACTTAAGTTTAAGGGGCCTATTTATTAATGTGCGAGCGGACATGATCCGATATTGCGGATCATGTCCGCCGCACATCGATAAATGCTGACAGCATACGCTGTCGGCATTTATCATTGCACCAGCAGTTATTATGAACTGCTGGTGCAATGCCGCCCCCTGCAGATTCACGGCCAATTGGCTGCTAGCAGGGGGTGTCAATCAACCTGATCGTATTGGATCGGGTTGATTTTCGGCGATGTCTGTCCGCCGCCTCAGAGCAGGCAGACAGGTTATGGAGCAGCGGTCTTTAGGCTCGCCAGAAACACGGAGCTTCAAGCTCCATACGGAGCTCGATAAATATGCCCCTAAAACATGTCCACTCCGTTATCTCCCTGAGGATAGGGGCTACAATGAGAAATTGTAAGTGCTTATTAAGGAAGAAACAAGTGGTTTGCTGTCTATAACACAAATTGTTTCTTTTTATGTTTACTTTAACATATTTGTGACAGTAAAGCCAAAATGAAACTTTCATGATTCAGATAGGACATGCGATTTTATACAACTTTTATATTTACTTTTAGCATCAAATTTGCCTTGTTCTCTTATTCTTTGTTAAAGACTAAACCTAGCTAGGCTCATAGGAAAATTTCTAAGCCCTCGAAGGTCGCCTCTTATCTCAGTGCATTTTATTAGCGTTTGACAACTAGACAGTGCTAGTTCATGTGTGTCATAGAGATAACATTGTGCTCACTCCCGTGAGTCAGCACTAATTGGGTGAAATGCAAGTTTGTAAATAGCCCTGAGATAAGGGTTCAGTCTGCAGAGGCTTAGATACAAGGTAATCACAGAGGTAAAAAGTATATTAATATAACAGCGTTGGTTATGCATAACTGGAGTATGGGTAACTAAGGGATCTTTTTAAACAATACAAATTTGCAAGTAGACTGTCCCTTTAAGTGCATTTTTCAGTTGTTAAGCATTTGGCCCAAACCAAGTAATAATTAGAGGATGCTAATTTAAAATACTGTGCTTGTAGGATGAGAGGCCTGGTTATAAATACACCAGTTTCAAACAATTACATTTTTAATAATTTGATAAATGGTTTTATGACTCATATTCAATAGCAAGATTTATTGAATGCCTAAAGTAATATTCAGTACTATATAATTAGAAATACCATAAGTCACATCTATCCTTATTGAGAAGTAACTGTAAAAAAATTATTCTACCTGTTATTGTCAACAATGATTTAAGAGATATATTTAAAAATTTGGAGCATATATTTTATGGCTGAAATGAAAATCACTTTTCTTGTATTAATTTGATATAGATAAATTAAGATGTTGTTAATATTTTATAACTAGTGAAATTCATATCAAAATATATAATTGAGAGGGACAGTGCATGGACAAAAAAGGATTACATTGTAGACCTGGGGCCAGATCAGACTTGGCTTTTCACACCGACCCTCGCAGGGGCTGCCCTGGTGGAATTATTGTAAAAAGGGGCGAGTGGTGAAATGTTTCCTATTGAAAGTAATGGAGATTGCTGGAAAGGGACACTTCGCTGGGTAGAGCGAAGTTAGCAGTGAGCAGGGGGAACACTTTAAAAAATAAATCCTGCAGCCATTATAAATCACATTGCACTGCTTTCCGCACATAGCATCGTACAATCGTCTATATATTTTTATATGCATGTGTTGAGAAAAGTTTGCCACCTTTTCGTTTGCGAGAAAAAAACTGTGAGATCTGTAGTGCGAAAATCTTTACAGAATTACGCTGAGATTAGACAGAGAATTTTTATATATAGCCATGGAACTCCTACCATGTTCAGCCCATTTTATGAAGAAAAAACAATTTTTGTGTGTTTTTTTGCGCATCCAGTGTATGTGTTCATATTTTACACAATTTATTCCTGTGTAATTTACATACAAATTTTACGATTGTGATAAAATACGATTTTCGATACACCTTAACAATACAATATGTTCCTGCATAATTTTTCGTGAGTGGTACAATTATTTGTTTTGTATGATGTTTAAAAACCCTGTTTTCAGGGTAAAAAGTTTCTTTAGATCATTCCACCAAGGAAATAGAAGTACTGCTGGCGATCATTCTTTAATAATCTCACCAGCCCTAAGACCTATAGATCATCGGGCTCCTGGTGCTTAGATAAGGGAGAACTGCAAGGGGTACGTAACAAAGATTGGAATATCTGTGCTTGAGTTTGGCTGAGCTCTCATAAATGCATTTACACTTTTTAAAATCTTTTTTTCTAAGTAAGTAAAGGAGAGTTAGTGCAGCCTCTACTGGACAATTGGGCGCTTTTTATTTGGCAAAAGCTGCAGGCTTGTGGATTTTATCTGAGGCATGATATCGACTTACAGTTCACAAATGGGTCTGATCTGAGGTCTGCTCCAAATCTTACCTACTGCTTTCCCCTGATCATTGGATGCCTATCTAGCATTTTTGTGAAAATGAAGGTCAGAGCATTTTCATAATAAAAATGTAAATATTAATATAAATTAGAGTAAAAGTATTCCTGTGTTGAATATACTCTCTTCAGTAATTTATTATGTAAATATGTTCTAGACTTCTTTATACTAGTTTACAGTAATAATTGAATGTGCCAGTAACAGTAATTCTTCTCAGTGCCATTTTACAGTAATCCACAAGTGTGCCAAGCACAGTAAACCCTTTCAATACCATTTTACAGTAATCCACAAGTGTGCCAAGCACAGTAAACCCTTTCTATACCATTTTACAGTAATCCACAAGTGTGCCAAGCACAGTAAACCCTTTCAATACCATTTTACAGTAATCCACAAGTGTGCCAAGCACAGTAAACCCTTTCAATACCATTTTACAGTAATCCACAAGTGTGCCAAGCACAGTAAACCCTTTCAATACCATTTTATAGTAATCCACAAGTGTGCCAAGCACAGCAAACCCTTTCTATACCATTTTACAGTAATCCACAAGTGTGCCAAGCACAGTAAACCCTTTCAATACCATTTTACAGTAATCCACAAGTGTGCCAAGCACAGTAAACCCTTTCAATACCATTTTACAGTAATCCACAAGTGTGCCAAGCACAGTAAACCCTTTCTATACCATTTTACAGTAATCCACAAGTGTGCCAAGCACAGTAAACCCTTTCAATACCATTTTACAGTAATCGCTGAATGTGCCAGCTACAGTAAGCCTTCTTAGTACCAGTTTAATGCTTGAGTGTGCCAGTTTCAGTGTGACTTCTCAATTACAGTTGACAGAAATCAGTGAATATGCCAACAATGCTATACCTACTTAGTACCAGTTTATTGTAATGCTTGAGTGTGCCAGTTTCAGTGTGACTTCTCAATGGCAGTTGACAGAAATCAGTGAATATGCCAACAATACTATACCTTCTTGGTGACAGTTTTCAGTAATCTTTGAATATGCCACACATTAAACCTTCTTAGTACAATTGTACATAAATCCCTGTAAGTGTCAGCTACAGTAAGACTACTGACTGTTAGTTTATGGTGATTCCTGAGTTTTCTTGCTTCATGGTGCTTTTTTAATGCCAGTATACTGTATCCCCTGAGTGTGGCAGCTCCAGTTTGCCCTCCCAATACCAGCTTACCGTTTTCCCTGTATGTGCAAGGTCCAGTACAGTAATCTCTGTGTACCAGCTCCAGTATGTCTTCTGGATAACATGTTAAAGTAATTCCTTAATATGCCGGCTAAAGTAAACCTTGTGAATACCACTTTACAGTAATCCCTAAATGTGCCATTTTATTTTTCCCTGAAAGTCACAGCTACAATATGCTTTTTCAATACCAGCTTACAGTAAGTGCACAATAAGCCTTCTGAGTACCATTCTGAGTGCCAGCTACAACTTTTGTCTTCATTCTTGGTTACATTGATCCCAGAGTGTGCCAACACTTTGGCCGGCATTTATCAAATGCCGGATGAACAGTGTTCGCTCCGCCCGGGATCACAGAATGTGGGCAGTGTATTAAAGCAATAAGCAACCCGTCTTTAACAATACATAAGCGTTTGCTTGTGCAATGCCGCCTCCTGTGCATGCTAACCTAATGGAGCGCAAGTAAGGGGTTGTCACCCTGGGCCAAGCATACCCGGGATGATTTAATCCGCCAGCTAATAGCTGGCACACCGGTAAGGAAGCTGCGGTCTGATGACCACTGCTTCCTAACTTTTGGGTGCAGGCTTGCTCATGTGAGCCTGTAGTGAAAGGCCCACAGAGCTGCATACGCAGCTTGATAAAGGGGGGCCACTGTCTGTCCCCATTATGTAAGTATGAGTTTAGCAGTCTTTGTGCCATTGAACATGATGTGTATATAAATATATCTATTTTGGCTTTAATATGATGTAAAGCATTGTTAATTTTATTCACAGACCAAAGCAATACTATGGCCAATATTTAGTAAGGGCCGGACGGAGAAGGTTCGCTCACACAAACCTGTCTGCCCCGCATCACGACAAGCGGGCAGCAATATGCTGCCAGCATTTAATATTGAACAAGCCGCTGCTTGTGCAATGTCAGGTGGTTCAATGGCAAACTTCGAACTGAGAGGTGGCGTATAGGAAAGAGCAACCGTCTGATGTCCGCTGCGTCTTAACTATCAGCTGCAGGATCGCTCATTGGAGCCTGTGCCGAAGCTCTTTAAAGGGACAGTAAACTCCAGAATTTTTGTTGTTTAAATAGGTAGATAATCCCTTTATTACCCTTTTCCCAGTTTTGCACAACCAACACAGTTATAATAATATACTTTTTACCTCTGTGATTACCTTGTATCTAAGCCTCTGCAAACTGCACCCTTATTTCAGTTCTTTTGACAGACTTGCATTTTTAGCCAATCAGTGCTGACTCCTAGGAGCTTCATGTGCCTGAGCTCAATGTTATCTATATGAAACACATGAACTAACATCCTCTAGTGGTGAAAAACTGTCAAAATGCTTTCAGATTAAAGGCGGCCTTCAACGTCTAAGAAATTAGCATATAAACCTCCTAGGTTTAGCTTTCAACTAAGAATATCAAGAGAACAAAGCAAAATTGGTTATAAAAGTAAATTGGAAAGTTGTTTAAAATTGCATGCCCTATTTAAATCATGAAAGTTTTTTTGTGACTTGACTGTCCATTTAAAGCTGCGTCACCCAACTTCATAAATCTTGGACTTTTGAGCCAGCCTTGGTCTTTTGAAGTCAAAGTTAATAGAAGTTGTGGACTAGGTCCTGGTTAGTGATTACAGATTAAATGATCAGGTGAAACACGGTTATGGTTAATTGAAGTTGGACCAAGTTATAATTAGTTGTTTTGTGATAGGGTCAACTCAATAAGGAGAATAATTTATTTTTGTTTATCCTCACTGAGGTTTATACCTTACATCTGTTGTAAAGACTACTGCAGGTCACGGTAGCTGTAAAGTTAACAAAAACATGAGATTTTGTTTGAATGCCGCAGTTTGAGGTCAGTCAATTAATACATCAAAAGAGTAGTATAATAAGTAGAGTAAGATTATTATTAGATTTAGTAAGAGCAATACCTAGATAAAATATAATTTTAGTTTTCCAATGGAAGAAAACTCTTCTGCAGTGATAAGATAGTAGCACACTGCTTTTATTAGAATTCATTATTTTCACAGTGAATGTAATAGTTAAATGATTTTCAGAAGATCATGTAAAAGAAAAAAATATGTGGTTTGGATGAATAATGAGATTTTAATCTAGGGTCATTGCACTCTAAAGGGATAGAATATATATATAACTGTGTACACAGAACTGCTGTGAAGTGGTTAAACACCAATAGGAATCTGCCACTGATGTTGAAAGAAATCAGAGTCAGCAACAAGTATCTCAAATCAACCCTACTGGAATCTTTATTCGCCTTTGCTGTGAGCACTAAGGATGGGATATTCACAACTTGAGCATTTAATAACAAAACCAAGAAAAATACTTAAAGGGACATGAAACACAATTTTTTTTCTTTCACGATTCAGATAGAGAATACAGTTTTAAAGAACTTTCTAATTTACTTCTATTATCTAATCTGTTTCATTATCTTGGTATCATTTGTTGAAGGAGCAGCAATGCACTAACGGTTTCTAATTGAACACATGTGTGAGCCAATGACAATGGATATATACATGCAACCATTAATCAACAGCTAGAACCTAGGTTTTCTGTTGCTCCTGAGCTTGCCTTGATAAACCTTTCAGCAAAGGATAACAAAAAAAGGAATCAAATTAAATAATAGAAGTAAATTCAAAAGTTGTTCTGTCTGAAGAAAATTTTTGGGTTTATGGGGTAGTGCAAAAAAAGAGACCAGTTAATTTAGTTTATTTCATACATGCTTTCAAATTTGCAAGTCATTTTAATTCAGTTTTAAGATCACTTCTGGTATCAAATTCACTTTGTTTTCTTGGTATCCTATGATTAAAAAAAAGCTTATTTACATATCCACAGCTGAAGCAGTGCTGGGAGCTAGCTGGTGATTGGTGAAAACACACATTTATCTTTTGTCATTGGCTCACCAGAAGTGTTCAGCTAGCTCCCAGTAGTGCATTGATGCTCCAGAACTGACTTTACCTATTTATTTTTTATCCATTTGCAGGGATTAAACACATATTAATTATTCCAGTCCAAGGCTGAAGATGAGGTAGAAGGTCTTCAAAAAATTAGACCCTTTATGTGTATAGAAAGATTAGCTGTTTAGGGGGCGGAGCTAGCCAGCCAGGAAGATGGCCGCGGCTTGAGAGAGCTCTTGAACCTAAACTGACTAAGGAGTAATTAAAAGATGTTCTAAAAAGCAACTAGATCACCCAACTAAGATCTAAATACAGCTGAGAGACAAGCGCATCGCTAAACAGACTCGGAAGAGCTGAAGACACATCTGACAGCGGAGGAAAAGCAGCGTCATCTCCGGTGAGCCTGTTCAATAGCGCTCCGGACAATGAGCCCGCTCTGCAGCAAAGTCGCATAGAGAAGCTCTCGAGCAGATCCCTAAAACGCCGGGAGATGAGATGAGAGGGTAAACAACCACCCGGTGAGCAAACTGAGGCTTCAATTAAGGAAGCAATATTTATTCCAGCGGTCATAAATAGTTTGAATCGGCTCCCACGTGGCCCACGGGGGCTCCATTGAGTTCAACCCAAAGCATTACATATTCAGCATGTCATGTCTAAATATGAAATATACTCACAGACGACATAAGCTATACTGCTGGGGCAATTGAGAGATGATAGGAGATTAATTAAGGCAATACTGTCAGGGCTATAGAAGGGAGCAATGAAGACATGAAGTACTGTTAACATACACAGGCCTGTACCACATAACTAAACAATAAACAACTGTAAAATAATACAGGTGTCAAGAGCTTTGCGAATCGAATGCAAGTTTATTTTCTACACTGAGAGCTGGGAGACCAAAGCATATATCAACATGCAGCAAACTGCGCAACAACTTTTAAAGCTATACGTTTAAGAAAGCTTTTACGTTTCATTATACCAGTCCCACTGAGACCTATATAAAGCAAACATGTCGCCGAAAAAACAGGCTAAGAAGGGCAATGGCTCAAAGCATAAAAACATTAAAACTCCTTCTGTCAATATTTTTTTTAAAGCCATTGAAGCTAAGTCTTCAGCTCTTACTGCAGCAGAAGAACAGGATTTTGAGGTGGCCTCCTCTTCATCTGAATCTGAAGCAGAAAACTTCACAGACTCCATTAATGTACCCAAAGCATTATTTAAATCTATATCATCCAAAAAAGACTTCTCCAACTTAATATCTCAAGTAAAAGATTGTATTAAGGAGGAGATCAGCGAATTGAAGAAAGAAATAACTGACATAGGCCTCAGAGTAGAAGCGGTTGAAACAACTCAGGATACACACTCGCTTGCAATCACAGAGCTACAAACCATCATTAGTGGCCAAAACTCTACGATCCAAGAGCTAGAAGGCAAAATATCAAGATAAGAGGTATACCGGAGACTATAGTCCCTTCAGATTTGGAACAGTATGTACAAGACCTATACACATTTCTCAAAAAGTCCGAAGTGCCAATCAAATTGGAAATTGATAGAGTACATAGAGCTCTTCAGCCAAAGCCGTCGGACTCTCAGCCACCTAGGGATGTAATAGCTCGATTCACAAACTACCAGATCAAAGAAGACATTATGAAACTCGCCAGAGAATCACAACCCATTAAGTTTGAAAACACAGTTCTCCAGATATATGCAGACCTATCTCAAAGAACTTTATCTAAAAGAAGAGATCTTAACCCCTTGACCTCACTGCTGCGAAATCAAAACATCCCATATAGATGGGGATTTCCATTCCAACTGATAATTATGTACAAGGGCAGATGTCTTGTATGCCTTTCACAGAGAGACATTCCCAAAATATGTAACGAACTGGATATTTAAGTCCCGGAGATAGAGCGAATTCTCCCGTCTACTAAAGGTCACACTTCAGGAACAGTCATCACTCCCTTGCCCCAGAGAAAAGAGTGGCAGTTATCCTCGCAGAGGAAATCAAGAAGAAATACTCTGGCTAAAGGTGCCACGTCCCCTGAAAAAGGATAAGTCTCTTTGGGAACACATTAAAGCATTTGAACAAAGACTTTTTTACATTTCACTTTGCTGAATCGTATAGAGTTCTAGATCTTGTGTCCTATTGTTGTTACATAATGTCTCCAGACTAGGTACGCCAAAGGTACAGGTAAAAATGTTTGGTTAGTATATTGTCCTGAGGACATAGATAGACAGAATTAGTCATTCATTGCTATGTTCTAGTTATAAGTTAATATATTGTTTAAACTATCTAATTGTTATAATTTTCTTAGTCAGTTAGGATTGATTCCTACTTCTTGGTATTCTGTATACTAGGAGGTCATTCTCATCTCCTTGGAGGAGATTGTTCTATTTTTTGTTATTTTCCTTTCTTTTTTATTTCTGTTTGGTATGCTTGTTTTTATGTATTTACAGGACCGGTTGCCCAGAGATTACCATGTTGAGTCACAGAGTATCAGGTAGAGGAGGGGAGGAAGGACATACAAGACATGTCTAGCGTAAGCAAAAAAAATCCCCAGATGTTGAACATTATCACACAAAACACCAAAGGGCTAAATTGCCCCAAAAAACGTAGACTTGCCTTATTAGACCTACACAGAAAGGGTGGGCATATACTTCTGCTACAAGAGACCCACTTTAAAAACAATCACAATCCCACTTATATGTCTCCACACTATCCCCAACACTTCCATAGCACTCATCCTTCAAAAAAAATCAATGGAGTGTGCATATTAATACATACGTCTATACCCTTTACGAAAACCCACATAGAAAAATTTCTGTGCCTTACAGGCCTCCTATATGGCAAACCCATAACTATAGTGAATTTTTATTCACCAAATAGGAACCAACATAGGTTTTTTAATAACATTACTAACATTATTCTGGAACAGCATAAAGGGCCCCTGGTGTTAGCCGGGGATTTAAATACCCCACTTGAACCCATGATGGATTGTTCTAATCCTAACACAAGAGTAAAAGTTCCATATTTAAAATCGATTTGGAAAAATCTTAAATTGCTAGGAGTGCACGATACATGGAGGTATATGCATCAACAACAAAAAAGACTTCACCTTTTTTTCTAATCCCCAGAAAAGTTACTCCAGATTGGATCATATATTTATAGACCATCTGGCGCTTTCTCTCCTACAGGAAGCAAAAATAATCCACTCCACATGGTCGGACCATTCATTGGTCTTATGTAAATTACTATGGCCTGATGCACCTCTTAAAACATATCATTGGAGACTGGACGAGTCACTTCTCAAGGCGAAAAAGCGGACTAGGGAGATATCTAAACTAATTAAATCTTATTTTTTAATAAACGTCACTCCTGACATTCAACCCATGACCTTGTGGGAAGCCCATAAATGCACCATTAGAGGTGAATTTCTGAAACTAAAGGCCCAGCTACTAAGACAGAATCGAGACGCCCACACAAAACTTGCCAAAGAGATCTCAAAGTTAGACCATTTACACAAGTTATCACTGGGAGATAATAAGATCTTGGAGGATCTGAATAATAAAAGAAGTCAGATTAATAAGATCTTACAAATCAACACACAACAACAATTAATGTCTTTTAATCAATCTTTCTACCTAGAAGGTAATAAGTCGGGCAGGTGGCTTGCCAGAGCCCTAAAAAAGAAACAAAGATCCACATATATTCATTCAATAAAAAATAAAGCAGGAGTAAACAAAGAGGACACATTAACTATTGCATCAGAATTTAAGTCATTCTATCACAAATTATACAATCTATATCCCAACAGAGATGTTGACATACACTGACGTAAATGTAACAAGTACTTAGATCAAGTAAATTTACCGCAGCTTAACCCAGAACAAAAAGAAGCCTTAACCCAACCAATTTCTATTAAAGAGGTACTGGATGTAATAAAATTATTAAAACTTAACAAAGCGCCTGGCCCTGATGGCTTCACAGGCCTATATTATAAAACTTTTGCAAATCTGCTAGCACCTCATCTGACTAATCTCTTTAACTCCATTTCAGACTCTTCGCCCTTCCCAGACCCCATGCTTCAGGCACATATCACAGTCCTGGAAAAACCAGGAAAGATTCCAGATAAACCGGCTAATTTCCGCCCAATATCCTTACTTCATATCGATTTAAAAGTTTACGCAAAAATTTTAGCCACACGTATAAGTAAATTCCTCCCCCAATTAATTCACCAAGACTAGGTAGGATTCGTGCCCAATAGGGAAGCAAAAGACAATACGGTAAAGGTCCTTAATTTGATTGATCACGCCGCAAATACACACTCTCCTACCATATTTCTTTCAACAGACGCCGAAAAGGCATTCAACAGACTAGACTGGACATACTTAGACTTGACACTAAGACGATTTGACTTTCCCTCCCTTTTCATACAGAAAATTATGGCTTTATATTCTAATCCGGCGGCTCAAGTTAGGGTGAATGGTACCCTCTCTGATACTTTCGAAATTAGAAACGGTTCCAGACAAGGGTGCCCACTGTCCCCACGACTATTTATACTATCCCTTGAACCTCTGGCTAGTCAGATTAGGGCGAATTCCAACATTCAGGGCATTAATATCGGGGACAGAGCCCACAAGATGGCAATATTCTCGGATAATCTCCTATTAACACTTTCAGACCCCTTGAACTCGGTAACCCATGCCATGCAAGAGATTTCTGCTTTTCAGTAAATATGTCAAAGTCAGAATTCATGCCGGTTAATATTTCCCAGCAAACCCTAGAATCTATAATTTCCTGTTGTCCATTGAAAGTTCAACCAAAATGTCTAAAATATTTAGGTATTTCCCTAACCCCTGAGACACAACAAACAAGGCAACTAAATTACAAGAGATTAATCAATGAGTTTCAGTCTTTGACCTCTTCTTGGTCCTTAAAAAAATGTATCTTGGCTAGGATGTATTCACGCCACAAAAATGGAACTCCTACCAAAGGCACTATATTTATTACAAACAGTCCGTATTCAGAATACTTCAAAGGATATCGATACATTACAGAAAATTATAAACAACTAGGTATGGGGGAGAAAGGCCCCACATATTAATAAAAGCACAATTTATAGGGACCAAGAGAAAGGGGGATTGGGAATACCTCACCTCAACTCTTATAAATTGGCGATCTCCCTTCAGAGATCCAAAGGGTGGGTACAGTTAGAACACTCCCTGGCAGCAGTAAGGCATCTAGGGGGATGCTGCTGGGACCTGCCAACTATGAAACACTCGGTTATTTCCCAACTCTCAACCACAAATGAAACATGGAAGGACTGGCTACACATCTTAAAAACATATAAAAACATTTCTTCTAAATTCTCTCCTCTCACACAATTATTACTAAACCAAGATTTTCCTCCAGGCCTTAAAGAACATACACAGACGGACAGTACACTTGCTTCCCATATCCCCATTTATGCAATTTTAGAAAAAGGTAAATTTAAGTCAAAACAACAGCTAAATGACATGGAAATCCCGTTTTTTGCATCTTGGTTTAGATATCACCAAACTAGACATTTAATTTATTCTCACAGATTTAAATCAGATCTTACAAGATCCCCAACACAATTTGAACAGGCCTGTATCTATGACAGGAAATCCCAGAAGTCTATATCCGCACTATACAAGTTAGTCCTTGAGAACAGGTTTTCTAGCCTTCCTACATATACAAAAAGCTGGGACAAAGAATTGGGTGCGCACACTTCATCTAAGGAATGGTATAACAGATTTCGCAATCTTTCAAAATCTGCTCATTCATCTAGAGCTAAAGAAACAAATATAAAAGTACTCATGAGATGGTACCTAACACCTTCAAAACTTAAACTTATTTTCAGAAAATGTTCTAACATTTGTTGGAGATGCAGGGATCAAATTGACAATATGAGTCATATATGGTGGAGGTGCGACCCAATTAACGTCTTCTGGGGAAAAATCTTTGATGAGATTAATACAATTCTACACACACAACTATCACCCACTTTAGAGGTAATTTATTTATATGTATCTCCGCAACTCACATGCAAGATTAAAAGGCAGTTATTTCTTATACTTGTTAACACGGCTAAGCAAATGATCCCCAGGAACTGGAAGACATCTAACATTCCTGAGATTAATGAGTGGAGATCCAGGGTAGACTCAGATCTCATTATGGAGAGATTTTACTTTCTGTGTGGGGGTAGGCTAGATCTATATGAAGATATGGTATTTTTTTGGGACTCCTATAAATACAAGATCAAGAAATAAATCACAATCTTGTCTAGAGATTTAGTAGGGGTGGTTTTTGGGCAACCTACGTTCAGGTTTTTATTTTCATTTCTAGTTAAGGTTATGTTCGAATAGAAATGTTATGTTGTTATTGGTTCTTTATTAATACACCTTGTCCAGGTTTGAGTTGAACCCACAAATGACCCCCAGAAACCTCAGCCGTAAAATGCTGGACAATAGATACAGAACTGTGCCATGGGGGGCCTCCTTATCACAGTCTGTAGTTAGCAGACTAGGTTACATATACATCCAGAAGATCTATAAATTTCAAGGAGAAATTGTTAACCTAATTATGCAAGCACTAATGGAATGGATAGGTTTCACTCGGACTGTTCGGGTAGGGCCCTGAAATCGGGCTTGGACATCTATTCGGGTTTTACAAAGCAGGACCTTACAAATTTGTCTGTAGCTGTAATGTTCCTGTATTGGTTTATGTATGTGATTTTGTTTTTGTTTCTGATTTGAAAATAAATAAAAATATAATTAAAAAAAAAAAAAAAGAAAGATTAGCTGTTTAAAGGGAAAGTCAAGTCCAAAAAGAAACTTTCATGATTCAAATAAGGCATGTAATTTTAAACAACATTCCAATGTACTTTTATCACCAATTTTGCTTTGTTCTGTTTGTATTCTTAGTTGAAAGCTAAACCTAGGAGTTTCAAATGCTAATTTCTTAGACCTTGAAGGTCGCCTCTAATCTAAATGTATTTTGACAGTTTTTCACCACTAGAGGGTGTTAGTTCATGTGTTTCATATAGATAACATTAAACTCATGCACATGTATTTACCGAGGAGTGAGCACTGATTGGCTAAAATGCAAGTCTGTCAAAAGAACTGAAATAAGGGGGCAGTCTGCCGAGGTTTAGATACAAGGTAATTACAGAGGTAAAAGGTGTATTATTATAACTGTGTTGGTTATGCAAAACTGGGGAATGGATAATTAAGAGATTATCTATCTTTTAAAACAACACAAATTCTGGTGTTGATTGTCACTTTATTAAACTGTTTGAATATTAAACTTACTATTGAGAGAGACCACCACTCCCAGATCATCAGCACCAGGAAGGCCATAGCTGTGGAAAAAAGACGCTAATAATACCTTGAGAAAAAGAGGGACAATTGTCTAAAAATTACAGTTTTTATTTAATATAAAAAACAAACATAGAAAGGCCTATTTAACAAAGGTCTGTCGGACCTGATCCGACAGTGCGGATCAGGTCCGACAAACCTCGCTGAATGCGGAGAGCAATACGCTCTCCGTATTTAGCATTGCACCAGTGAGCTGCTGGGGCAACGCCGCCCCCTGCAGATTCGCGGCCAATCGGCCGCCAGCAGGGGGGGTAACGATCAACCCGATCATACTTGATCGGGTTGAATTGTGGCGATCTCTGTCCGCCTCATCAGAGCAGGCGGACAGGTTATGGAGCAGCGATCTTTAGACCGCTGCTGCATAACTTGCGTTTCTGGAGAGTCTGAAGACTCGCCAGAAACACGGGCCCTCAAGCTCCATTCGGAACTTGATAAATGGGCCTCAGAGTGTGACCCAGCTAATGCAGCGTGCTTTCCACTGATATTGAGTGCTTAGTCATAGATGATTTTATGAATAAGATTTTAATCTAAGTACAAAATGCATCAGATTAGTCCTGTTACTCTCCACTTTATGCATTTTTATTATTGTAACATTTGTCATTTTTTTAGAATTCTGTTCATTGGGGCAGCTTTTATTTTTCCTTATTTTGAATGAGTCCTTTGTGTTTTTCTCATAATCACAAGATGCTTGGGGAACATTTAACATAGGTCGAGCGGACATGATTTTCTGTAGCGAATCATGTCTGTTCAACCTCGCTAAATGGATACGCTGTCTAGTGAAATGCTTGTGCAATTCCACCCCCTGCTCACTCTTGGCCAATCGGCCGATAGCAGGGGCCATCAATCACCCAGATCGGATCGGGATGAATTCAGTCTACGGGAGAAGTTAAGGAGCAGCGGTCTGATGACCGCTGCTTCTTAACCTCCATTTCTGGCGGACCAGAAACGATGGGGCGTTGATGCAGCATTCACTGCTTAATAAATCGACCACCCAAAAGTTATTTTGTGATTCAGATAGATCATACAATTTAAAAAAAAACCAAACAACTTTTTAATTTACTTATATTATCAAGTTTTCTTTGTTCTTATGGTATTGTTTGTTGAAGAGAAACCTAGCGAGGTGTTGGTGCACTACATGACAGGAAATAGTGCTCTTGCAAATGGATACAATTCTTGCAAAACTGCTGCGATATAGTGCTCCAGACATGTGTATGCTCCTGAGCTCATGCCCCTGTTTTTCAACAAAAGATACCAAGAGAACAAAGAAAATTTGATAATATAAGCAAATTAGATAATTGTTTAAAATGACTTGCTCTTTCTGAATCAGGAAAGAAAAAAAAATTGGTTTCATGTCCCTTTAACTGTTTTTGAGGTCTCTAATACCCATCTAATGGGGAGCCTAGGTATTATGGAGTTTGCTGTTCTATTTTTTATCTGGAAACAGGATCTAAACACATTTTACCGTTTCCATTCACATTTAGTGATATTTACATTGGCCAAGCCTATTGTATGCATTGTACACAAGGTGACCTTAAAATACCAAGTGTGCATTAGAACAAGTACTTCCTAATTTCTTTCAGAACACATTTACAAACACCCATGAATTATATGTAATTTCTAAATTTATGAACACAAGTTTTCCATACAGAAATTTTGAAATATTCTTAAAGGGACATCGGAAAACTCCTATTTATGGTTAAAAAAAACACAACATTTAAATATGGTTAAAGAGAGAGTAAACTGTGAGATTTCTATATAAAATCATTTGGTATGAGTAGTAAAAGAACTTTGCAATATACTATCATTATTTATTTTCCCATTTTCATATAATTTAGTTTTAAAAGTTGTGGATTTTCTAATTCTTTGATCTAGGAATGTATCCTGAAGATTTCTCAAGGCTACCCCTCCTACATATCTATCCCTACATGGCTTTATCAGATACCTGCTGCAAAACAATGCAGTTTGCACTAAAATAATGGGCCCTATGTAATAAAAGGCGTGTGAAACTTGTGAAGCTGTCCACCCGCCTTCGCTGGATGTGGGCAGTAGATCTATTGATCCGCTGGCCCGTATGTATCATTACACAATCTGATGAGTGTGTAATGCCCGCCCCCTCATTCGCAAGTGAAAAGGCGTTTATCGTTGGTGTTAACGCTTGTCGGGTTTTTCACTCATTTTACAAGTTGAAAGTAAACGTGATCGCTTGATCGCAATTAAAGTTAATGCTCGGCGGGTTTTACAAAAACTTAGAACTCTGGTTAACTGTTTTGCGAAAATAAGAAGTGTCACAAAACACATGAAAAATACATTAAAGTACAATTACACTTATAATAACACCATCTAATAAAAATTGTACCAAAGTAAGCTTTTTGCATGCGTCGGGTTGCTCTTATATTACAAAATGTAAGTAAACTGTTTTCGCTTGCCTGATAACTTGATTAGTGTAAAAAGTCAAAGTTAGAAAAATTGTGTGCAAGATAACGTACCCCCCCTATAGAAGTCAACGTAGCAAAACGCGCGTGCAAACACAATAGCATATTCTCAAGTCTGCTAACTTGATATGAAAATATAAATATTTCACATTACAGATATATATATATAGAAATATCTATTTATAAATATATAGAACATATTCTATGTGCAGAACATTGGAATGTGAAATATTTACAGTAAATACACAGTAAATTTATACAATCATTCATCATCAAGTAGAAAAATATGGTAAGAAAATGACTTATCAAGTCAATAGGGCCTATCTATCAAGCTCTGTACGTAGCTTGAGGGCCCGTGTTTCTAAAGACCGCTGCTCCATAACCCTGTCCGTCTGCTCTGATGAGGCAGACAGGAATCGCCGGAATTCAACCCGATCGAGTATGATTGGGTTGGCCGCGAGTCTGCAGGAGGCGGTGTTGCACAAGAGCTGCTGGAGCAATGCTGAATACGGAGAACGTATTGCTCTCCGCATTCAGCAATGTCTGTCGGACCTGATCCGCACTGTCGGATCAGGTCCGGCAGACATATGATAAATAGGCCTCAGTATATCTACCAATCTGCAACAAGAAGATTATTGATCCTACTTTACAACACTTTCATGAATAATTTGTTTAATACTAATATAAATCATTGATAAATACATTCCTAACCTTTGTTTGAAACCTTCCACTCTGCTCCGATTCCCCAACATAACCTTCTACTGCTCTATTATAGTTTGTCTCTATATTGCATTCTTTAAATGTCTTATTGATGATGTTGTCTTAAATATTGAGTTTTTAAAAATAAGACTTCTTTCTATCAGCAATATGTTACCATTCGTCTTCCTTTATTTTTCCCTTTTTTTTTCATGATTAAGAACATACAATTAAAAAAACAACTTCCCAATTGATTTCTATTAATAAATGTGTGTATTGTCTTTTTATATTCTTTGTTGAGCCTAAGCAACTTTGAGTAGACTAGGTCATAACATTGCTATGGGGTATTGTGGTCTAATCAAGGTCATCTTCAAAATTCATTGAGCCTCCCTTCACCTATATTTTCTATAGATTTATTAGTGGGCTTCCCTACCATTTAATTCTAAAGTTGTGTGTTCAGTGCCTAATGCATGATATCTCACTCAGAAAAACATAATTTATGCTTACCTGATAAATTCCTTTCTTCTGTTGTGTGATCAGTCCACGGGTCATCATTACTTCTGGGATATTATCTGCTCCCCTACAGGAAGTGCAAGAGGATTCACCCAGCAGAGTTGCTATATAGCTCCTCCCCTCTACGTCACCTCCAGTCATTCGACCAAAGACCAACGAGAAAGGAGAAGCCAAGGGTGTAGTGGTGACTGGATTATAATTTAAAAAATGTTTACCTGCCTTAAAAAACAGGGCGGGCCGTGGACTGATCACACAACAGAAGAAAGGAATTTATCAGGTAAGCATAAATTATGTTTTCTTCTGTTATGTGTGATCAGTCCACGGGTCATCATTACTTCTGGGATACCAATACCAAAGCAAAAGTACACGGATGACGGGAGGGATAGGCAGGCTCATTATACAGAAGGAACCACTGCCTGAAGAACCTTTCTCCCAAAAATAGCCTCCGAAGAAGCAAAAGTGTCAAATTTGTAAAATTTGGAAAAAGTATGAAGCGAAGACCAAGTTGCAGCCTTGCAAATCTGTTCAACAGAGGCCTCATTCTTAAAGGCCCAAGTGGAAGCCACAGCTCTAGTAGAATGAGCTGTAATTCTTTCAGGAGGCTGCTGTCCAGCAGTCTCATAGGCTAAACGAATTATGCTACGAAGCCAGAAGGAGAGAGAGGTAGCCGAAGCCTTATGACCTCTCCTCTGACCAGAGTACACGACAAACAGGGAAGACGTTTGTCGAAAATCCCTAGTTGCCTGCAAGTAGAACTTGAGGGCACGAACTACATCCAGATTGTGTAGAAGACGTTCCTTCTTTGAAGAAGGATTTGGACACAAGGATGGAACAACAATCTCTTGATTGATATTCCTGTTAGTGACTACCTTAGGTAAGAACCCAGGTTTAGTACGCAGAACTACCTTGTCTGAATGAAAGATCAGATAAGGAGAATCACAATGTAAGGCTGATAATTCAGAGACTCTTCGAGCCGAGGAAATAGCCATTAAAAATAGAACTTTCCAAGATAACAATTTTATATCAATGGAATGAAGGGGTTCAAACGGAACGCCCTGTAAAACGTTAAGAACTAAGTTTAAACTCCATGGCGGAGCAACAGTTTTAAACACAGGCTTGATCCTAGCTAAAGCCTGACAAAATGCCTGGACGTCTGGATTTTCTGACAGACGCTTATGTAACAAGATGGACAGAGCTGAGATCTGTCCCTTTAATGAGCTAGCCGATAAACCCTTTTCTAAACCTTCTTGTAGAAAGGACAATATCCTAGGAATCCTAACCTTACTCCAGGAGTAATCTTTGGATTCACACCAGTATAGGTATTTACGCCATATTTTATGGTAAATCTTTCTAGTAACAGGCTTCCTAGCCTGTATCAGGGTATCAATAACCGACTCAGAAAAACCACGTTTTGATAAAATCAAGCGTTCAATTTCCAAGCAGTCAGCTTCAGAGAAGTTAGATTTTGATGTTTGAATGGACCCTGTATCAGAAGGTCCTGTCTTAGAGGTAGAGACCAAGGCGGACAGGATGACATGTCCACTAGATCTGCATACCAAGTCCTGCGTGGCCATGCAGGTGCTATTAGAATCACTGATGCTCTCTCCTGTTTGATTTTGGCAATCAATCGAGGAAGCAGCGGGAAGGGTGGAAACACATAAGCCATCCTGAAGTTCCAAGGTGCTGTCAAAGCATCTATCAGAACCGCTCCCGGATCCCTGGATCTGGATCCGTAGCGAGGAAGTTTGGCGTTCTGGCGAGACGCCATGAGATCTATCTCTGGTTTGCCCCAACGTCGAAGTATTTGGGCAAAGACCTCCGGATGAAGTTCCCACTCCCCCGGATGAAAAGTCTGGCGACTCAAGAAATCCGCCTCCCAGTTCTCCACTCCCGGGATGTGGATTGCTGACAGGTGGCAAGAGTGAGACTCTGCCCAGCGAAATATCTTTGATACTTCCATCATTGCTAGGGAGCTTCTTGTCCCTCCCTGATGGTTGATGTAAGCTACAGTCGTGATGTTGTCCGACTGAAACCTGATAAACCCCCGAGTTTTTAACTGGGGCCAAGCTAGAAGGGCATTGAGAACTGCTCTCAATTCCAGAATGTTTATTGGCAGGAGACTTTCCTCCTGACTCCATTGTCCCTGAGCCTTCAGAGAATTCCAGACAGCGCCCCAACCTAGAAGGCTGGCGTCTGTTGTTACAATTGTCCAGTCCGGCCTGCTGAATGGCATCCCCCTGGACAGATGTGGCCGAGAAAGCCACCATAGAAGAGAGTTTCTGGTCTCTTGATCCAGATTCAGAGTGGGAGACAAATCTGAGTAATCCCCATTCCACTGACTCAGCATGCACAATTGCAGCGGTCTGAGATGTAGGCGTGCAAAGGGAACTATGTCCATTGCTGCTACCATTAAGCCGATCACCTCCATGCATTGAGCTACTGACGGGAGTTGAATGGAATGAAGGACACGGCATGCATTTAGAAGCTTTGTTAATCTGTCTTCTGTCAGATAAATCTTCATTTCTACAGAATCTATAAGAGTCCCCAAGAATGGAACTCTTGTGAGAGGAAAGAGAGAACTCTTCTTTTCGTTCACTTTCCATCCATGCGACCTTAGAAATGCCAGAACTAACTCTGTATGAGACTTGGCAGTTTGAAAGCTTGAAGCTTGAATCAGAATGTTGTCTAGGTACGGAGCTACCGAAATTCCTCGCGGTCTTAGTACCGCCAGAAGGGCACCCAGAACCTTTGTGAATATTCTTGGAGCCGTAGCCAATCCGAATGGAAGGGCTACAAACTGGTAATGCCTGTTTAAGAAGGCAAACCTTAGATACCGGTAATGATCTTTGTGAATCGGTATGTGAAGGTAAGCATCCTTTAAATCCACTGTGGTCATGTACTGACCCTTTTGGATCATGGGTAAGATTGTCCGAATAGTTTCCATTTTGAACGATGGAACTCTTAGGAATTTGTTTAGGATCTTTAAATCCAGGATTGGCCTGAAAGTTCCCTCTTTTTTGGGAACCACAAACAGGTTTGAGTAAAACCCTTGTCCTTGTTCCGACCGCGGAACCGGATGGATCACTCCCATTAATAATAGATCTTGTACACAGCGTAGAAACGCGTCTTTCTTTATTTGGTTTGTTGACAACCTTGACAGATGAAATCTCCCTCTTGGGGGAGATAATTTGAAGTCTAGAAGGTATCCCTGAGATATGATCTCTAGCGCCCAGGGATCCTGGACATCTCTTGCCCAAGCCTGGGCGAAGAGAGAGAGTCTGCCCCCCACTAGATCCGGTCCCGGATCGGGGGCCCTCGGTTCATGCTGTCTTAGGGGCAGCAGCAGGTTTCCTGGCCTGCTTGCCCTTATTCCAGGACTGGTTAGGTTTCCAGCCTTGTCTGTAACGAGCAACAGCTCCTTCCTGTTTTGGTGCAGTGGAAGTTGATGCTGTTCCTGTTTTGAAATTCCGAAAGGGACGAAAATTAGACTGTCTAGCCTTAGCTTTGGCTTTGTCTTGAGGTAGAGCGTGGCCCTTACCTCCTGTAATGTCAGCAATAATTTCTTTCAAACCGGGCCCAAATAAAGTTTGCCCCTTGAAAGGTATATTAAGTAATTTGGACTTAGAAGTTACATCAGCCGACCAGGATTTTAGCCACAGCGCCCTACGTGCCTGAATGGCGAATCCTGAATTCTTAGCCGTAAGTTTGGTTAAATGTACTACGGCCTCCGAAATGAATGAATTAGCTAGTTTAAGGACTCTAAGCCTGTCCGTAATGTCGTCCAGCGTAGCTGAACTAAGGTTCTCTTCCAGAGACTCAATCCAAAATGCTGCCGCAGCCGTAATCGGCGCGATGCATGCAAGGGGTTGCAATATAAAACCTTGTTGAACAAACATTTTCTTAAGGTAACCCTCTAATTTTTTATCCATAGGATCTGAAAAAGCACAGCTATCCTCCACCGGGATAGTGGTGCGCTTGGCTAAAGTAGAAACTGCTCCCTCCACCTTAGGGACCGTTTGCCATAAGTCCCGTGTGGTGGCGTCTATTGGAAACATCTTTCTAAATATTGGAGGGGGTGAGAACGGCACACCGGGTCTATCCCACTCCTTAGTAACAATTTCAGTTAATCTCTTAGGTATAGGAAAAACGTCAGTACTCGCCGGTACCGCAAAGTATTTATCCAACCTACACATTTTCTCTGGTATTGCAACAGTGTTACAATCGTTAAGAGCCGCTAAGACCTCCCCTAGTAACACACGGAGGTTTTCCAATTTAAATTTAAAATTTGAAATATCTGAATCCAATCTGCTTGGATCAGAACCGTCACCTACAGAATGAAGCTCTCCGTCCTCATGCTCTGCAAGCTGTGACGCAGTATCAGACATGGCCCTAGAATTATCAGCGCACTCTGTTCTCACCCCAGAGTGATCACGCTTGCCTCTTAGTTCTGGTAATTTAGCCAAAACTTCAGTCATAACAGTAGCCATATCTTGTAATGTTATCTGTAATGGCTGCCCAGATGTACTAGGCGCCATAATATCACGCACCTCCCGGGCGGGAGATGCAGGTACTGACACGTGAGGCGAGTTAGTCGGCATAACTCTCCCCTCGCTGTTTGGTAAAATTTGTTCAATTTGTACAGATTGGCTTTTATTTAAAGTAGCATCAATACAGTTAGTACATAAATTTCTATTGGGCTCCACCTTGGCATTGGAACAAATGACACAGGTATCTTCCTCTGAATCAGACATGTTTAACACACTAGCAATAAACATGCAACTCGGTTACAATCTTAATTAACAAAAACGTACTGTGCCTCAAGAAGCACTAAACGATTAAATGACAGTTGAATATAATGAACTGAAAAACAGTTATAGCATCACTCTTTAAATACAACACAACTTTTTAGCAAAGGTTTGTTCCCATTAGTAAAATAACACAAATTAAATTTTAAACATAAAAATTACAGAGCAACGTTTTAAATCACAGTCACTATATAAGTCTCACAGCTCTGCTGAGAGAATCTACCTCCCTTCAAAGAAGTTTGAAGACCCCTGAGTTCTGTTAGAGATGAACCGGATCATGCAGAAAATACAAGAGTAACTGACTGGAAATTTTTGATGCGTAGCAAAGAGCGCCAAAAACGGCCCCTCCCTCTCACACACAGCAGTGAGAGAGAAACGAAACTGTCATAATTAAAACAAGCAAACTGCCAAGTGGAAAAATAATGCCCAAATATTTATTCACTCAGTACCTCATTAATGCAAACGATTCTACATTCCAGCAAAAACGTTTAACATGAAAAATACCTATTAAAAGGTTTAATGTACTTTTACAGAGTAATTCCGGTGAAATACCATCCCCAGAATACTAAAATGTAGAGTATACATACATGTTCATTATAACGGTATGGCAGGATTTTCTCATCAATTCCATTCAGAAAATAAAAACTGCTACATACCTCAATGCAGATTCAACTGCCCGCTGTCCCCTGATCTGAAGTTTTTACCTCCCTCAGATGGCCGAGAAACAGCAATATGATCTTAACTACTCCGGTTAAAATCATAAGAAAAACTCTGGTAGATTCTTCTTCAAACTCTGCCAGAGAGGTAATAACACGCTCCGGTGCTATTGTAAAATAACAAACTTTTGATTGAAGTTCTAAAAACTAAGTATAATCACCATAGTCCTCTCACACCTCCTATCTAGTCTTTGGGTGCAAGAGAATGACTGGGGGTGACGTAGAGGGGAGGAGCTATATAGCAACTCTGCTGGGTGAATCCTCTTGCACTTCCTGTAGGGGAGCAGATAATATCCCAGAAGTAATGATGACCCGTGGACTGATCACACATAACAGAAGAAAGAGAACTTATTCTTAAGTGGTTCGAACAATTACAACAACAACATTAGAAACACACTTGAAACACAGTTAATGTAAATATTTGTAAGTGTAAAATAGTTGCTCGTCTGTTTTGTTACACAAAGAAGTCTCAGTGGATAGAACAGATGCAACAACAATTGGAGAATTTTAAAGATGAGATTAATTTACCAGTGATTCAGAAACAATTGAATGACACTTTAGATAAACTGGGTACCAAACGCTCTGATATTAAATATAAGAAATATGAGAGGGATTGTAAGGATTACGAGCTGTTAGTGGTTTACAACTGGAATACACAAAAGAAGGCACGAGGGGCAACAGTAAGAATAAAAATAATTTTAATAGGTCTAAGAAAGTCACTTTTTCAAGCTTTGAAAGTTCTGTTTCTACTAATGACTCTAGACCTATTTCACCCAGATTCCCCACGTCTACTTCCACTGCTATTAAATCACAGGACCACCCGGTGGAGGAATTGGGAGCAAGATCAAAAAATGGGGTGTCAAACAGGGGAGAGGCGCAAGAACGGCAGACAGATACACTAGAGGCACAAGTATCCAGATATCCGAGTCGTTAGAAGCAGAGGAGAAAAAAGAATGAAAATGATCAATCTATCTTTAAAGGGACAGTCTAGTCAAAATTAAACTTTCATGATTCAGATAGGGCATGCAAATTTAAACAACTTTCCAATTTACTTTTATCATCAAATTTGCTTTGTTCCCTTGGTAGTATTTTATAAAAGCTAAACCTAGACAGGCTCAAACTGATTTCTAAAACTGTTGAGAACCGCCTCTTAGCTCAGAGCATTTTGAACGTTTTTCACAGTTAGATAGTACTAGTTCATGTGTGTCATATAGATAACATTGTGCTTACCCCCGTGGAGTTATTTAGGAGTCTGCACTGATTGGCTAAACTTCATGTCTGTCAAAAGCACTGAGATTAGGGGGTAGTCTGCAGAGGCTTAGAAAAACGTAGTCACAGAGGTAATACGTGTATTAATATAACTCTGTTGGTTATGCAAAACTGGGGAATGGGTAAAAAAAGG
Source organism: Bombina bombina (assembly GCF_027579735.1). Lineage (NCBI taxonomy): Eukaryota > Metazoa > Chordata > Amphibia > Anura > Bombinatoridae > Bombina > Bombina bombina. The sequence continues at coordinate 62,919,471 of NC_069508.1, forward strand.
TATTATCTATCTTTTTTTTTTTTTTTTTTTTTTTAAATATTTTTTATTGAGGTTTAATGTTTGGTACACAACAAAAGAAAGAAGATAAAAAATTACATCATACATTTTGATAAGAATACAAAATTATGTCTAAAGCCTTACGAAGGAATTCAGGCCTACCAAAAATAAATACACTCAACCTCAGTTTTTCTAAATTTTTCCAACTAGAAAGTAATTGAACAATATAAACAGAACTTATTTAAGGCATGCAAGACATACAGTATCTAAAATGAAGAAGAAAAAGCACTCTTAGCACCTGTCTTGCTACAACTATTATACTATCATATCTGTTAGATAGATAAAATTATCTTCTGAAATAGATCTTATGATAAGCTAAACTCACAAACTTGAGTTGGTGATTTGTTACGCAAAAAGAAAAGAAAATACATATCTTTGGTCTCACCATAAATATCATACAATCATTATCTGCCTTCAAAACCTTGACATACAAAATGCCATACTCAATTGCACAAACAGAAAAGCGTCTAACAGTTACATAATTAAGCATCAAATAAAGTCAGAAAACAGACATGATAAATAACAGTAAAGAGTATTTGTTTTTTTTCTAGCCTTTCAATAAAATGGATGGAATAGCTCTATATTGCTATGAGAGCGAAAATATGGAAGATAGAGAGCATAGCTATTTATATGATTGGGTTTTTCCATAAACATCATATTATTGGTAATTGCGGTTATTCACGAGGGAACCGCGAGTTAAGTATCCGGTCTAAATGTAAGAACCAGAATACTATATACTGAGTGGGGGGGGGGGGGGGGGATGATAACGTGAAGTAGTTTACAAAAAATATGTAGCCTAGGGACCAAAAGGCTTGTTATGGGTCAGAAAGAAAATAATAAAAAAAAGGGAAATGTATGGGACAACAAATACCTAGATATAGTTCAATAGCACTGGGTTACGGCATCATATATATAATCTCATGAGCATGTTGGGTAATTCTGGGAGGATAAAAGTGAGCTGATTTTATAGACTGGCAGGGAAATTATGCGTAAAATAGCTGCAAGGACAATATATGACTTGCAGGACAACTTTAAAATTATACTGGCGGTAGGAAATATATATTATATTTTGTGAGCATGAATCTTTCTATAACCACCTGTTTAACCTCCCCTAGCTACTTGGATTATGAAATTGATGTCCACTGTGTAGAAAAAATAGTCAGCTTATAAGTGAAAAATATTGTGGCTTCCCACTAGAATTGGTATCTATTTAGGTTGAGGAGAGGAATAGAGGCTCATAGTAAGCAGGCACAAATTTATTGGATATTGCTATTAGTAACTATCTATCTAAGGGGATCTTGACCTTGCAACATATGAATAGGGAAGCACTTCTCCACACCCTTGAAATACAGTGTACACACTTGACCAGAGGAGAGTGTAGAAAATAGTTGCTATATGTGGCTGGATACTATAAGGAGAACGAAAGCTTAAGCAGCCGGAAAAACTGTAGTATGCTCTGCTACCTAGGCACGGGCCCTATGCCCAGCAACAGGCACATACCTTAACTAAACCATCAACTACCCCCTAGAGAGCACAAGGACTACTATAGGTGGAGTGCTTAGTTAGAGGTGTAAATGGTCCTGCTGAACCTACTGCATTGACAAAACCTCCCCTGAAATTAAGGATTGCCGAAACAATGCTAGCCTAAGTGTGGCGGTCACCGCCTTAGCAGTATAGGCCTTTCTCTCTTGTTGTAAATAGTGTAATACTAGTGTAGTACTGCAGATAGAGGTTACTTGGGCTAAAACATAATGAGGAGAACTGTTCAGAAGGTCCACATGTAGGCAGAGAATGTGTATTTGGACATATTGATTTATAGTTATATATATAGGGATAAGTGACAATATAATTGACAACAGCCACACTCACCCATCTGTATTAAAAACAGACACACTCACATAGCTATGTAAAAGAGGCTCAACCAACAGGCAAACATATGGTGAACTAAAGTGAAACAGTATATTCCAACTACAATGCTGGATGCATGATATCACAAGGTCTATATCCCAAAATTTGGTAACAAGAAGTCCCAGATATATATAAAGTTGTGAAATGTGAAATATCCAGTCCGTATCTTAAGGTGTTAGCTAACACAACTTGCAGTGAATGTCTATTATAAAACGCATTTAGCCTACCACAAAAGGTCCACATGTTAGCGTGTGAATAACTGTTACCCTTGGATGAAGCGTCTGCCTCCTCAATAGAGAGTCCTAGGGGTAGCATAGTCCAAGAAAACAAGGTCTCTCAGCCGATCCCCTGCTTCCCTGGTAGCTATTGTGAGCCTTTAGAGAATGAAGGGGTATTTGCGTATTTAGCTCAGTAACTATATCAGTCTATAGAGAGGCATCGGTCCCAATCAGGGTCAAGCAGTCTTCCACAGTATAGTAAGAAAGGAGAGAATTCCCACTCGTACCATCGCTAAGAACGATAGCAAGCAGGACATTTTACTGCAAGGTGGAAGAGATCAGTACCATCGTTCAGACGATACCTCGCCTGAGGCCGACCAGATTCGTTTGCCTCACACAAATGCTGGATCTAGATAACTGCCACTGAACCTGAGAAGTCGCGTTGTTAAGAACCAGCAGAGCAGCCTGCTCATGTCTCCAGCCTCCAGGAACTAAAGAGGTCTGACCCCGAGGGCGCCTTCTCAGGGCCCGACCTGCCGCATCCACCATGTCAGATGAGAGTAACATAGCCGGCATTCTAGGTAGACATGGGACCGTGCCTTCACCATCATCAGGTAAGCGGACCAAAATTGTGTTTCTCTTAGGGTAGGCAGACCGGGAACGTACCCGAGCAGCTCCACATTGCGCTATTGAGAGGGAGACCGGAGCGTGCTGTGTAGAGTACAGGTCAGCCATGTGATTGTGGATTTCCTCGGGAGGCCGGTCAGAGATTACGTTAGATTTGACCGAAAACTTTGACCTGTTTGCAGCGCTCTTTAGTTGGATTTGGGAGCCGTGTAATCCCCCGAGCTGTGAGCGTTGCTGGGTTTCCCTGGGGGGTATGCTGCTGTTCTTAGGTGGAAGAACCCGGACCAACACTTCCTCAAGCCTCTGAAAGTGACAATGCAGCAAACGCCGGATGCCTTCATCCCATCTAACGGCCATGTTTTGTATATCTTCAGCCGAGTTTAGGAATATGTTGAGTCCCTCTTAGCTAGTATAAGCGATTCAGATTTCCTCTAGGTTAGTTGCTGTATTAAGAATCTTACACATGGGAGAAAAGATGGCCGCTCTTGAACAATCTGGTCGTTAGTTAACTTGTAAAACGGTCATTATCTTCTCCATAAGATTACTATTCGAAGTCCCAAATGATTCTAGTTCTTCTAGAAGATCCAAGGATGCCTATAGTGTGAGTTGAAACTGGGCTGAACGGTCTATAGAATGAAATTATGAGCTTTTTCAGCAGAGCTGAAGAGAAGTGTGACCGCTCAGTTCCCAGGCTAGCTCCGCCCCCCCTTATCTATCTTTTTAAACCATAAAAATTCTGGAGTAGACTGTCCCTTTAATACAACTCATTGACTATGAACAAACTGTTCTTTCTAAGGGGCTTTTCACCCTTACAGTACTTTATTCTTTTCAATACTATTTTGAACATTAATAAGTTGGTTTGTAAGATTAAAAAAAAGCATTACACGGATATAAATCCCATCTCGAACTCAAAGTATACCATGTACTAGCCCTACCACAGTAGTAGATTTAAATGAGAATTTGGACTTTGAAGAGTTGTATGACATAGTATCATTATGTAGCTTGTAGAATGAATCTGAGGGTAGTAACATTAAAACACACCAATAACCTATTAATGCATCAAAACCTTGTGTATTCTATCCAATTCATGCACGTAATGATAGTATAGAGGTTTTTCATTATATTATAGATCAGGATCTAATGCATCTTTCTGAACATACTCATGTGAGGAGTAAAGCACTGAACAATTTAAACAAGAATGGAATTTAAACCTTAAATAAGATAAGAAATAATACAGATCTAGTGATTGTGGACTCAGAGAAGAGGGACTCTATAGTTATTCTTGATAAACAGCAATGTCTAGATGAGGCTTATACAACTAGGGGATACATAAACATACAAAAAAAACTGAGGTTTAATCCCACTAAGACATTTTTTAACTGAATTAAAACATTTGCTAGATAAAGGAGTAGAAATCTTTTATATCTAGAAAAATAAGTGAATATATTTATGTTCCCAAGTGTCCCCTTGTTCAAATATCTACCCAAGGTATACAAATCCCTGACCAATCCCCCTGGGCGGTCCATTATTTCAGCTATTGGATTGATGCACAGTTGCAACCAGTAGTACAGGCTTTAGAAACGATGGAGAAGGTGCCACATAGCATAATTCAGCAGAGTATATCATATAACAGGTGTTGAGTAATATACACTCACATTTGGTATAGCACTGTAACGTAGTGCAAACTGGGCAGACCAGATCCTCAGAGTTGTCTGGTAAAATTCCCCTCTAGGAACAGGCAACACAGAACTTAAAGGTGCCTCTTCGCTCGCAGTAGGTAGGGGGTATAGGAAAACCTCCTTTCTGCTGAAAACTATCCGGTGGTGGAAATAGGTCACCCAATAAGTGCAAAAGGTAGGAAGTAGCATAAAAACAAGTGTTTTATTAAACACTAAGATGCACAGCAACGCAGTGTTTCATCAGTAGTACAGACTTTACTTGTTTGATGATATGCTGTGAGCTCATTAACACAAGCCTCTCAAGGTTTGACGACTTTCCAGAGAGCTACAGGGCCTGGAGATCAACCTTCAAGGCTGCTACCACTGATCTCAACCTTACAACCAAGGAGGAACTTGATTTGCTCATAAAGTGGCTGGGGCCAAAATCTGCAGATCGTGTTAAAAGACTGAGAACAGTACATGTTGACCACCCAGATTCAGGCCTTGTTGCTGCATGGGCAAGACTTGAGCAAGCCTATGAAGCCATAGAAAGCGCTCTGTTCAAGAGACTACAAAAGTTCCCAAAAATAGGAAACAAAGACTATCGCAAGCTCCAAGAACTAAGTGACCTCCTCATGGAGCTAGAGTTGGCAAAGACAGACCAACGTCTACCTGGACTAAGCTTTCTGGACACTGCTCATGGTGTCAATCCAGTGGTGTCTACACTGCCATATAACCTGCAAGAGAAATGTGCACAACAGGGCTCAAGATACAAAAGAGACTATAACGTATCCTTTCCTCCTTTCTCATATTTTTGCAGGTACATCAGCGATCAAGCCTGGATGAGAAACGATCCCAGCTTCAGCTTCTGCGAACCCAACTTGCCTGCTTCATCATCCTTACCAACATCATCAAGGTATGATAACATGGCAGCTAAACGAAGAGACTTTAATAGAGCAATATCTGTTAAAAGGACAGACATCTCACCACCCGTATCCTCTTCTGCAAACCAGAGTGACTCAGGCGAGAGAGATAAAGACCCTAACCGTCAGTGCCCTATTCACAGGAAGCCTCACCCTCTTAAGAAATGTTGTGGGCTTAGGGCAAAGACTTTACAAGAGTGCAGGGAGATTCTCCAGAAACTTGGAGTATGCTACAGGTGTTGTGCTTCTTATGGTCACTTTGCTAAAGACTGTAAAGTTGTTATAAAGTGCACAGAATGCAGTAGCGACAGACACGTTACAGCTATGCATCCTACTCCACTTCCAGACAACCCACAGCAGCTAACTGCCTCCACCTCGGTCTCAATTCATGGTGGGGAGCAACAAAGTTGTGCTCCAGTCACAGCGAGTGTTTCCTCTGCATGCACAGAAGTCTGTGGAGAAGGCTTAGACTACAAATGCTGTGCCAAGGTATGTCTAGTCAAGATTTACCCACAGGATCAACCTGAGAAAGTTGCTAGAATGTATGCTATAATAGATGAACAGAGCAACAGATCCCTGGTTAAGCCTAAATTCTTTAAGATCTTCGGCATAGAGGGTCATACAACACCGTATACTCTCAGAAACTGTTCTGGTCATGTAGAGGCCTTTGGCAGAAGGGCCAATGGATTCGTGGTCTCTCATATCAAAGGAAACGAAGGCATACCCCTAACAACATTAGTCGAGTGTGACCAGATACCAGGCGAAAGGGAAGAGATTTGAAATTACAAAAGAAAAGCATACACACAGACAGCACTCCTAGGTTTTGACCTAGGAGTGCTGTCTGTGTGTATGCTTTTCTTTTGTAATTTCAAATATTCATACTCATACACCAAGCACCCACATCTAGCCGTATTGTAGTGGCATAATTGAAGATATAAATAGGTCTATTACATGAAAGTAGTGCCATTGGTAATTTTTTGTAAATTAAACGAAAGGGAAGAGATTCCTACTCCAGAGGTTGCCTATCACCATCCTCACTTAAGGCACCTTGTTGATGAGATTCCGGCAATGGACATGAATGCTGAAATCTTGGTCCTGCTAGGAAGAGACATTCTCAGAGCACATAAAGTACGCAAGCAGTGCAATGGACCTGACAATGCCCCTTATGCACAAAGACTTGATCTAGGCTGGGTGATAGTGGGCGATGTATGCTTGAATAGTATGCGTACGTCATCTGAGATCCACTCCTTCAAAACTTACATATTAGAAAATGAACATGCATCCCACTTCAAACAGTGCTCTCGCCATCATGAAGTAAGGGAGAAGCCTCCTGACATCATCCAAATACATGATGTTACTCTTATACTTTGTGGTGACAATCTGGGTACCACAGTGTTTTGTACTACAAGTGATGACAACAAAATAGCCTTGTCAGTTGAAGACAGGAAATCATCTAAGCCCAAACAATGGCATTATGTTCCATCTGAAATTAATCCTGCAGATCATGCCACCAGGCCGGTGTCTGCAAGTGTCTTTGCAAATTCTTCTTGGTTAACAGGCCCTGAATTCCTGCTGAGTCTTCTAGAACCTGACAACGATCTAGAGATTCGTCCTGAAGTAAAAACCCTTGTCACCAGAACTGAACAAAGACTCGTCTTGGGCTGTCAACGTGTGCCAAAGGTTTCTTTCTGCAAAGAATATTGCTGAAAGTGAACTGTTCATAATACGCAGTGTACAACAGGATGTCTTTGGCTCAGAAAGTAAATGTATCCGTGACAAGAGGGGCTTTCCAAAAAACAGTCCAATGGCTAACCGGAACCCATTCATTGACGATGATGGCATGTTAAAGGGACACTGAACCCAAATTTTTTCTTTCGTGATTCAGATACATCATGCAATTTTAAGCAACTTTCTAATTTACTCCTATTATGAATTTTTCTTTATTCTCTTGCTTTCTTTATTTGAAAAAGAAGGCATCTAAGCTATTTTTTTAATTCCGAACCATGGAAAGCACTTGTTCATTGGTGGATGAATTTATCCCCCAATCAGCAAGAACAACCCTCATCAAAAATGGGCCGGCATCTAAACTTACATTCTTGCATTTCAAATAAAGATACCAAGAGAATGAAGACAATTTGATAATAGGAGTAAATTAGTAAGTTGCTTAAAATTGCATGCTCTATCTGAATCACGAAAGAAAACATTTGGGTTCAGTATCCCTTTAAGGGTTGGAGGACGATTAAACAAGGCTAAGTTGGGAGGTCAAGAACAGAATCCTCTCATTATACCCGCTCGCAATCATATCACCACTTTGCTCATATGGCACTGCCATGAAGGGGTTAAGCACCAAGGTAGACACTTCACAGAGGGTGCCATAAGAGCTGCAGGCCTTTGGATTATAGGAGCAAAAAGATAGATTACAGCTACACTGCATAGCTGTGTTCAGTGCCGTAAACTAAGAGGTAAACATCCGCAACAGCAAATGTCAGATTTGCCAGCTGACAGGTTAAGTACTGACCCACCTTTAACTCACGTTGGTTTGGATGTTTTTGGACCATGGATGGTAACAGCCCGCAGAACTCGAGGTGGTCAAGCAAATAGCCAACGATGGGCAGTGCTGTTTACTTGCATGAATGTGCGTGCAGTACACATTGAAGTAATAGAATATATGGATGCCTCAAGTTTCATAAATGCTATAAGGCCATTCCTTGCCATCAGAGGACCAGTCAAAACATTAAGATCTGAATGTGGAACTAATTTCGTTGGAGCCTGTCGAGAGCTACATCTCAACTCTAGGCCAATTCAAGACCTTTTAACTGAAAAAGACTGTACATGGATTTCCAATCCTCCTTATTCTTCCCATATAGGTGGCTCCTGGGAGAGAATGATAGGCATCACACGTAAAATACTGGACTCCATGGGGGGCGGAGTTAGCCAGCAAGCTGGAAGGAAGCATTTAGCTGGAGCTCCGGTCAAAGAGAGTAAAAGTAAGTATTTTCAAAGCTATTTGGGCATTAATAGAAGTGCATAGTCGGCCCTGTGTGCCTCTAAATACTATTGAGAGGCAGCAGGGAAAATCTCAGGCTTTTTTAAGCCATTTTCGAGTGATCCGGTTACCAGGACCAGGCCAAAATCAGGAAAGTCCGGGTATGCGGCCTACCCGGACCGGAGACAGAACAGAAAAGGGCTAAACTCATCATAAATAAACTCCTTACCATCCGACCTACCAGTCTACATAGGATTAACCCATGGTTTAGATGCAACAAGCCAAAATCAAGCTTTTAAAGGTGAGCATCTTACCGGAAGGTTTTGCATTTGAGGAGGTGGGGGAGGCCTCAGGAGTCATTACTGGGAAGCTGAGGAGATCAGACAAAAAAAGGGTGATACGAACTTCTGGAAGTCACATATATGCTCTGAAGACTACATCAGGGCCCAATAACATAAGGGTGAGTAGCGGGAAAGTCGCCATTTTTCTTTTTCTAAATACATAAAAGCTGTTAAGACAGAAGTGTACACCTGCTCAATATATCACTCTTTCACAAAACTTTACATTGAGACTAGATGTGCAGTAAAAACTGGCTCACTTTCTGCAATATAAAGAGAAAATATTGGGGGAAGAGCCCAAATCACAGAGTCGGCAGACTGATTTAACATATGTCTAACTAGGCAAAGAAAATGAGAAGTCACTAATAACAGATTCAGGGTTCTTAACCTAAGTAGTTCTAAGATTGCCACAGCAGATAACATCTCACATCTCACTAACCTGACTCTGCATCTCAATAGGACGAGAGTGGGACACTTTTAGCGGGACTATCTGTGGTAAAAGCTGTCACATAGACACTAGAACATAAGGCCCTGAAGTACTAAAAAACACTTGCAGCACTTTGGAGAAAGATTTAAACTCTGCAATGTTTAGCTAATCCTATAAAAATTCAACCTGGAGTAATCTCAAAGAGACATTAAGGATATAGGCTGTTAAAATGCTACCCAGCAACTAACTTATGTTTTTGTAAAGCTGAAGGTGGAGGAAAGGGAGGCGAGGTGAGCAAAGGAAAATACAGCGGTCTTGTTTTCAATCTATCTGCAACTCAGATTAATTCTGTAACATATACTCTGAAAGAGGACACTTTCCAAGATGAAGAGCAGAAACCAAACAGTAAAGGACTGCTTATCCAAATCGCAAATTAAACTTAAACTCATAGATAAAGTTGCCTCCCCAACAAAGCTACCTACGGAGGTAGAATCAACAGAAGAAGATAGCCAAGTAGGAAAAGATATCCCAAACAATGAACTGTTAACCCAGATCAAATCCTTCTTCCATGAAGAGTTGAAAACAGCAATATATGACCTCAAAAAGGGACATAAGAGAAATAGGAGGAAGGACAACAGAACTGGAGAACAAAATTGATGATATTACGGAAGAGATCCCCCAAATCAAACACACCCTGTTGGACCATGTCATATATATTAAAAAGCTTGAAGAGCAGGTGGAAGACTTAGAAAACAGATCTAGAAGATCAAATTTGAGAATCAGAAACCTCCCAGAAGATTACAAAAATCTCCAAGCGGATGTTACAGAAATATTCCATCAACTAGTTCCAGATAAAGAAATCAACATGCTACTATTCGATAGAATCCACAGAGCCCTCACCAGACCCTCCCAATACAAAACCAGAGGCATTATTATTAAACTGCATTATTATCACATCAAGGAGATGATTTTGCAGGCAGCAAGACAAGCTAAGTCGATCACCTATGAGGGACACAGTATCCAAATTTATATTGATCTATCTCCCATAACACTTAGAAAAAGACGTGAAATTAAGCCAATTGTGGAAGCGCTTAACAAAGAGAAGATAAGATACCGCTGGATCTTTCCCTTCAAGTTGATCTTTACTCATCAGAACACCTTATATTCTTGCTCGTCACTAGAAGAGGGACAAATGATACTGAATAAGCTGGAAATAACAATGGAAGAACCCACAAAGCAGACCACACATCAGACAGCGAGAAGGCCACCCCAGAGAGAATGGTCTATGGTCACTAAAAAAGGTAACCCGAAAAAGTCAAGACCAGCTACATCCCTCAATGAAGACCAGAACTCCAACAACGAAGAGAATCCCCCTGTACCTTGAGGAAGACTTCTTTAGGGAATCAGGGAGAAAAGAACCATAAGATTACGAACTTTGCCTCACATAGTTGGACTAGGTATAAGGTATAATTGAAAGAGACATTAGTCCACGAGTTGTAAGGAAAACTGTATTGCCTCTCTCTTCTTCTTTTCTTTCTCTTTTCTTTTTTCTATCTATTTCTATCTTTCATTCTCTTTTTGCTGATATGTTTTATCCCTCAAGGTATAATGTCAGATTATAGAAAATAGGAAAGTTATAGGAAGACTACTCCAGAGTTGAATACTGACCAGAAGGTCAAAAATTGTACGGGTGCAGTTTGTGACACCCAGTTTGAATTTTATATTTAATTGTTTTATGTTTTATTGTTCAGTTCTAAAGGTTAAGGCACAGCAGTCACGAAAAACAGGATCATTAAGAAACTCCAAATATGAAGGTATCCTCTCAATGTGCAAAGGTCCCACATCTTCGGCCTGAATAGGCTACAGGTACCAAGGTTTCCTAGATACTACTAAGCTTAAAAACAAACAAAAACACCATGCAGATTAAGATAATCTCACATAATGCCAGGGGCCTTAATTCCAATATAAAAAGAAAGAAAGCCATTATAGAGTATAAAGCTCAAAAAGCTAGCATAGTGATGATACAGGACACCCACTTTACCTCCACCACGACACCCAAATTTTGGGATAAACTTTTCCCTATCAAATATCATGCTATCAATGATAAGAAGAGGTGTGGTGTTTCTATACTCCTACATACCTCTCTTAACTTTAAGGAGGAAGAAATAATCACTGATAGAGAGGGGAGATACCTCATAGTACGGGGACTGATATACAATACACCAATTCTGTTAGTGAACATTTATGCACCTAATGATCACCAAGGACCATTGTTCACCAAAGTAAGTAAGCTACTACTATCCTGAAAGAGATACAAAATAATCATGGGGGGGCGACTTTAATATGACTTTAGACGATAAATTAGACAGGACATCAACGGACCCACAAAAGAATAGAAGACAGACCCCAGACAAGCAAATCTTAAGAGATTTTTTACTAGATCACAACCTACTAGACAGCTGGAGAGCAGTAAATAGAGGAGCCAAAGAATACACCTACTACTCATCAGTACATGGCACACGCTCTAGAATCGACTTGATTTTAATAAGTCAAATCATACTCCCCTTAGTTACAGAGGCTACTATCAGCAGCTGTGTATGGTCAGACCATGACATGATGAGATTAGATCTAGAAGGAGTGTTAAATCCAGACAGAATAAGGTCCTGGACCCTAGATCCCAAAGTACTCCAAAATGAAATCTTTAAGCAGCAAATTGAGAAGCATATTAATGAATTCATGAAAATGAATGAAGGGTCCACAAACAATCCAAACATAATTTGGGGTGCTCTGAAAGCTTCCATTAGGGGTCTGATTATAGCTGAATCTTCTAAAGTTAAAAAACAATACAACTTAACAATAGAAAAATTGAGGAAGGAGATTTCAACAATTCGAGAACAAATAATGAGAAACCCCAAGGGAGGTCTAACTAAACTATTAAAAAAGAAAGGGGAGGAACTTAACCTATTGCTCGATAAAGAGGCAATCTCTTCCTTCAAAGCTGTAGATACAAGATATTACACATATGGTAATAAACCTGACAAATTATTAGCAAACAAATTAAAAGATATGACCAGAGCCTCCACCATCCCACAAATATAATTAGCAAATGGATCAGTAACCAATGATCCCCAGCAGATAGCTAATGAATTTGCTAACTATTACCATTCACTCTACAACCTGCCACAACCCAATTTAGAAGTAGATAAACAAAAAGAATTAGACAATTTCCTAGAGAGTAGCACACTTAAAAAAATCCCCCAAGAAGATCTTGACTTGCTTAATGCACCTATAACATGCCAGGAGATTAGCCAAGCCATTAAAGGATTAAAGAGAAATAAAGCCCCAGGCCCGGACGGCTTCCCAGGTTCTTTTTATAAAGATCTTCAAAAATCGGTGGTACCACATTTAGTAACTATTTTTAATAATATTTTGCAAGGAACAGATATACCACAAGATATGTTGACTGCGATGGTGACAATTATCCCAAAGCCGGGGAAATGCAAACAATATTGTCAAAACTATAGGCCAATTTCACTAATAACCAGGACCTTAAACTTTTCACCAAAATCTTGGCAAATCGATTGGCTACTCCCATCAAAAATTTAATAAATAATGATCAAGTGGGATTCATAGCTCAAAGAGAGGCCCCAGATAATGTAAGAAAGATTATAGACTTGATAAATTTAGCAACAAATAAAGGAATGCCTTCTCTGTTTCTTACCCTGGATGCGGAGAAGGCATTTGACAGGATTAATTGGGATTACATGCTAGCAGTCCTAAATAAGGTGGAAATCAAGGGTCCATTTTATATGGGGTTAAAAAAGATGTACTCTACGCCGGATGCATTTATCAGACTATCGGGATATCAATCAAAGCAAATCAGGATTAGGAATGGGACCAGACAGGGCTGCCTACTATCACCGTTGTTGTTTGCATTATGTATTGAACCATTAGCACAGAAAATTAGAGACAACCCCAATATCACAGGAATCAAAGTAGGTGAAAACGAATACAAAATATCATTGTTTGGGGATGATGTCATCCTCGCAGTCACTAAGCCTCTACTTTCCCTTCCAGTAATATACTCAGAGATAGGTAGGTTCAGCTCACTATCAGGGTACAAGGTGAATGAAGGTAAATGTGAGGCCTTAGATATCCATCTACCTAATCACACGAAAAAATTATTGGAGATTAATTTTACCTTCTCTTTGGCAAAAACATCCATCAAGTATCTAGGTATTTTTCTTTCACGAAATGTACACAATCTATACAAAGAAAATTATACAGTTATATTTAAACAGGTTAAAGCTTTGTTGACCATTTGGGCTAAACACAATCTTTCATTATATGGAAGGCTTATGTCCATCAAAATGACGATACTACCTAAAATCCTTTATCTATTTCGCTCTCTTCCAATAAATATACCGATATCAGAACTACAAATAATGCAAAAGGAAATTCTTAAATTTATATGGCAGGGGAAAAGGACAAGAATTAATAAGGACACTTTGACCAGACACAAATCAGGGGGGGTGTGGGACTACCAGACTTAATATCTTACTATTATGCAGCTAGAATGGCCCAAACCATCCAATGGCACAGAACGACAAAGACTCCACAATGGGTTCAGTTAGAAATTGACGTCATGGAGGTAGGCAGATTAGATAGATTACTGTGGGCAGACAAACAAGACAGACCTCAAACTCTACGACAATATGTAGCAATACACCACACCATTATTTTATGGGATAAATTAAACAGAACCTTTACAATTATCAATAACCGATCCCAGGCTACACCCCTGATACCCATCAAGTCAATAACAAATTCACAAGTGAAGGGAAAATGGGAAAATAAGGGCTTATATCGTATAGCAAATGCACTTGTAAATGGTAGGATATTATCTTTTCAACAATATGAAGAACTGGGGAAACCTGACAGAAATCTCTGGTTCCACTACCTACAACTCAAATCCAGGGTACAAGAGGTATTAGGAAACACAAAGAAAGAATATAACACCATATACGAGTCATTGTGCTTAACTAGAGAATATAAGAGGGGTATAGTTACTTTTCTATATCCAATTTTCAACATCAAAGAGAGGGATAAAAAAAACAATAGCATGATGAAATGGGAACAGGACTTAGGTAGATCTTGTTCAGTCGAGACCTGGGCAGAAAATATCCAGAGAGGTCTCAAATTCTCCCCTAATGCTACATTAAAAGAAAATTACATAGATGGTACATCTACCCCAATAGGTGGGCTAAAGCTGAGGATCGGGAACATCATAAATGTTATAGAGGATGCGACGAAGCGGGGACATATCTACATATGTGGTGGCATTGTAGTGGAGTCAGGCGGGTATGGGATCACATATCACACTATTTAAGCTTAATACTTGAAGCAGATATAGCCCTTTCTCCAGAGCAGGCCCTTCTGCATTTCCCATTAGAAGAGCATCTAAAGAGGCACTCCAGGTTAGTTAATATGATATGTACGGTTACACGTATGTGCATAGCTAAGTTTTGGAAAACAGATGTTCCTACCTTTGAATACATTGAAAAGAGAATAGAATATCACTATAATATGTCCAGTGCCACGGCAGAACTCCTAAATTCTAGAGACCGCTTCATCGAAATGTGGGAACCATATATTATGCATATTGAAGGAACTAGAAGGTTGGGACGGACCGCCAGGTAGAGGATTAGCTTTGAAGGAGACAATATATAAGAGTGTTTCTTTCTGTTTTTAGATAAGATATTATGTTTAATATGATGACAAGTTTATTCAGAGTAAAATACTGACAATTATATATTGAATGTGACTCTTGTACAGACTGAACCTGTGATGTTAACTGTTTGAAGTTTATTTGTATTAGGATGTTTTGATTTGAAAATCAATAAAAATATTTAAACAAAAAAATACTGGACTCCATGCTTATGGACTTGAAATCCACAAGACTCACCCATGAGATTCTAACCACCTTCCTGGCAGAAGCATCTGCCATAATCAATTCAAGACCACTTGTTCCAGTGTCTGTAGACCCAGAGACCCCAACTCTCCTCTCTCCAGCTACTCTTCTTACCCAGAAGCTTGGGTCTGTTCCTGTTCCCCCTGGAGACTTTAAAACATGAAATCTGTGCTACAATCAGTGGAAGCGAGTACAACACCTTGCCAACTGCTTCTGGAATCATTGGAAGATGGAGTATCTCTCTACTCTGCAAGGACACAGGAAATGGCAACGTCTGAACCCTAACATTAAGGTTGGAGATCTCGTTCTCCTCAAGGACCAGCAAGCTGAAAGAATCAAATGGCCCATGGGACTGATTGTAAAGAGCATTCCTAGTGATGATGGAAAGGTGCGTAAGGTGGGGGTGAAAGTTGCAAGACAAGGGACTATAAAAACTTTCATCAGACCGATCACGGAACTTATCTTGCTCTTGCCCTTTGGAGACTGAGCCTACTTATGTATGCTGTCGGATTCTTCCTGTGACTTCAAGATGGAAGTATCTTGAACTTTAATTGACACAACTTGAAGTCTTATATTATAGTTGTTGCATTATATGTATGTTCTTCTTATATTTTTCAGGTCTTCAAGACATCTCTGCAAATTATATTGATATGCATAACTTCCGTTATGATTTAAATAGTGACATTTACTATGCCAGACGGGGAGTGTGCTGCCTCAATGGGCATAGAATATTACATAGCCTCTGTTAATATTTATGTTGTTATGGTTAAGAAATTATATATTTTTATGCCATTTTTCTCAAGGCTTCCCTGTGTTTGTTCTGCACTGCCATCTAGTGACCCTTTTTGGTAATGCTCCTGTTTTCTACAGTATCTTACCTCTGACCTATTATGCATTTCCTTTTTGTGTATTGCTCCGCCCTTGTAGTGTGATGATGTTTTCCTGTGTCATGGCTGCAGCTAACAGGCCCCATGTAACAAGCACTCATGTTAATACATTGCAAGCTACGATCAGTATCAACTTTTGACCGCTTAAATACTTTAACCATTCATCTGCTGTATTTTATTATCTGCTGTAACCTGATTTTCAGAATAAAGCAACTTTGTGGATGGACAAGGTATTGGTGAGTTCAGCTATCTAACAAGGATTGTCTGCAGTG
This sequence comes from Bombina bombina, assembly GCF_027579735.1. Classification (NCBI taxonomy): domain Eukaryota; kingdom Metazoa; phylum Chordata; class Amphibia; order Anura; family Bombinatoridae; genus Bombina; species Bombina bombina. The sequence continues at coordinate 62,935,743 of NC_069508.1, forward strand.
ATTGTATCTTCTTATACAGGCCAGGCATAGAGGTCTCAGCAAGGGATAGATCATTATTACAACTATCTGAGTCAGAATATATAGCTTTGTTTGGAGAACATAATCCATACCGAAAAAAATATTAACATTCGCTTTATAGATGAAATGTTTTTGATTTGGGATAGATCTGCTGATTCCTTTAAAAACTTTTTGATACATCTAAATAGAAATGAGGGTAATTTGAGATTTACTTACAATTCTTCTAAATTGAATATACCTGTATCATTAGGTTGCGAAAATAATAAGGTAATATCAGAAGTGTATAGAAAAGAGGTAAGAAGGAATTGAACATATCCTTGTAACTATCACTAAAATTAAAGGTTACTTTCATTTATCAGTTACTTTGAAATATACTTATAGAGCGATTAAGGGCAATAAAAGTGCCATTTTTTTTATACCGGTTCTCCACCCGGCACTGATGTCCTCTTTTTTTCTCATCATGTGTATTCAAGTAGTCAATTGGTTTCCAGGCCAATAGGCACCCAGCTCCAAAGAGAAAGCCTCCCCTTCATGAATTGTGCATGTGCTTATCTTTGGAATGATCCCTGACTCTGTGTATGTTCATGGTGAACGAATAGGCATAAGGAACTTCAGGGAATCCCAGATGACATCAATGAATTACCAGACAGAAGCACAAGCTTAAATTGCTCATTTGATCAAGGTGGATCGCAACAACATAAAAAAAAAAAAAAAAGATACTGGTACACAGCTCTCTGCTCCAAAAGTAAACAATAAATCTTGTGATTCATTGTTTACATCGGACCAGGTAGTGGTGAATTGCGCATGTGTACCTTTGCCGATCTCAGGAGTGCCTGTAGATGGCTATGTAGAGAGCGGGTGGGACCGATCTCTACGTCACTGACTGTCTGAAGCTGGAACTGGAGAGTGGCGGAGGAAGGAGTGGTAGGGAACATTATATAACATCTAATTTTCTAATATTTATGAATACATTTCTAAAAAAAAAAACTTAGCTAATTTAGTATGTGTAACTATTCTAATCCAACTACCTATTCCTGAGATTCCAACTTTACCATCACTTTAAGTGTGGGAGAGTACCTTGTAAATTTTCCAATTATGCTACTATAGGTAATACATTTGTATATACACATACTGGGAAGGTTTATACTATCAAGGAACTTATTGCTTGTAATTCTATCTATGTCATATATTCAATTATATGCAATATTTGTAATTTTCAATATGTAGGTCTCACCTCTAGGATGTTAAAAGATAGGATTAGGGAGCACTTACTATCCCTTGAAGCTGATATCCCTAGGACACCAGCGGCCAAACAATTTGCAAAACATGATATATGCAATAATGTTTTCAGCTTCCAGGGAATTGTACAAGTCACATTGGGTCCAAAATATTGGGCCGATTTATCAACTGTCTGTCCTACATGATCCGCTCAGCGGATCATATCTGACAGACATCTCTGAATGCCGACAGCATACGCTTTAGTATTGCACAAGCAGTTCTGGTGAACTGCTTGTGCAATGCCGTCCCCTGCAGATTTGCGGCCAATCGGCAACTAGCAGGGGGTGTCAATCAGTCTGATCGTATGAGATGGGGAAGATTGATGTTCACAGCCTCAGAGACAGCGGACCAGTTAAGGAGCAGCAGTCTTAAGACCGCTGCTTCTAAACTGCTGTTTCCGGCGAGCCTGAAGGCTCACATGGAAACAGGGGCCATTCGGCCCTTGATAAATCGGCCCTTATAAGCGACATTAAACTCTTTATATTAGAAAATTTAGTGGTCTTCTTTGGTACCTTATTTATGTTAGTTCTGAGAAATAGCACATACAGGGGGGACTGGAATAGTGGAATTCTTGTCTTGTAACTACATATTATTACCATTTAGCTTTTCTGATCAAAAAAATGGGCATGATTTCATTGTTCATATATTTTCCCTTCTAAGAGTGCTCATTGTCCTTTACTTTGATTTAAAGGGAGACTGAACCCAAATTTTTTATTTTGTGATTCAGATAGAGCATGACATTTTAAGCAACTTTCTAATTTACTCCTATTATCAAATTTTCTTCATTCTCTTGGTACCTTTATTTGAAATGCAAGAATGTAAGTTTAGATGCCGGACCATTTTTGGTGAACAACCTGGGTTGTTCTTTCTGATTGGTGGATAAATTAATCCACCAATAAAAAAGTGCCTTCCATAGTGCTAAACCAAAAAAAAATTCTTAGATGCCTTCTTTTTAAAATAAAGATAGCAAGAGAATGAAGAAAAATTGATAATAGGAGTAAATTAGAAACCTGCTTAAAATGTCATGCTCAATCTGAATCACAAAATAAAAAAATTGGGTTCAGTGTCCCTTTAATATTAACTTTATTTATTTATTTGATTAGAAAGAACAATCTAATTCAGGTCCTTATTCAATGTTATTTCCTATTTTTACATGTCTTTTTTTCTGTTTATTTAGGGGAGTTACTAAGGGGCCGATTTATTATAGTGCGAGCGGACATGATACGCTGTAGCGGATCATGTCCGCTGCACATTGATAAATGCTTGTGCAATGCCGCCCCCTGCACATTTGTGGCCAATCGTCCGCTAGCAGGGAGTGTAAATCAACCTGATCGTATGCGCTGCTTCTTAACTCCTGTTTCCGGCGAGCCTGAAGGCTCGCATAGAAACAGCTGCATGCAGCTCCATACTGAGCTTGATGAGTCGACCCCTATGGGTTAATATTAACATTTCAAAATGATTGGTTTAAATGAACACCTCTTAAAGGAATATAGGTTAAAGAGTTACATCTGTTAGACAGCTCTGATGAAGTGCAGGTAAGGCACTTATGGGGGGGGGGGTTTGTACTCAATAAAATGGACATTTTACATTGCAAATTTCTCTCCAGGATTTAATGAGTAAGCCTAATAAGCTGAACTATTTGTAACATTTATCCTAAGGGATTAAATGCCCTACATCTCCTGAGTGTCTGCTTGTAACTTAACTTAACTTAACTTAACACTTAATATAACAATAACTAATAAATAACAACACAACACAGTTCTGTGGGTGAAAGACCCGTGGGTCGCATTTATTGGTACCAGCCGTGGAACTGGCAGGTAACTTATCCACGGGTGGCGGCAATCGGGGCCTACATCTAACTATGAATAACCCCTTCTAGAAAATGGCCAAGGGACACCGCTGCAGACCACAAGGCGGAGATACTCACGTAGCTTTCATAATTAGGGTTTTTTCCGGCCCAACAATAATCAGCCCGAGCACGCCCAAGCATACCAAGCCTGTGACGTCACCCTGACCGCAATGGCCATTACTCAAACCTCCTTCCAGTCTGCAGCCGTGATCCTGACCACCCGCCAGAGTAGGGTGCAAGCATTATTAACTCCAAACCTGTAGGTCCAGCCTTGACTTGACGAACAGCATGTCAATAACTGGGGAGTTCAAAATTACCGTCCTTGGTCTTAGGGAAGTAGTTCGAGTAACCCTCTTCCGGCCTCAGACACCTAGTCTCGAATAGAGACCTAATGACAAACCGATTGCCGCCTGTTATTTCTTTAACTGAATCAATAGAGCATTACCAGTGCCAATCAGTAATGCCTATCATCGAATCAATAATGCATTACAAGTGCCAATCCGTAATGCATAACAAATCCATCCAGGTGGATACAAAACAAAACAACAGTGCAAAACAAATTCAACAACAGTGCATAACAGGGCTGGGAGGGTGGGGAAAAATCTTCTGGGAGTCCACAGGAACAAAGAGGAAGTAGAATCCCTGTTCTTATAAGGTTAGTAAACCCCTCCCAACACAATGCAACATTGTAACTAATACACACACACAGCAGCACTCACTCCTCCAGGCCTTAACCCTTAGCTACGCTCCGGGCTATTTGCCCTGCACTTTCTTAAGGGATTAAATGCCCTACATCTCCTGAGTGTCTGCTTGTAACTTAACTTAACTTAACACTTAATATAACTTAATAACTAATAAATAACAACACAACACAGTTCTGTGGGTGAAAGACCCGTGGGTCGCATTTATTGGTACCAGCCGTGGAACTGGCAGGTAACTTATCCACGGGTGGCGGCAATCGGGGCCTACATCTAACTATGAATAACCCCTTCTAGAAAATGGCCAAGGGACACCGATGCAGACCACAAGGCGGAGATACTCACGCAGCTTTCATAATTAGGGGTTTTCCGGCCCAACAATAATCAGCCCGAGCACGCCCAAGCATACCAAGCCTGTGACGTCACCCTGACCGCAATGGCCATTACTCAAACCTCCTTCCAGTCTGCAGCCGTGATCCTGACCACCCGCCACAAGAGACTGACCTGCATATACAATGGTCCTGACTCTTGCCGCCACCCTATACTCTTAGGAGTAACTCCTGCCTGATGTTCTGCAAGAACAAATCTACTCCTGCCGGTTCTAAATGAACCCCATCCTGCCTATACAAACCCTTATGGGCTGCCGAGATGTTCCCGTGCTCTACCACAAAACCCTTGAGTTCAACTACCTGCTTCCTCAGGTCCCTATTGATCTTTTTCCTGACCTGGAAAGCTGCCTTATGACACACCATGTGCCTCCATCTTAATCTAGGGATCACATTCGACCACCCGATTCTCACACCTGGAAACCAGAGTTTGAACTGCCTCAGGTCTGACTGCATTGCCCGGATTAGATCCAATGTGGGAATGGCCCCCACATCATTGCCGCCAGCATGAATTATCAGAATGTGAGGTTTCTCCCACCTTTTCGCTGCGGTCTGGAGCAATGCAGGCAGATCTGACCAAGCCAAGCCTCTGCGCCCTAGCCAACGTAACACAGCCCTGGACGAGTGAAATCCTAGCTGCTGTCCTCCTGGCATGGCTGCAGCTCTAATTGCGGCCCAGTGCACATATGAATGGCCGACGATCCACACCTGTACAGGACCTGGATGTATTTCTGAAACAAAGAAAACAAGAGTTAGCCCGCTTGCAGTAGACTAGATCCACACAACCTTGGCCCATAACCTTTTGGTATCACCCCCGCAAGCCCCCCAACTCTTGCATGCATGACCTTTGATCCCTGGTCTCAAACATACAGCGGCCTAACGTAAGACTTATACCGCTGTGACCTCCACCGCCCCAATGAGCGGATCCGATCCGAGGACCAACCCAGCTCTGCTGCTGTCGTCGCTGCCCCCACCCTAAAGGAGTGTGGGGCAATCCGAGACCCGTCTAGACCAGCCTTTTGCGCTGCCTTATCCAAGACCTTTCCAAACTGGTATCTGGTCAGCGGGTCTCCATTAGCATGTATCAAAAGCCTGGAGGAGCCTCCTGGCCGTACCTCCAGGTAAGATGACACTAGCCGCACGGGGCAACAGGCAACACCCTGCTGCCCCGGCAGGGAAAGCCAAGCTCCCCGGCCCTCCTGGTCCGTTTTGGACCTGGGAATGAACAATAGCACGGAGTCCTCCACCAGCCGAACATGGCTGTGCATGACCCCCCCTGTGGCCGCCGTTCTGGCTCACGGTACCAACTCACCCACCCTTAACGCGCCATGAAACGCCAAGCCAAAGGCCGCCCCGAAGAGGCGAGCCTCAAAAGGTGAGGAACATACTTCTGGCAGCACGTCCAGTAATTTTACCAGCCGTTCTGCCGTAATGGGCTCCCTTGTGTCCCGTCGTGGAACTTCCAGACGGCCCCAGCCCCTCGACAGCTGTTTAACGAGAAAGGATCGCGACTCGTCTTTAAAGGCGTATAGCCTGCAGAAAAACGCCACAGCCGATAGTCTTGCTACCACCGCCCCCTTCGTTGCTCGCTTACCTCTCAGCTCCGCCAGCCAGCGCAACAGAAACCCTTGTTCACCCTCACAGGAGGGGAACTCACGAAGGTCGCAAAAACCTACCCATTCACTCCAGTACCTTACGTATGCCGACCATGTGCTGGGTGCCAACGAAGCCCGCAACACCGGGATCAGTTGCTGTAGTCCCTCACCATCTGCCATAAAAAGAGAGGGCAAGAAAGACCATTAGGAGCCGCGGCAGGCGCCGCAGCCCTAAATGCCCCCCACTGGAAGCGCGACAGTGCATCCGCAACTATATTCTGCACCCCTGGCACATGCCGGGCCCTAAAGTCAATGTTCAGTTGCAAACATCTCAACACCAGGTGTCACAAATAATGTACGACCACAGGCGATGAAGCAGAAAGCCTGTTAACCGCAAACACCACGCTGAGATTATCCGTCCAGAAAATCACAGCCCTGTTACTAAACAGGTGACCCCACAATTCCACCGCAACCAGTATAGGAAACAATTCCAGAAAGCAAAGATTGCGTGTAAGCCCTCTGGTCGCCCACTCGGTCGGCCAGGGCTCCGCACTCCAAGCCCCTTCAAAGTAAGCCCCATACCCGGATGCTCCTGCAGCGTCCGTGAACAGATGTAGCGCTTGGTTAGATATCGGATCCCCTCGCCACATGCAGACGCCGTTAAAGTCCTGGAGAAACTTCTCCCAGACCTGCAAATCCGCCACGAGGTCCCTCGTGATGCGAATGCGCGATGCCGGAGCCCTATCTCCGCCCAAACACCGCTCTAGCCGCTTGCTAAACACCTTCCCCCACGGGATCACTCTCCCCGCAAAGTTAAGGAGGCCAAGGAGCGATTGCAGCTCCCGCAGTGAACATGTCTGCGTTGCAACCATGGCCCGTACAGCCGCCAACATCTTGGCGACCTTCTCCTTAGGCAACCTACATTCACCTGCCACTGAATCAATCTCGATGCCAAGGAACGTCAAGCACGTGCACGGCCCCTCCGTCTTATCCTCTGCCACGGGGAACCCCAAACCTGGCCATCATGAACCTCATGACTTTCATTAACGAGGCACATTCTTGCGAGTTGGCCGCCCCTACCAGGAGGAAGTCATCCAAGTAGTGCGCAACTCTATCACTACCAGCCACTGAGACCACCGCACAGTGCAGGAAAGTACTGAATGCTTCAAAGTACGCGCAGGATATCGAACAGCCCATGGGCAGACAACGGTCGACATAATAACCCCCTTCAAACCAACACCCCATCAGCCCGAAGGATGATGGGTGAATCGGGAGTAGCCTAAACGCGGATTCTATGTCTAATTTTGCCATTAATGCTCCCGGGCCCCGTTCTTTAACCAGAGCCAGCGCGTCGTCAAACGACTGGTAACGGACCGAGCTCAATTCCTCCAGAATAGCGTCGTTTACCGACCGCCCTTTCGGATAAGAGAGGTGTTGTATGAGCCTGAACTTACCTGTCTCCTTCTTGGGGACCATCCCTAGCGGGGAGACAACTAAATCCGGTAGTGGCAGGTCCCTAAAAGGGCCTGCAACCCTACCCAAGGCCACTTCTTTGCCCAGTTTCTCCCTGACTGCCTCAGGGTATTGGGAAGCCGATTTCAGGTTTTTCCTGTCATGTGCTCGCCATACCCGGCCAACTACCGGGATCACAAAGCCCTCACGCAAACCGCTATCCAGAAGCTGAGCAGCCGCCCTATCTGGGTACCTACGCAGCCATTTACAAATGACCTGGACTCTAAGTGGTGAATCCGCCCTTAGTGCCAGCGCCTCCTTTGCCCCCAAACCGATCAGTTTGGGTGTCTCGCTTTTTGGAGCAATCAGCACCGGGGTGTTGCCCGCTGCAGAACTTGCAGACGTGCTTGAACGTGCACGATGTGCCCCGCTCGCACGCTTTGTCCTGATATCGCCAGCAAAGTCTGCCTACCCCCGGGCGATGCCGTTATGGCGCCCCCTTGTGCCCTCCTTTCCGCATCAAGATGCGCCCAGAGGTGCAAATCCATCGTACCAAAATCAAGCAGTGGGTTGTCCACTTTCTTTTTCCGGTATAACATATCATAATCTCTCCAAGCACCATCGGCAAACTTTCTGTGTATTGCGTCGATGGTGTCAACGTACTTAAAGAGGGCAATCCCCTGATCGGGAAACCTCTCCAAGTAGCAAGTGGCGTAGACCCAGAAACACCGATGCCACTCCTCAAGGGTATCAGGCCGCCTAAATTTCTTAGGGCCCGTACCATCCTCCGCCATCTCCTTAAACTTAAAAGCCTCTGCAGACAGCTCAAACATATTTACATACTTACCGTCCTGGATACGTTTCACAGTTTTAGATTTAAGGTGTGCATGCAAACTGTGTACCTGGCACGAATAAGTATCCCCGTGTACTGCTGCCTTTCTGTTCACCACCTGTGGTGACCCCCCAGCAACCCCTAAGAGTTGAGATGACTGCGCCCCACTACTGGCATTGCCATCCCCGTGATTGCCCTTACTCATCTTTCTCAACATTCTATACATCCTCCTATGCCCTTTCGTGTGCAAACCCAGGGACCCATCTATCTCAAATCCCGAACCTGACCCACTAGAGCTGGAAGAATTACACCGCCCCCTAGGTAAACCAAGTTGCATCTCACCAGAGGAAGCGCCCGATGTGGCTTGGCCTTGTCCAGAAGCACTGCTGACTCCTCTAGGCACGAGAGCTCCTGAACTCTGAGTCGCCATGTCCCTGCTGGATGAGGAAGTCCTGGGTACCTGCAAAATAGAAGCCAAGAGGGGAGTACCTCGGGAAGGGCCAGCCATCTCTTCCCCATCCCCCCTTTCCTCAAATTCTAGATAACCCTCCCGGTCACTGTCACTCACACCGCATGCCGCACTCACATCATCATCCGTACTGGTGGCCAACCCGCTAGTCGAATCCTCTTGAAATCTCACGGTCCTACTCCGACCCTGAGACTTCGATCCCCTAGCCTGTCTCGCCTGTCCCCTCCCGGGGCTCTCTAAACCTTCCCCAGTGCCAACGCTAATACTAGCATGCCCCCTTTTGACAGCCCCCCTTGTGGCTATTTGCTCTGATTGTGCTGGTGAGGTCCTGCTGGGCGTCATTATACCCTGCAGGCCTTGCGCCTGGGGCTCCGCTATTGCGGCCTCGCCCCTTGAGCTGTGTGCCAGGATGGCCCCCTTATTTGCGGTCTTAGCCGCGGGGGCCTTTCCTTTACTTTGGGCCGCGGCGCGTGCGGGGGCCGCCTTAGCTTTGCCCCCTCCTAACATAGGCCGCGAGCGCGAGGAGGGTGCCCTGTCGGCATCCCCCCCTTATTACTGGGTCCAGCTGCGGCTCTTGTGTGCACACCCTGCTGCGACACCCCCGGAGTGCCCTCCGGGGGCCCCTGCTGCCCCGCTGCCACACTCACAGTTGCCCCATGATTCAGCATCTCTGCCCCTCTGTCTGGCCCACCATGCGCCCCCCCGGCCTCCTGGGCCCCATCGTTCTTGCCCCCAAGAGCGGGTGTCCCCCCCCGAGGTACTCCCTTCTTACCTTCGGAGCCCGGGGGGAACGATCCGCTCTGCTCGCTGTCCGGATTGCGACTGCCGCGAGCGGAAATGACGTCACCAGAAGTGACGCGGGGACGCGCAACGCCGCCGGAAGTCGACGCGGTGGCCATTTTAGATGCCACGAGGGATGACGAACCGGAGGCCTGTACATCACCATAGGCCGAAGCCGGGGCCTGAAGTACCGCCGGACCTGACGACGCACCCGCGAGGACCGACGCCAAGGACTGGAGGAGAGCCACCGCCACCGCCACGATTCCCCGGAGAGGACCACTGCCGCAGGTGAGGCCGCACTGCTTCCACTACCCGCGCCAACGACACTCTCCCCAGAGGTGCACGCACCCCCTAAGGCCTCGCTGGGCCCTGCCACTACAGGCCCCTGCCTAAGGCCGACACCGGAACCCCCGGCTATAGAACCGAGACCCCCGGAGCCTAACCCGGAGCTCCCCTGGGACCCCCTAGGCCCTAAAACCAAACCGCCTAGCGCTCCTACTCGCCCCTCAGGACCAATCTCCCCTGGGGGCCTACATTCTGACTCGCCCGACTGATAAGCCGCACCAGGGCCACCATCCCCCTCTAAATTCTCCCATGCAGGAGAAGAGAACAACAATGGGCTACCCCCCCCCCCCCCCTAAGGGAGAAACAGGCAGACACAGCCCAGACCCATGGCCCAGACCCACCGTGACAGTTCCAGATGGGGATGGTGTGACCCACTCCACGTCCTCTAACTCCATTTCTTCCCGTTCTCCAGATTCGTCTTCCATTGGAAAATGCTGCAAACTGCTAAGCTGAAAAATCTTCTGGGAGTCCACAGGAACAAAGAGGAAGTAGAATCCCTGTACATCCTTCTTATAAGGTTAGTAAACCCCTCCCAACACAATGCAACATTATAACTAATACACACACACAGCAGCACTCACTCCTCCAGGCCTTAACCCTTAGCTACGCTCCGGGCTATTTGCCCTGCACTTTCTAAGTGTGTTTGGGGGGCGTGTTGGAGAGCCCTAACAGCATTGGCTTCCATTTAATGCCGATTTGATCGAGCTGGCATCACAGTGAGGTTGGACACACACTCAGTGGATTTCCGGGATCAACACTCTACCAAAGTATTGCAAATGGCAGATTGTGTAATTAGCACAGCTTGTTGTCACGGTCCTCTTGGGGTATACATTAGTGACTGGGAATTTACAGGCTTTATTTTACTTTGTTTGAATTTATTAACACATTAACAGACTTGTAATTGTTTTTGGAAACAAAGTGGATAGAAAATTAGGTGTCTGACACAAACAAGGGGCAGACCATGGGCTTCTGAGAGTGTGGCAAGGAATTTTCACCTACAGCTTTGAAGTTTCTTATTTTGCTGTTGTAAATAACTATTTCAAAGATGACAAATTGTCTCAATTTTTTTTTTTTTTTACATTTGATCCAGTAGGAACAGTCATTGTTAAAATAGAATTAGCTTTCATTCTGAGGGCTGATAGGACCATTCCATGGAATTACTTTACAAAATCAGCAAATAAAAAAAAATAATGGTGGAGAAGAGGCCAATCGCGGAAAGGGAAATCATAAAAAAAGTATTCTGTGAGGTGCTTGATCAGCATGATGGACTATGACAGATCAGAAGACTTAAAGGGACACGAAACCCAAAAAATTGCTTTCATGATTCAGATAGAGAAAACAATTTTGAACAACTTTCCAATTTACTTCTATTATTTAATTTTCTTCCTTATCTTGTTATCGTTTGCTGAAAGGTTTATCTAGGTAAGCTCAGGAGCAGCAAATAACCTAGGTTCTAGCTGCTGATTGGTGGCTGCATATATATACCGATTGCCATTGGCTCACTCATGTGTTCAGTTAGAAACCAGTAGTGCATTGCTGTTCCTTCAACAAATGATACCAAAAGAATGAAATAAATTAGATAATAGAAGTAAATTAGAATGTTGTTGAAAATTGTATTCTCTATCTGAATCATAAAAGAAATGTTTTGGGTTTCATGTCACTTTAAAAAATAGTATTTTTTTTATATATTTTTTTTTTTTTTTACTAATTACTATAATCATGCATGGGAGATTCACTTTCTTAACAATGCACATATGTACGTATTTGCTCGCAACAACTCCAAGACCAATTATAAATATTGATAAAATCTCATCAAGGACAGAAGATAGTTCTAAAAATGCAAACAAAAGGGCATCCCAAAATGCATGAAAAACTATAATAACAATAGATAATGTTTTATATACTTTTCTGTGCTTCAATATATTGCACTTGAATGATAATTGATTAATAATATATTTAATCTTAAATAACAACAAAATAATACAAATATATTTCCTTTCAATGGGCTTTCTGGATTATGAAAATGCATTTGGCTCAGAAACATTAACGCCAGAAATATGAAAAGATCTCTTAAATAATTGGTATCACTTTAAATGGCATTTGATTAAATGGTCAATGGGTCCCTAACTTGCTGTCACACAATGCACGAGTTCAACCAAACAAACTGAGATGGAAACAAGGGTAACACAGGCCCTTTGTAGCCTCCCTAGACACATACAAAAAAAAAATGGACTCTCAAACCAGACTCCCGGCCCTTGGTACTTTCCAGCACTTACTGCCAATTTATTTATCTACTGCCAATAATATTTATTTATGTATTTATATGTGTATATGTCTTTACAGACAAATATACACATATAAACACAAGAATACATATGTACACACATATAGACATATATATATATATATATATATATATATACACATACTGTATATATATATATATATATATATATATATATATATATATATATATATATATATATATATATATATATATATATATACAGGGAGTGCAGAATTATTAGGCAAGTTGTATTTTTGAGGATTAATTTTATTATTGAACAACAACCATGTTCTCAATGAACCCAAAAAACTCATTAATATCAAAGCTGAATAGTTTTGGAAGTAGTTTTTAGTTTGTTTTTAGTTATAGCTATTTTAGGGGGATATCTGTGTGTGCAGGTGACTATTACTGTGCATAATTATTAGGCAACTTAACAAAAAACAAATATATACCCATTTCAATTATTTATTTTTACCAGTGAAACCAATATAACATCTCAACATTCACAAATATACATTTCTGACATTCAAAAACAAAACAAAAACAAATCAGTGACCAATATAGCCACCTTTCTTTGCAAGGACACTCAAAAGCCTGCCATCCATGGATTCTATCAGTGTTTTGATCTGTTCACCATCAACATTGCGTGCAGCAGCAACCACAGCCTCCCAGACACTGTTCAGAGAGGTGTACTGTTTTCCCTCCTTGTAAATCTCACATTTGATGATGGACCACAGGTTCTCAATGGGGTTCAGATCAGGTGAACAAGGAGGCCATGTCATTAGATTTTCTTCTTTTATACCCTTTCTTGCCAGCCACGCTGTGGAGTACTTGGACGCGTGTGATGGAGCATTGTCCTGCATGAAAATCATGTTTTTCTTGAAGGATGCAGACTTCTTCCTGTACCACTGCTTGAAGAAGGTGTCTTCCAGAAACTGGCAGTAGGACTGGGAGTTGAGCTTGACTCCATCCTCAACCCGAAAAGGCCCCACAAGCTCATCTTTGATGATACCAGCCCAAACCAGTACTCCACCTCCACCTTGCTGGCGTCTGAGTCGGACTGGAGCTCTCTTCCCTTTACCAATCCAGCCACGGGCCCATCCATCTGGCCCATCAAGACTCACTCTCATTTCATCAGTCCATAAAACCTTAGAAAAATCAGTCTTGAGATATTTCTTGGCCCAGTCTTGACGTTTCAGCTTGTGTGTCTTGTTCAGTGGTGGTCGTCTTTCAGCCTTTCTTACCTTGGCCATGTCTCTGAGTATTGCACACCTTGTGCTTTTGGGCACTCCAGTGATGTTGCAGCTCTGAAATATGGCCAAACTGGTGGCAAGTGGCATCTTGGCAGCTGCACGCTTGACTTTTCTCAGTTTATGGGCAGTTATTTTGCGCCTTGGTTTTTCCACACGCTTCTTGCGACCCTGTTGACTATTTTGAATGAAAGGCTTGATTGTTCGATGATCACGCTTCAGAAGCTTTGCAATTTTAAGAGTGCTGCATCCCTCTGCAAGATATCTCACTATTTTTGACTTTTCTGAGCCTGTCAAGTCCTTCTTTTGACCCATTTTGCCAAAGGAAATGAAGTTGCCTAATAATTATGCACACCTGATATAGGGTGTTGATGTCATTAGACCACACCCCTTCTCATTACAGAGATGCACATCACCTAATATGCTTAATTGGTAGTAGGCTTTCAAGCCTATACAGCTTGGAGTAAGACAACATGCATAAAGAGGATGATGTGGTCAAAATACTCATTTGCCTAATAATTCTGCACTCCCTGTATATATAAGTGCATTGGAGCCCTTTGCAGTTAAGTAGATGAAAAGATGTAAAAGCATATTTATGCAATATTCATATTTAGTAAATTGTTATACTGTGTATTTACTATAAATATTTTGCATTCCAATGTTCGGCACATAGTATTTATAAATAGGTATTCCTATATATGTGTATATATCTATAACTATATACTGTATAATCCTGTGTATATATACGTAGGTATATATATATTATACCAAAATACCATCAGATATGTGTAGAAATATTTATGAATAAATAGAACATATTCTGCTACGTGAAGAACATTGGAATGTGAAATATTCATATTTTCACGTTGGCTTAGTGCACTTGAGAATATGGGATAGTGTTTGAGTGCGAGTAAGGTGTTTTTCCACTTTTTTTGCTCCATTGACTTCTATGGGGGGATAGGTTATCGCACAATATTCTAAGTTCAGCTTTTTACGCTCGTAAATGAAGTTATGTGTAAATCACTACACCAGGTAAGAAGCTCTATTTTCAAGCTGCAGAGGCAATAATGAACATACAGCCGATTGTTAAAGGGACATGAAACCCAACATTTTTCTCTTGTGATTTATATATAGCATGTGATTTTAAACAATTTTCCAATTTACTTCTATTATCAAATTTGCTTCATACTCTTGGTATCCTTTGTTGAAGGAGAAGCAATGCATTACTGGGATCTAGTTGAACACATTGGATGAACGAATGACAAGAGGCATATATGTGCAACTACAAATCAGCGGCTAACTCTCGGTAATGCATTGCTATTCCAGGGTATAGCTAGGTATGCTTTTAAACAAAGGATACCAAGAGCACAGAACAAATTAGATAGTCAAAGTAAATCATAGTTGTTTAAAAAGGAATGTCTCACTGATTTTCAATCCTGTCCGCAGGCCTCCCTAACAGGCCTGATTTTGTAGATATCTGAAATGGAGCTAGGGTTGCCACCTCGGTAGGGTGACCATATTGCCGCTTCACAAGGGGACACCTATGAAAAATACATATGTTAGGGTTCTTATACAAAACATTTCTTTAAACAGCCCTGAAAACAGTACTGACATATGTATTTTTCATATTTGTCCCTTTTTAAACCGGCAATATGTTCACCCTACACCTCGGCCATGTTTTCCTGGACACTTATGAGTTACACATACTGCAGGGTAAGCAGGGCGGAACATGTATTGTGCCTCTGGATATCACATGAATGCTTCTGATGAATAGCACAATACATTTTCCTCCATGCTTATCCTGCATCATGTGTAAATCATAAGTATCCAGGAAAACACGGCTGAGGTGGCAACAAATGTCGCTCAGGTGAAATAATCACCTGATTAGTAAACATGGCTATTAACCTGCTCACATCCAGGGTAATCCTGAAAATCTGTCTTGTTGGTGAGGCCTGAGGACAGGTTTGAAAAACAGTGCTTTATCTGGATCATGAACGTTTAATTTTGATATCACTGTCCCTTTAAAAAGCAGCATACTTAAAGGGACATTAAACCCAATTTTTTTCTTTCATGATTCAGATAGAGAATACCCTTTTAAACAACTTTCTAATTTACTTCTATTATCTAATTTGCTTCATTCTCTTGATATTATTTCCTGAAAAGCATATCTAGATAGGCTCAGTAGCTTCTGATTGGTGGCTGCACATAGATGCCTCCTGTGCTTGGCTCGCCCGTGTGCATTGCTATTTCTTTAACAAAGGATATCTAAAGAATGAAGCAAATTAGATAATAGAAGTAAATTGGAATGTTGTTTAAAATTATATTATCTGTCTGAATTATGAAAGAAAAGAAATCGGGTTTAATGTCCCATTAAGACCACTATTTCTTATGCTCCTCACCACCCCAGTGGCAGATTAAAATCACCTGGACTGGAAAGGCAAACAAAGAATACCAAAAAAAATAATTATAAAAGAAATTGATTTTTTTTTTTTTTTTTTTAACTGTACTCTTTATCTATATCATGAAAGCTTAATTGTGACTTCCAAATACCTTTAATATTAGCAAAATATATACTGTTTAATAATACTTTTTCATACCATAGCTTCTACAGGAGGTTCAAGGAATCATTTCATATAAGGCATAGAGGCCTCTTTACCAAATGTCTGTCGGACCTGATCCGACAGTGCGGATCAGGTCCGACAGACATCGCTGAATGTGGTAGAGCAATACGCTCTCCATATTCAGCATTGCACCAGCAGCTCTTGTGAGCTGCTGGTGCAATGCCACCCCCTACAGACTCGCGGCCAATCGTCCGCCAGCAGGGAGGTGTCAATCAACTCGATCGTTCTCGATCGGGTTGAATGGTGGCAATCTCTGTCCGCCTGCTCAGAGCAGGCGGACAGGGTTTTGGAGCAGCGGTCCATAACTTGCGTTTCTGGCGAGTCTGAAGGCTCGCTAGAAACACGGGCCCTCAAGCTCCATAAGGATCTTTATAAATGGGCCCCATAGTCACTTCATCTGCTTATCTTATTTATTTATATATATACTGTATATATATATATAGTTATTTTGTATTCTTTTTTATTGTTTGCATGAATTGAATGCATGTATAGAATTGTCTAGCTGGGGCTTGTTAGATAGCAAGTTCTTTAATTACAGAACAAGTCAGTTTTCCAGGGAGGATTATTTATTCTTGGGAGTGGTGCGTGTAGTACAGGAACAACAAATACATAGTGAAAACAAAGCAAAAACACAGCATGTGCTAGCAAAGCAATTAAACCAGCTATTGAATGTGAACTTTACAAACACATGGCAATCCTACCTGCAAAGCAATGAGCTGATAATCTGGTACTGAATGATGAGGTTAAAGGTATTGACTAAAGTGACATATTCACATGTTGCACAGTACTGAGCATGTGCGCTTTGTGTTTGTCATGTGCATGTGTGCTTATTGTACTCTTGTGCTTGTCATGTGCACGTGTGCTTATTGTGCTCTTGTGCTTGTCATGTGTACTTGTGCTTATTGTGCTCTTGTGCTTGTCATGTGCACGTGTGCTTATTGTGCTCTTGTGCATGTCATGTATGTTCATATGTGCTTATTGTGCTCTTGTGCTTGTCATGTGTACGTGTGCTTATTGTGCTCTTGTGCTTGTCATCTGTACGTGTGCTTATTGTGCTCTTGTGCTTGTCATGTGCACGTGTGCTTATTGTGCTCTTGTGCTTGTCATGTGCACGTGTGCTTATTGTGCTCTTGTGCATGTCATGTATGTTCATATGTGCTTATTGTGCTCTTGTGCTTGTCATGTGTACTTGTGCTTATTGTGCTCTTGTGCATGTCATGTATGTTCATATGTGCTTAATTAATTAAATGCCCTATCCTCCTGGCTTGCTGGAAAAACTTTAATAACAGGAGCCATAAAACTGACTCAATCAAATAACTATGTACAACTGTAACACACTTAAATAACTTTACATATAACTGTAATACAGTGCTTTCCAAACTGTGTGTCGGGACACACTAGTGTGTCGGCAGCAGTGTGTAGGTGTGTCCCTGCTTCAGCATAAATTTTTTTTAAATTTAATTTTTTTTAACAATTTTTTTTAACAATTTTTTTTGGTTTCTGACTTTCCGCCTGCCTACTACGCATATCATGTGGTTGACACGCGATTGATACCTAGTGGGTCACAGATCATCTTAAGCTATTGGCGCAGCTCAGTGGGAACTGAAACTATTCCCATTGGCGGCATATTGGCTCCTGACTGCACGTGTAGTCTCCTCAATCGGCTTGTGACTGCACATGTAGTTAGGGAGTGGGGACAGCAGTGTGTTTGCAGCGCGGGCAGTAGTCAGTCAGACTCGCAGAGCTCTGAGGGCAGCAGCTTAAACGCTGGGCTAAAGTCAGAAGTCAAAGTGTTTTTTTTTTGCAGCTAGCTCCCAGTAGTGCATTGCTGCTCTTGATATATGGATAGGAAGGGGAAGCTTAAAAATGCTTGATGATGAAATGCGAGTGTGTTTATCTAATATTCCACCAAATATTTAGAAATTTTGTTCATCCCATCAACCTCATACAGCCCATTAAAATAGTAAGTAGTTATTGGTGTTATTAAACATTTTTTTAAAATTCTTGCACATAATTACATACTGTTACTTGTAAATACATTTCGTTATATCATTTATGTATGTGTCCGTATCTCTTAAAACAAGTTAGTTTAACCTGTTTGCTAGTACAACTGAATTACTGTGTCGCGAAATGATGTAGGTCTAAAAAGTGTGTCGCCAACATGAAAAGTTTGGAAAGCTCTGCTGTAATAACTTGAATAAATACACAGACACAGGTGTATGGAAAAGACCCGTTGGTCACATTTATTGTAGAACCTGAGAACCGGCTGGACTCAACGGGGCCAGCTAAAACATGTGGCGGCAATCTAGTTAGGAGTAAGGAACCCCCTGCTAGGAAGAATGGACCGCGCCCGTGAATGCCCACACAAGCGGAGCTCAGCTGCAGCAGAAGCTTAGGGAGTTCTCGGCATCTTAGAATGGGAGGGACCCCAGGAGAGCGCCTGCAGAGATCACCCTCCCCTGGGCAGCCGTCACTCTACCTCTGATGGCAAACCGGGGCGCGGACCAACCGCCTAACCAGGGTGTAAAGTAAAGATCTCTGAACCAGTAGGACCAGGTGTGACTAGACGCGTATCCATGCCACTACCTGGGGAGTCAAAAACTACCGTCCTTGGACTTATGGAAACAAGCCGCGTAGCCCTCATCCAGCCTCGGACACCTAGCTGAAACACCCTGGTGATGTAGCAGCCTAAAGATTGCCGTATGAACCAATGCAGGGAGGGAGGGAGGGACGCTGTGAAGACGAGCTGGAAAAGAGGGTTTGGGCCTTGGGAGCTGACTACTTAAAGGGTAAGCTAAACCCCACCCTCACTACTGCAACATTGTTGCCACTTCACAGCAGCACACTCCTAAGGGCCTTAATTATTATGGTCGTTCTGGGCTATGCTGTCCTCCACTGTCTTAATTAATTAAATGCCCTATCCTCCTGGCTTGCTGGAAAAACTTTAATAACAGGGGCCATAAAACTGACTCAACCAAATAACTATGTACAATTGTAACACACTTAAATAACTTTACATATAACTGTAATAACTTGAATAAATACACAGACACAGGTGTATGGGAAAAGACCCGTGGGTCACATTTATTGTAGAACCTGAGAACCGGCTGGACTCAACGGGGCCAGCTAAAACATGTGGCGGCAATCTAGTTAGGAGTAAGGAACCCCCTGCTAGGAAGAATGGACCGCGCCCGTGAATGCCCACACAAGCGGAGCTCAGCTGCCGCAGAAGCTTAGGGAGTTCTCGGCATCTTAGAATGGGAGGGACCCCAGGCGCGCGCCTGCAGAGATCACCCTCCCCTGGGCAGCCGTCACTCTACCTCTGATGGCAAACCGGGGCGCGGACCAACCGCCACAAGAGATAGCCCAACAGGCTCACCTCTTGCCGCCACACCTATAGATGTATCAATATAGCACGCCTCAAATTACAGAGGAACAGGTCAATGCCTCTCTCAGAGAGGTGCACCCCGTCCCTTCTGTAGAGGCACCTCTCAGCCGTTGAAATGTTCCCATGTTCCACAACAAACCCTCCTGACTGCCCTAAGAAAATCCTAACCTCCCTGTTGATTTTCTTGCGGACCTGGAAAGCTGCGCGATGGGACTGCATATGGCGCCATTCTATCCTGGGAATGATGTTAGACCATCCTATCCTGACCTGGGGAATCCATGCCTGAAACGTGCGCAGATCCGATTGAATAACTGCACTGAGCTGCTTGCACGGTAGGAGCCCCATATCATTCCCCCCCGGCGTGGATGATAAGTACATGGGGTTTCTCCCACCTGCGCAAGGCCCCCTGCAGTAACTCAGGCAGAGCTTGCCACGTAAGCCCCCTGCACCCTAACCACCTAACAGTGACTCAGGAAGAGGGAAACCCCAGCTGACGCCCATCTGGTCTCGCAATCGCCCGCAGTTCCGCCCAGTGGATGTATGAATGCCCCGTAATCCATACTCTCAGTGGACCGCTCCTTGGTCCTAAGAAAAGAAACAGAGGTTAACCATTGCACCTGCAAAACATAAGCAACATCTAAACAGTCAAAGGCCTAACATATAACAGATACCTTTGTGACCTCCATCTCCCCAGAGCTCTAATATGTTCAGCTGACCAGCCTAAACTAGCGGCAGTGGTGGCCACGCCCACTCTAAAAGAATGGGGAGCAATGACCCTTGGGTCAAGACCTGCCCTTGATGCTGCCCAGGCCAATACCTTCCTAAACTGGAACCTCGTCAACAGGGAACCGTCCCCGTGGACTAGGAACTGTGAGGAGCCCTCAGGACGCACGTCCATATAGGCTTTGATCAGTCTGACCGGGCAGCAGACAGATTCATCATGGGCCGGCAAAGATAACCAAGCACCTCTCCCTTCTTGGTCTGTTTTGGATCTGGGGATGAAAACCAGAATAGACGACCCATCGTTCCTGACATGGGACAGTAAAAGACCTCCCATCTTATTCCTAGAGGGCGGGACAATTTCCCCTACCCTAAGAGCCCCGTGAAAAGCCAGCCCAAAGGCGGCTGAAAACAGGGTAGCTTCGTAGGCGGATGAACAAACCGCCGGCAAAACCTGGCATAACGTTACCAGACGCTCAATGGTAACTGGTTCCCTGAAGTCCCTAGTCCTGGGCGCCATATGCCCCCAGCCTTGAAGTACCTGCCTAACCAGGAAGGTTCTTGACGAGTCTGCAAGTCCATACAATTTGCAGAAGAAGGACACCGCCGCCAGGCGTTACCCAACCGCAGTCTTTGAAACCCCATTACCTTTAAGTTCGGTAATCCATTCAAGTAAGCCCCACTGGTCACCGTCACAGGAAGGACGGCCCCTGGAATCACAAAAAGCGATCCACTCAGTCCAGTATTTCACATAGGTAGTCCAGGTAGACGGAGCGAGGGAAGAACGAACCATCGCGATCAAGGGGCCCCATCCAGCGCCACCTGCCATAAGTAAGTGGGACAAGGCAATCCGTTAGTGTCCGCATCGGGCACCAATGCATAGAATGCTTCCCATTGAAAACGGGAGAGCGCATCCGCAATCCTATTCTGGACGCCCAGGACATGCTTAGCACGGAACACGATATTCAGGTGCAGACACCTCAGCACCAACAGCCTCAAATATCGCACAACCGGAGGGGAACTAGATGAGAGCCTGTTGACAGCATAAACAACGCTCATGTTATCAGTCCAGAAAATCACCTCACGGTCACGAAGCTGATCACCCCAAATATCAAGGGCGACCAGGATGGGAAACAGCTCAAGAAGGCACAGGTTCCTAACCAAGCCTCTTTCTACCCACGCGGCGGGCCACGGGCCGGCGCTCCATTGCCCGGCCAAGAAAGCCCGTACCCGTGGGACCCAGCCGCATCGGTGAACAACTGGATCGCCGCGTTAGAAGGAACCACCTCCCGCCACAGGCAGATCCCGTTAAAGTGGAGAAGAAATTCTTCCCAGACCTTAAGATCTTCTAACATCTCAGAAGACACCCGAAACCTCCGAGTCTGCGATCTTTCCCCACACAACTGCCTCTCCAGCCTGCGGAGGAATATCCTACCCATAGGAATAATCCTCCCGGCAAAATTCAGCAAACCCAATCGGATCTGAAGGTCCTTCACGGAGCGATAAAGCTCTGTTCTCATGGCGCGTACTGACTCCAACATGCGCCGTATTTTGTCTTGGGGCAAACGGCACTGACCCGCCACAGAATCAACCTCGATGCCCAGAAAAGTAAGGCACGTGCAAGGACCCTGGGACTTGTCCTCCGCCAAAGGAACTCCCATTCTGTCCATCAGGACCCTAGTGACTTTCATCAAGCAAGCACATTCAGATGAACCCGTCCGCCCGACAAGCAGAAACTCATCCAAGTAGTGTGCCAGGCCGTCGAATCCGGCAACCTCCGCGATGGCCCAGTGCAGGAAACTGCTGAAAGCCTCGAAGTATGCACACGAAATTGAGCACCCCATGGGCAAGCATTTGTCCACGTAGTACTGCCCCTCAAAATAACACCCCATGAGCCTAAAAGAGGAGGGGTGAAAAGGCAGGAGCCGGAAAGCAGATTCCACATCCAGCTTTGCCATCAGGGCTCCGGCCCCCGCACGGCGGACCAGCCCCAAAGCTTCATCAAAGGACTGATAGAAAACTGAGCTAAGCTCAGGGGGTATGGCGTCGTTAACTGAACGACCCTTCGGGAAGGACAGGTGTTGGATGAGCCGAAATTTACCCGGCTCCTTCTTCGGGACAACCCCCAAGGGTGAGACAACCAACCCGGGAAGTGGGATATCCCTAAATGGGCCCGCCATGCGGCCCAGCCCAATTTCCTTATTCAGTTTATCCCTCAACACCTCAGGAAACTGATATGGGGATTTGAGGTTCCTACGTGTCAAGGAACCTACCACATGCTATCCGACCGGGATAACAAATCCCGACCGCAGACCGTCTCTAAGTAGCAAGGCAGCCTCTTTAAACGGATAAAGAAGCAGCCATTTCTCAATTACGACCACTTTCAGCGGTGTGGCCGCTCTTTCCCCCAGGGAAAGGTTTCGGACCAGCTGCTGGTCTCTCTTGGGGACGACCCGTATCCTGGGGTCTGGTACACTCGGACCCCGAGTGGCCGCCACCGCAGTGTTTGCACGCGTGCCGAAATGCGCACGTCGCTCCCCTGGTACACAGTTTGTCCTGGAAGCACCAGCACACCCCAGTGGGCCGCCGTCGAGAGCGCTGCGAGGCTTTAACGCCTCCCGACGCTCCAACTGCTAGAACAGGCGCTGCCTGCTTTTCCGGCCCCAATTGAGCCCACAAACGTGAGTCAACATCATCGAAAGTAAGGAGAGGGTTCCCAACCATCTTCCTACGGAAGGCAGCGTCATAGTCCCACCAAGCTCCCTCTCTGTACCTCTCGTACACGGTTACTATAGAATCCTGATATTTCAGGATGTTCAAGGCTTGATCAGGGAATTTGGAAATATAACAGGACGCATAAACCCGGAAGCACTTGCGCCATTCCTCATAGGAATCGGGACGTTTAAATTTCTTCGGGCCCGTGCCATCGTCCGCCATCTCTTTTTGGCGGTAAGCCTCCGCGGAAAGCTCAAACATGTGCACATACCTCCCACCCTGAATGCGTCGAACCATCTTAGATTTGAGATGTTCATGTAAACTAAACGCGGGCCATGTGTCAGTGTCCCCATGTACAGCTGCCCTGCGCCTGTTCCCCATAACCGGGCTAACTAAGCCTGTTGATGCCGGAGGTGTCAGCATAGGAACAGGGGGTTCCATGTGGGATGAACCAGGGGGGAGGGGTAGACCTATAGCCTTTCTTTCCTCGACTAGCCACTTTACCATCCTATATATTCTCTTTTGCCCTTTCGCTTCCAACCCCAGGGATCTATCACTTTCTGAACCCGAATCATCCGAGGATGAACTCAAACCCCTACGTTCAAAAGCAATAGTGTGCTTACCAGCTCCCAAGAGGCGTTGCACTGGTACAGGGCCAGAGGAAGTGGATGGTTGCTCCTTGGGCTGTGGCTCCCTCTCAACAACACTGGGGGTGGCCTGGAGTGGCATCAATGCAGTTCTGGGTTCCATAACGATCTGCGGAGAAAAATGAGAGAGAGGAGTACCCAGGGAAGGGGATGAAGGCCTGCCTACCACATCACCATGAAACCTTAAGGGACTGGGGCTCCTATGCTCAATGCCACACTCAGCAATACCATCATCAACCATATCATCCGCACGAACATTCACAACTGCGTCAGCAAACTGCACCTGTCTGTTCTGCTCTGCCACAGCTTGCGCGCCCTGACATAAACTGGGCGTGATCACTGGTCCCTTCCTTGCAGAGGCCCTAGTAACTATGCCTGGGGGGACCCCGCTGAGGGCCACACCCGCAGGCGACGCCCGCGCACCCTGCTGGGCGCCACGTTTGCTGCGTGACGCAGTACTGCGGCGTCTACTAGGCCGCGATGTATTTGCGGGCCTACGCTTGCCCCCAGCCTGCCTGATTGCGGCCTGAGGCCCTGCGACTTGTTGCGCAGAAGGCGTATTCCCCGTCAGGCCTGTGGCTTGCTCATGAACGCCTGGTTCCCTAATCTGGACCCCTCCGGGCGATTGTACCCTTGCTACTTGCCCCTCAGAAACACTATTGCCCCCGATCGGTGCACCCTCAAGTGCCATCATACCCCCGGTCAGGCTTGCGGCCTGCTCATGAGATCCCTCATGCAACCTTCTACCTCTTTCCATGGCCGCCAAATCAGTGTCCCCACGCGGGCGCTGTGTAATTGAGGCTCGCTGCGCACCCCCCGCGGGCGTCGCCCCCCCCCCCCGGGGTACCCCTCTCTTACCTTTGTACCCCAACGGAGACGACGATGCTGCCCGCTTGCTTCTCAACTCCGGAATGGCGTTCCCGGACGTGACGTCACCGGAAGTGACGTCACCGGAAACGGCCAAACCGGAAGAGACGGACCTCGACGCGGACATGGATACCCGCGTGGCCGACGACGAGCTCGCAGAAGCCGGAGAACCACCCTGGGATGCCGACCCAAAGCCGAAAAGCACCGCCGCCAGAGACTGGAGAAGCGCGACCGCCATGGAAACCGCCTCACCAGTAAGAGTGACCGGTTCAGGTAAGGCCTCACTGCCGACGCCACTAACGCTGGGCATAGACACCTGCGCACCTACCGCAACCCCCTCCGCTACCTGGGGGCCTACTTCCACCATTACTTGGGGGGGATGAAAGGGGGAGTGGGCGAAGGGGAGACTACCAAAACTTCTGGATACAGGCTAGACCCAGGGGCACGACTCACCGGGCGAGGGGGGGAAGGCTGTACCACAGCCTCTCCTGAATCAAATTCATCAATCATCAGCTCATCTAATTCCGACATCTTCCACAGGAATCCTGACAGATGATCCTGACGCTGTGAAGACGAGCTGGAAAAGAGGGTTTGGGCCTTGGGAGCTGACTACTTAAAGGGTAAGGTAAACCCCACCCTCACTACTGCAACATTGTTGCCACTTCACAACAGCACACTCCTAAGGGCCTTGATTATTATGGTCGTTCTGGGCTATGCTGCCCTCCATTGTCTGTCATGTTCACGTGTTCTCATTGTGCTGTCATGTTCACGTGTTCTCATTGTGCTGTCATCTGCACGTGTTCTCATTGTGCTGTCATGTGCACGTGTTCTCATTGTGCTGTCATGTGCACGTGTTCTCATTGTGCTGTCATGTTCACGTGTTCTCATTGTGCTGTCATGTGCACGTGTTCTCATTGTGCTGTCATGTGCACATGTTCTCATTGTGCTGTCATGTTTACGTGTTCTCATTGTGCTGTCATGTTCACGTGTTCCAATTGTGCTGTCATGTTTATGTGTTCTCATTGTGCTGTCATGTTCACGTGTTCTCATTGTGCTGTCATGTTTACGTGTTCTCATTGTGCTGTCATGTGCACGTGTTCTCATTGTGCTGTCATGTGCACGTGTTCTCATTGTGCTGTCATGTTTATGTGTTCTCATTGTGCTGTCATGTTTATGTGTTCTCATTGTGCTGTCATGTTCACGTGTTCTCATTGTGCTGTCATGTTCACGTGTTCTCATTGTGCTGTCATGTTCACATGTTCTCATTGTGCTGTCATGTTTATGTGTTCTCATTGTGCTGTCATGTGCACGTGTTCTCATTGTGCTGTCATGTTCACGTGTTCTCATTGTGCTGTCATGTTCACGTGTTCTCATTGTGCTGTCATGTTTATGTGTTCTCATTGTGCTGTCATGTGCACGTGTTCTCATTGTGCTGTCATGTTCATGTGTTCTCATTGTGCTGTCATGTGCACGTGTTCTCATTGTGCTGTCATGTTTACGTGTTCTCATTGTGCTGTCATGTTCATGTGTTCTCATTGTGCTGTCATGTGCACGTGTTCTCATTGTGCTGTCATGTTTATGTGTTCTCATTGTGCTGTCATGTGCACGTGTTCTCATTGTGCTGTCATGTTTATGTGTTCTCATTGTGCTGTCATGTTCATGTGTTCTCATTGTGCTGTCATGTGCATGTATTCTCATTGTACTGTCATGTTCATGTGTTCTCATTGTGCTGTCATGTGCACGTGTTCTCATTGTGCTGTCATGTTCATGTGTTCTCATTGTGCTGTCATGTGCACATGTTCTCATTGTGCTGTCATGTTCACGTGCTCTCATTGTGCTGTCATGTTTATGTGTTCTCATTGTGCTGTCATGTTCATGTGTTCTCATTGTGCTGTCATGTTTACGTGTTCTCATTGTGCTGTCATGTTTATGTGTTCTCATTGTGCTGTCATGTTCATGTGTTCTCATTGTGCTGTCATGTTCATGTGTTCTCATTGTGCTGTCATGTTCATGTGTTCTCATTGTGCTGTCATGTTTATGTGTTCTCATTGTGCTGTCATGTTCATGTGTTCTCATTATGCTGTCATGTTCATGTGTTCTCATTGTGCTGTCATGTTCATGTGTTCTCATTGTGCTGTCATGTTTATTGTGCTGTCATGTTTATGTGTTCTCATTGTGCTGTCATGTTCATGTGTTCTCATTGTGCTGTCATGTTCACGTGTTCTCATTGTGCTGTCATGTTCATGTGTTCTCATTGTGCTGTCATGTTTATGTGTTCTCATTGTGCTGTCATGTTTATTGTGCTGTCATGTTCATGTGTTCATTGTGCTGTCATGTTTACGTGTTCTCATTGTGCTGTCATGTTCATGTGTTCTCATTGTGCTGTCATGTTCACGTGTTCTCATTGTGCTGTCATGTTCATGTGTTCTCATTGTGCTGTCATGTTCATGTGTTCTCATTGTGCTGTCATGTTTATGTGTTCTCATTGTGCTGTCATGTTCATGTGTTCTCATTGTGCTGTCATGTTCACGTGTTCTCATTGTGCTATCATGTTCACGTGCTCTCATTGTGCTGTCATGTCCACGTGCTCTCATTGTGCTGTCATGTTTACGTGTTCTCATTGTGCTGTCATGTTCATGTGTTCTCATTGTGCTGTCATGTTTATTGTGCTGTCATGTTTATGTGTTCTCATTGTGCTGTCATGTTCACGTGTTCTCATTGTGCTGTCATGTTCATGTGTTCTCATTGTGCTGTCATGTTCATGTGTTCTCATTGTGCTGTCATGTTCATGTGTTCTCATTGTGCTGTAATGTTTACATGTTCTCATTGTGCTGTCATGTTCATGTGTTCTCATTGTGCTGTCATGTTCACATGTTCTCATTGTGCTGTCATGTTCACGTGTTCTCATTGTGCTGTCATGTTCATGTGTTCTCATTGTGCTGTCATGTTCATGTGTTCTCATTGTGCTGTCATGTTCATGTGTTCTCATTGTGCTGTAATGTTTACATGTTCTCATTGTGCTGTCATGTTCATGTGTTCTCATTGTGCTGTCATGTTCACATGTTCTCATTGTGCTGTCATGTTCATGTGTTCTCATTGTGCTGTCATGTTCATGTGTTCTCATTGTGCTGTCATGTTTATGTGTTCTCATTGTGCTGTCATGTTCATGTGTTCTCATTGTGCTGTCATGTTCACGTGTTCTCATTGTGCTATCATGTTCACGTGCTCTCATTGTGCTGTCATGTCCACGTGCTCTCATTGTGCTGTCATGTTTACGTGTTCTCATTGTGCTGTCATGTTCATGTGTTCTCATTGTGCTGTCATGTTTATTGTGCTGTCATGTTTATGTGTTCTCATTGTGCTGTCATGTTCACGTGTTCTCATTGTGCTGTCATGTTCATGTGTTCTCATTGTGCTGTCATGTTCATGTGTTCTCATTGTGCTGTCATGTTCATGTGTTCTCATTGTGCTGTAATGTTTACATGTTCTCATTGTGCTGTCATGTTTACGTGTTCTCATTGTGCTGTCATGTTTACGTGTTCTCATTGTGCTGTCATGTTCATGTGTTCTCATTGTGCTGTCATGTTCACGTGTTCTCATTGTGCTGTCATGTTCACGTGTTCTCATTGTGCTGTCATGTTTGCGTGTTCTCATTGTGCTGTCATGTTCATGTGTTCTCATTGTGCTGTCATGTTCACGTGTTCTCATTGTGCTGTCATGTTCACGTGTTCTCATTGTGCATGTCATGTTTATGTGTTCTCATTGTGCTGTCATGTTCATGTGTTCTCATTGTGCTGTCATGTTCACGTGTTCTCATTGTGCTGTCATGTTTATGTGTTCTCATTGTGCTGTCATGTTCATGTGTTCTCATTGTGCTGTCATGTTCATGTGTTCTCATTGTGCTGTCATGTTCATGTGTTCTCATTGTGCTGTCATGTTCACATGTTCTCATTGTGCTGTCATGTTTATGTGTTCTCATTGTGCTTTCATGTTCACGTGTTCTCATTGTGCTGTCATGTTCACATGTTCTCATTGTGCTGTCATGTTCACATGTTCTCATTGTGCTGTCATGTTCACGTGTTCTCATTGTGCTGTCATGTTCATGTGTTCTCATTGTGCTGTCATGTTCACGTGTTCTCATTGTGCTGTCATGTTTACGTGTTCTCATTGTGCTGTCATGTTCACGTGTTCTCATTGTGCTGTCATGTTTACGTGTTCTCATTGTGCTGTCATGTTCACGTGTTCTCATTGTGCTGTCATGTTTATGTGTTCTCATTGTGCTGTCATGTTCATGTGTTCTCATTGTGCTGTCATGTTTACGTGTTCTCATTGTGCTGTCATGTTCATGTGTTCTCATTGTGCTGTCATGTTTATGTGTTCTCATTGTGCTGTCATGTTCACATGTTCTCATTGTGCTGTCATGTTTATGTGTTCTCATTGTGCTGTCATGTTCACGTGTTCTCATTGTACTGTCATGTTCACATGTTCTCATTGTGCTGTCATGTTTATGTGTTCTCATTGTGCTGTCATGTGCACGTGTTCTCATTGTACTGTCATGTTCACGTGTTCTCATTGTGCTGACATGTTCACGTTCTCATTGTGCATGCAATGTTTATGTATTCTCATTGTGCTGTCATGTTCATGTGTTCTCATTGTGCTGTCATGTTCATGTGTTCTCATTGTGCTGTCATGTTCATGTGTTCTCATTGTGCTGTCATGTTCATGTATTCTCATTGTGCTGTCATGTTCACGTGTTCTCATTGTGCTGTCATGTTTACGTGTTCTCATTGTGCTGTCATGTTCACGTGTTCTCATTGTGCTGTCATGTTTATGTGTTCTCATTGTGCTGTCATGTTCATGTGTTCTCATTGTGCTGTCATGTTTACGTGTTCTCATTGTGCTGTCATGTTCATGTGTTCTCATTGTGCTGTCATGTTTATGTGTTCTCATTGTGCTGTCATGTTCACATGTTCTCATTGTGCTGTCATGTTTATGTGTTCTCATTGTGCTGTCATGTTCACGTGTTCTCATTGTACTGTCATGTTCACATGTTCTCATTGTGCTGTCATGTTTATGTGTTCTCATTGTGCTGTCATGTGCACGTGTTCTCATTGTACTGTCATGTTCACGTGTTCTCATTGTGCTGACATGTTCACGTTCTCATTGTGCATGTAATGTTTATGTATTCTCATTGTGCTGTCATGTTCATGTGTTCTCATTGTGCTGTCATGTTCATGTGTTCTCATTGTGCTGTCATGTTCATGTGTTCTCATTGTGCTGTCATGTTCATGTATTCTCATTGTGCTGTCATGTTCATGTGTTCTCATTGTGCAGTCATGTTCATGTGTTCTCATTGTGCATGTCAAGTTTGCGTGTTCTCATTGTGCTGCCATGTTCACGTGTTCTCATTGTGCTGTCATGTGCATGTGTTCTCATTGTGCTGTCATGTGCACGTGTTCCGATTGTGCTGTCATGTTCATGTGTTCTCATTGTGCTGTCATGTTTGCGTGTTCTCATTGTGCTGTCATGTTCATGTGTTCTCATTGTGCTGTCATGTTCACGTGTTCTCATTGTGCTGTCATGTTCATGTGTTCTCATTGTGCTGTCATGTTTACATGTTCTCATTGTGCATGTCATGTTCACGTGTTCTCATTGTGCTGTCATGTTCATGTGTTCTCATTGTGCTGTCATGTTCACGTGTTCTCATTGTGCTGTCATGTTAACGTGTTCTCATTGTTCTGTCATGTTTGCGTGTTTTCATTGTGCTGTCATGTTCATGTGTTCTCATTGTGCTGTCATGTTCATGTGTTCTCATTGTGCTGTCATGTTTACGTGTTCTCATTGTGCTGTCATGTTCATATGTTCTCATTGTGCTGTCATGTTCATGTGTTCTCATTGTGCTGTCATGTTTATGTGTTCTCATTGTGCTGTCATGTTCATGTGTTTTCATTGTGCATATTATGTTCACGTATTCTCATTGTGCTGTCATGTTCACGTGTTCTCATTGTGCTGTCATGTTTATGTATTCTCATTGTGCTGTCATGTTCACGTGTTCTCATTGTGCTGTCATGTTTACGTGTTCTCATTGTGCTGTCATGTGCACGTGCTCTCATTGTGCTGTCATGTTCATGTGTTCTCATTGTGCTGTCATGTTCATGTGTTCTCATTGTGCTGTCATGTTTATGTGTTCTCATTGTGCTGTCATGTTTATGTGTTCTCATTGTGCATGTCATGTTTATGTGTTCTCATTGTGCTGTCATGTTCATGTGTTCTCATTGTGCTGTCATGTTCAGGTGTTCTCATTGTGCTGTCATGTTTACATGTTCTCATTGTGCTGTCATGTTCACGTGTTCTCATTGTGCTATCATGTTCATGTGTTCTCATTGTGCTGTCATGTTCACGTGTTCTCATTGTGCTGTCATGTTTATGTGTTCTCATTGTGCTGTCATGTTCACATGTTCTCATTGTGCTGTCATGTTCATGTGTTCTCATTGTGCTGTCATGTTCACGTGTTCTCATTGTGCTGTCATGTTCATATGTTCTCATTGTGCTGTCATGTTCATGTGTTCTCATTGTGCTGTAATGTTTACATGTTCTCATTGTGCTGTCATGTTCACATGTTCTCATTGTGCTGTCATGTTCACGTGTTCTCATTGTGCTGTCATGTTCATGTGTTCTCATTGTGCTGTCATGTTCACGTGTTCTCATTGTGCTGTCATGTTTACGTGTTCTCATTGTGCTGTCATGTTCACGTGTTCTCATTGTGCTGTCATGTTTACGTGTTCTCATTGTGCTGTCATGTTCACGTGTTCTCATTGTGCTGTCATGTTTATGTGTTCTCATTGTGCTGTCATGTTCATGTGTTCTCATTGTGCTGTCATGTTTACGTGTTCTCATTGTGCTGTCATGTTCATGTGTTCTCATTGTGCTGTCATGTTTATGTGTTCTCATTGTGCTGTCATGTTCACTTGTTCTCATTGTGCTGTCATGTTTATGTGTTCTCATTGTGCTGTCATGTTCACGTGTTCTCATTGTACTGTCATGTTCACATGTTCTCATTGTGCTGTCATGTTTATGTGTTCTCATTGTGCTGTCATGTGCACGTGTTCTCATTGTACTGTCATGTTCACGTGTTCTCATTGTGCTGACATGTTCACGTTCTCATTGTGCATGTAATGTTTATGTATTCTCATTGTGCTGTCATGTTCATGTGTTCTCATTGTGCTTTCATGTTCATGTGTTCTCATTGTGCTGTCATGTTCATGTGTTCTCATTGTGCTGTCATGTTCATGTATTCTCATTGTGCTGTCATGTTCATGTGTTCTCATTGTGCTGTCATGTTCAGGTTTTCTCATTGTGCTGTCATGTTTACATGTTCTCATTGTGCTGTCATGTTCACGTGTTCTCATTGTGCTATCATGTTCATGTGTTCTCATTGTGCTGTCATGTTCACGTGTTCTCATTGTGCTGTCATGTTTATGTGTTCTCATTGTGCTGTCATGTTCACATGTTCTCATTGTGCTGTCATGTTCATGTGTTCTCATTGTGCTGTCATGTTCACGTGTTCTCATTGTGCTGTCATGTTCATATGTTCTCATTGTGCTGTCATGTTCATGTGTTCTCATTGTGCTGTAATGTTTACATGTTCTCATTGTGCTGTCATGTTTACGTGTTCTCATTGTGCTGTCATGTTTACGTGTTCTCATTGTGCTGTCATGTTCATGTGTTCTCATTGTGCTGTCATGTTTACGTGTTCTCATTGTGCTGTCATGTTTATGTGTTCTCATTGTGCTGTCATGTTCACGTGTTCTCATTGTGCTGTCATGTTCATGTGTTCATTGTGCTGTCATGTTTACGTGTTCTCATTGTGCTGTCATGTTCATGTGTTCTCATTGTGCTGTCATGTTTGTGTGTTCTCATTGTGCATGTCAAGTTTGCGTGTTCTCATTGTGCTGTCATGTGCATGTGTTCTCATTGTGCTGCCCTGTTCACGTGTTCTCATTGTGCTGTCATGTTCATGTGTTCTCATTGTGCAGTCATGTTCATGTGTTCTCATTGTGCATGTCAAGTTTGCGTGTTCTCATTGTGCTGCCATGTTCACGTGTTCTCATTGTGCTGTCATGTGCATGTGTTCTCATTGTGCTGTCATGTGCACGTGTTCCGATTGTGCTGTCATGTTCATGTGTTCTCATTGTGCTGTCATGTTTGCGTGTTCTCATTGTGCTGTCATGTTCATGTGTTCTCATTGTGCTGTCATGTTCACGTGTTCTCATTGTGCTGTCATGTTCATGTGTTCTCATTGTGCTGTCATGTTTACATGTTCTCATTGTGCATGTCATGTTCACGTGTTCTCATTGTGCTGTCATGTTCATGTGTTCTCATTGTGCTGTCATGTTCACGTGTTCTCATTGTGCTGTCATGTTAACGTGTTCTCATTGTTCTGTCATGTTTGCGTGTTTTCATTGTGCTGTCATGTTCATGTGTTCTCATTGTGCTGTCATGTTCATGTGTTCTCATTGTGCTGTCATGTTTACGTGTTCTCATTGTGCTGTCATGTTCATATGTTCTCATTGTGCTGTCATGTTCATGTGTTCTCATTGTGCTGTCATGTTTATGTGTTCTCATTGTGCTGTCATGTTCATGTGTTTTCATTGTGCATATTATGTTCACGTATTCTCATTGTGCTGTCATGTTCACGTGTTCTCATTGTGCTGTCATGTTTATGTATTCTCATTGTGCTGTCATGTTCACGTGTTCTCATTGTGCTGTCATGTTTACGTGTTCTCATTGTGCTGTCATGTGCACGTGCTCTCATTGTGCTGTCATGTTCATGTGTTCTCATTGTGCTGTCATGTTCATGTGTTCTCATTGTGCTGTCATGTTTATGTGTTCTCATTGTGCTGTCATGTTTATGTGTTCTCATTGTGCATGTCATGTTTATGTGTTCTCATTGTGCTGTCATGTTCATGTGTTCTCATTGTGCTGTCATGTTCATGTGTTCTCATTGTGCATGTCATGTTTATGTGTTCTTTTTGTGCTGTCATGTTCATGTGTTCTCATTGTGCATGTCATGTTTATGTGTTCTCATTGTACTGTCATGTTTATGTATTCTCATTGTACTGTCATGTTTATGTGTTCTCATTGTACTGTCATGTTTATGTATTCTCATTGTGCTGTCATGTTCATGTGTTCTCATTGTGCTGTCATGTTCATGTGTTCTCATTGTGCTGTCATGTTCATGTGTTCTCATTGTGCTGTCATGTTCATGTGTTCTCATTGTGCATGTCATGTTCACGTGTTCTCATTGTGCTGTCATGTTCATGTGTTCTCATTGTGCTGTCATGTTCACGTGTTCTCATTGTGCTGTCATGTTAACGTGTTCTCATTGTTCTGTCATGTTTGCGTGTTTTCATTGTGCTGTCATGTTCATGTGTTCTCATTGTGCTGTCATGTTTACGTGTTCTCATTGTGCTGTCATGTTCATATGTTCTCATTGTGCTGTCATGTTCATGTGTTCTCATTGTGCTGTCATGTTTATGTGTTCTCATTGTGCTGTCATGTTCATGTGTTTTCATTGTGCATATTATGTTCACGTATTCTCATTGTGCTGTCATGTTCACGTGTTCTCATTGTGCTGTCATGTTTATGTATTCTCATTGTGCTGTCATGTTCACGTGTTCTCATTGTGCTGTCATGTTTACGTGTTCTCATTGTGCTGTCATGTGCATGCGTTCTCATTGTGCTGTCATGTTCATGTGTTCTCATTGTGCTGTCATGTTCATGTGTTCTCATTGTGCTGTCATGTTTATGTGTTCTCATTGTGCTGTCATGTTTATGTGTTCTCATTGTGCATGTCATGTTTATGTGTTCTCATTGTGCTGTCATGTTCATGTGTTCTCATTGTGCTGTCATGTTCACGTGTTCTCATTGTGCTGTCATGTTCATGTGTTCTCATTGTGCATGTCATGTTTATGTGTTCTCATTGTACTGTCATGTTTATGTATTCTCATTGTGCTGTCATGTTCATGTGTTCTCATTGTGCTGTCATGTTCATGTGTTCTCATTGTGCTGTCATTTTTATGTGTTCTCATTGTGCTGTCATGTTTATGTGTTCTCATTGTGCTGTCATGTTCATGTGTTCTCATTGTGCTGTCATGTTTACGTGTTCTCATTGTGCTGTCATGTTCATGTGTTCTCATTGTGCTGTCATGTTCACGTGTTCTCATTGTGCTGTCATGTTTATGTGTTCTCATTGTGCTGTCATGTTCATGTGTTCTCATTGTGCTGTCATGTTTACGTGTTCTCATTGTGCTGTCATGTTCATGTGTTCTCATTGTGCTGTCATGTTCATGTGTTCTCATTGTGCTGTCATGTTTATGTATTCTCATTGTGCTGTCATGTTCACGTGTTCTCATTGTGCTGTCATGTTTATGTATTCTCATTGTGCTGTCATGTTCACGTGTTCTCATTGTGCTGTCATGTTCACGTGCTCTCATTGTGCTGTCATGTTCATGTGTTCTCATTGTGCTGCCATGTTCACGTGCTCTCATTGTGCTGTCATGTTCATGTGTTCTCATTGTGCTGTCATGTTCACGTGTTCTCATTGTGCTGTCATGTTTATGTTTTCTCATTGTGCTGTCATGTTCACGTGTTCTCATTGTGCTGTCATGTTCACGTGCTCTCATTGTGCTGTCATGTTTATGTGTTCTCATTGTGCTGTCATGTTTATGTGTTCTCATTGTGCTGTCATGTTCATGTGTTCTCATTGTGCTGTCATGTTCACGTGTTCTCATTGTGCAGTCATGTTCATGTGTTCTCATTGTGCATGTCATGTTTATGTGTTCTCATTGTGCTGTCATGTTTACGTGTTCTCATTGTGCTGTCATGTTTATGTGTTCTCATTGTGCTGTCATGTTCATGTGTTCTCATTGTGCTGTCATGTTTATGTGTTCTAATTGTGCTGTACATGTTTTCATTGTGCTGTCATGTTTACGTGTTCTCATTGTGCTGTCATGTTCATGTGTTCTCATTGTGCTGTCATGTTTACGTGCTCTCATTGTGCTGTCATGTTTACGTGTTCTCATTGTGCTGTCATGTTTACGTGTTCTCATTGTGCTGTCATGTTCATGTGTTCTCATTGTGCTGTCATGTTCATGTGTTCTCATTGTGCTGTCATGTTTACGTGTTCTCATTGTGCTGTCATGTTCATGTGTTCTCATTGTGCTGTCATGTTCACGTGTTCTCATTGTGCTGTCATGTTTGTGTGTTCTCATTGTGCATGTCAAGTTTGCGTGTTCTCATTGTGCATGTCAAGTTTGCGTGTTCTCATTGTGCTGTCATGTGCATGTGTTCTTATTGTGCTGCCATGTTCACATGTTCTCATTGTGCTGTCATGTTCATGTGCTCTCATTGTGCATGTCATGTTTGCGTGTTCTCATTGTGCTGTCATGTGCATGTGTTCTCATTGTGCTGTCATGTGCACGTGTTCCGATTGTGCTGTCATGTTCATGTGTTCTCATTGTGCTGTCATGTGCACGTGTTCTCATTGTGCTGTCATGTTCATGTGTTCTCATTGTGCTGTCATGTTCATGTGTTCTCATTATGCTGTCATGTTCACGTGTTCTCATTGTGCTGTCATGTTCACGTGTTCTCATTGTGCTGTCATGTTCAGGTGTTCTCATTGTGCTGTCATGTTCAGGTGTTCTCATTGTGCTGTCATGTTCATGTGTTCTCATTGTGCTGTCATGTTCACGTGTTCTCATTGTGCTGTCATGTTTACGTGTTCTCATTGTGCTGTCATGTTCATGTGTTCTCATTGTGCTGTCATGTTCACGTGTTCTCATTGTGCTGTCATGTTCATGTGTTCTCATTGTGCATGTCAAGTTTGCGTGTTCTCATTGTGCTGTCATGTGCATGTGTTCTCATTGTGCTGCCATGTTCACGTTTTCTCATTGTGCTGTCATGTTCATGTGTTCTCATTGTGCATGTCAAGTTTGCGTGTTCTTATTGTGCTGTCATGTTCACGTGTTCTCATTGTGCTGTCATGTGCACGTGTTCTCATTGTGCTGTCATGTGCATGTGTTCTCATTGTGCTGTCATGTGCACGTGTTCCGATTGTGCTGTCATGTTCATGTGTTCTCATTGTGCTGTCATGTTTATGTGTTCTCATTGTGCTGTCATGTGCATGTGTTCTCATTGTGCTGTCATGTGCACGTGTTCCGATTGTGCTGTCATGTCCATGTGTTCTCATTGTGCTGTCATGTTTACGTGTTCTCATTGTGCTGTCATGTTCATGTGTTCTCATTGTGCTGTTATGTTCACATGTTCTCATTGTGCTGTCATGTTCACGTGTTCTCATTGTGCTGTCATGTTCATGTGTTCTCATTGTGCTGTCATGTTCACATGTTCTCATTGTGCTGTCATGTTCACGTGTTCT
The DNA here is from genome assembly GCF_027579735.1 of Bombina bombina. Classification (NCBI taxonomy): domain Eukaryota; kingdom Metazoa; phylum Chordata; class Amphibia; order Anura; family Bombinatoridae; genus Bombina; species Bombina bombina. The sequence goes on from NC_069508.1 coordinate 62,972,376, forward strand.
CATTGTGCTGTCATGTTCATGTGTTTTCATTGTGCATATCATGTTCACGTGTTCTCATTGTGCTGTCATGTTCACGTGTTCTCATTGTGCTGTCATGTTCACGTGTTCTCAATGTGCTGTCATGTTTATGTGTTCTCATTGTGCTGTCATGTTTATGTGTTCTCATTGTGCTGTCATGTTTATGTGTTCTCATTGTGCTGTCATGTTCATGTGTTCTCATTGTGCTGTCATGTTCATGTGTTCTCATTGTTCTGTCATGTTCATGTGTTCTCATTGTGCTGTCATGTTCATGTGTTCTCATTGTGCTGTCATGTTCACGTGTTCTCATTGTGCTGTCATGTTCACGTGTTCTCATTGTGCTGTCATGTTCATGTGTTCTCATTGTACTGTCATGTTTATGTGTTCTCATTGTGCTGTCATGTTCATGTGTTCTCATTGTGCTGTCATGTTCACGCGTTCTCATTGTGCTGTCATGTTCATGTGTCTTCATTGTGCATATTATGTTCACATGTTCTCATTGTGCTGTCATGTTTATGTGTTCTCATTGTGCTGTCATGTTCATGTGTTCTCATTGTGCTGTCATGTTCATGTGTTCTCATTGTGCTGTCATGTTCATGTATTTTCATTGTGCATGTGATGTTTATGTGTTCTCATTGTGCTGTCATGTTTACGTGTTCTCATTGTGCTGTCATGTGCACGTGTTCTCATTGTGCTGTCATGTTCACGTGTTCTCATTGTGCTGTCATGTTCATGTGTTCTCATTGTGCATGTGATGTTTATGTGTTCTCATTGTGCTGTCATGTTTACGTGTTCTCATTGTGCTGTCATGTGCACGTGTTCTCATTGTGCTGTAATGTTCATGTGTTCTCATTGTGCTGTCATGTTCATGTGTTCTCATTGTGCATGTGATGTTTATGTGTTCTCATTGTGCTGTCATGTTCACGTGTTCTCATTGTGCTGTCATGTTCACGTGTTCTCATTGTGCTGTCTTGTTCATGTGTTTTCATTGTGCTGTCATGTTCACGTGTTCTCATTGTGCTGTCATGTTTATGTGTTCTCATTTTGCTGTCATGTTTACGTGTTCTCATTGTGCTGTCATGTTCACGTGATCTCATTGTGCTGTCATGTTTACATGTTCTCATTGTGCATGTCATGTTCACGTGTTCTCATTGTGCTGTCATGTTCATGTGTTCTCATTGTGCTGTCATGTTCACATGTTCTCATTGTGCTGTTATGTTCACATGTTCTCATTGTGCTGTCATGTTCATGTGTTCTCATTGTGCTGTCATGTTCATGTGTTCTCATTGTGCTGTCATGTTCACGTGTTCTCATTGTGCTGTCATGTTCATGTGTTCTCATTGTGCTGTCATGTTCACGTGTTCTCATTGTGCTGTCATGTTTATGTGTTCTCATTGTTCTGTCATGTTCACGTGTTCTCATTGTGCTGTCATGTTCATGTGTTCTCATTGTGCTGTCATGTTCACGTGTTCTCATTGTGCTGTCATGTTCATGTGTTCTCATTGTGCTGTCATGTTCACGTGTTCTCATTGTGCTGTCATGTTCACGTGTTCTCATTGTGCTGTCATGTTTATGTGTTCTCATTGTGCTGTCATGTTTATGTGTTCTCATTGTGCTGTCATGTTTATGTGTTCTCATTGTGCTGTCATGTTCATGTGTTCTCATTGTGCTGTCATGTTCACGTGTTCTCATTGTGCTGTCATGTTCATGTGTTCTCATTGTGCTGTAATGTTTACATGTTCTCATTGTGCTGTCATGTTTACGTGTTCTCATTGTGCTGTCATGTTTATGTGTTCTCATTGTGCTGTCATGTTCATGTGTTCTCATTGTGCTGTCATGTTTACGTGTTCTCATTGTGCTCTCATGTTTACGTGTTCTCATTGTGCTGTCATGTTTACGTGTTCTCATTGTGCTGTCATGTTCATGTGTTCTCATTGTGCTGTCATGTTCATGTGTTCTCATTGTGCTGTCATGTTTACGTGTTCTCATTGTGCTGTCATGTTCATATGTTCTCATTGTGCTGTCATGTTCATGTGTTTTCATTGTGCTGTCATGTTTATGTGTTCTCATTGTGCTGTCATGTTCATGTGTTTTCATTGTGCATATTATGTTCACGTATTCTCATTGTGCTGTCATGTTCACGTGTTCTCATTGTGCTGTCATGTTTATGTATTCTCATTGTGCTGTCATGTTCACGTGTTCTCATTGTGCTGTCATGTTCATGTGTTCTCATTGTGCTGTCATGTTCATGTGTTCTCATTGTGCTGTCATGTTCACGTGTTCTCATTGTGCTGTCATGTTCACGTGTTCTCATTGTGCTGTCATGTTCATGTGTTCTCATTGTGCTGTCATGTTCATGTGTTCTCATTGTGCTGTCATGTTTATGTGTTCTCATTGTGCTGTCATGTTTATGTGTTCTCATTGTGCTGTCATGTTTATGTGTTCTCATTGTGCATGTCATGTTTATTGTGCAGTCATGTTCATGTGTTCTCATTGTGCTGGCATGTTCATGTGTTCTCATTGTGCTGTCATGTTCATGTGTTCTCATTGTGCTGTCATGTTCACGTGTTCTCATTGTGCTGTCATGTTCATGTGTTCTCATTGTGCATGTCATGTTTATGTGTTCTTTTTGTGCTGTCATGTTCATGTGTTCTCATTGTGCTGTCATGTTCACGTGTTCTCATTGTGCAGTCATGTTCATGTGTTCTCATTGTGCTGTCATGTTTATGTGTTCTCATTGTGCTGTCATGTTTACGTGTTCTCATTGTGCTGTCATGTTTATGTGTTCTCATTGTGCTGTCATGTTCATGTGTTCTCATTGTGCTGTCATGTTTATGTGTTCTCATTGTGCTGTCATGTTTACATGTTTTCATTGTGCTGTCATGTTTACGTGTTCTCATTGTGCTGTCATGTTCATGTGTTCTCATTGTGCTGTCATGTTTACGTGTTCTCATTGTGCTGTCATGTTTACGTGTTCTCATTGTGCTGTCATGTTTACGTGTTCTCATTGTGCTGTCATGTTCATGTGTTCTCATTGTGCTGTCATGTTTATGTGTTCTCATTGTGCAGTCATGTTCATGTGTTCTCATTGTGCTGTCATGTTCATGTGTTCTCATTGTGCTGTCATGTTCATGTGCTCTCATTGTGCTGTCATGTTTGCGTGTTCTCATTGTGCTGTCATGTTCATGTGTTCTCATTGTGCTGTCATGTTCACGTGTTCTCATTGTGCTGTCATGTTTGTGTGTTCTCATTGTGCATGTCAAGTTTGCGTGTTCTCATTGTGCATGTCAAGTTTGCGTGTTCTCATTGTGCTGTCATGTGCATGTGTTCTTATTGTGCTGCCATGTTCACGTGTTCTCATTGTGCTGTCATGTTCATGTGTTCTCATTGTGCATGTCATGTTTGCGTGTTCTCATTGTGCTGTCATGTGCATGTGTTCTCATTGTGCTGTCATGTGCACGTGTTCCGATTGTGCTGTCATGTTCATGTGTTCTCATTGTGCTGTCATGTGCACGTGTTCTCATTGTGCTGTCATGTTCATGTGTTCTCATTGTGCTGTCATGTTCATGTGTTCTCATTGTGCTGTCATGTTCACGTGTTCTCATTGTGCTGTCATGTTCACGTGTTCTCATTGTGCTGTCATGTTCACGTGTTCTCATTGTGCTGTCATGTTCACGTGTTCTCATTGTGCTGTCATGTTCAGGTGTTCTCATTGTGCTGTCATGTTCATGTGTTCTCATTGTGCTGTCATGTTCACGTGTTCTCATTGTGCTGTCATGTTTACGTGTTCTCATTGTGCTGTCATGTTCATGTGTTCTCATTGTGCTGTCATGTTCACGTGTTCTCATTGTGCTGTCATGTTCATGTGTTCTCATTGTGCATGTCAAGTTTGCGTGTTCTCATTGTGCTGTCATGTGCATGTGTTCTCATTGTGCTGCCATGTTCACGTTTTCTCATTGTGCTGTCATGTTCATGTGTTCTCATTGTGCATGTCAAGTTTGCGTGTTCTTATTGTGCTGTCATGTTCACGTGTTCTCATTGTGCTGTCATGTGCACGTGTTCTCATTGTGCTGTCATGTGCATGTGTTCTCATTGTGCTGTCATGTGCACGTGTTCCGATTGTGCTGTCATGTTCATGTGTTCTCATTGTGCTGTCATGTTCATGTGTTCTCATTGTGCTGTTATGTTCACATGTTCTCATTGTGCTGTCATGTTCACGTGTTCTCATTGTGCTGTCATGTTCATGTGTTCTCATTGTGCTGTCATGTTCACGTGTTCTCATTGTGCTGTCATGTTCACGTGTTCTCATTGTGCTGTCATGTTCATGTGTTTTCATTGTGCATATCATGTTCACGTGTTCTCATTGTGCTGTCATGTTCACGTGTTCTCATTGTGCTGTCATGTTCACGTGTTCTCATTGTGCTGTCATGTTTATGTGTTCTCATTGTGCTGTCATGTTTATGTGTTCTCATTGTGCTGTCATGTTTACGTGTTCTCATTGTGCTGTCATGTTTATGTGTTCTCATTGTGCTGTCATGTTCATGTGTTCTCATTGTGCTGTCATGTTTATGTGTTCTCATTGTGCTGTCATGTTCATGTGTTCTCATTGTGCTGTCATGTTCATGTGTTCTCATTGTGCTGTCATGTTCACGTGTTCTCATTGTGCATATCATGTTCACGTGTTCTCATTGTGCTGTCATGTTCACGTGTTCTCATTGTGCTGTCATGTTCACGTGTTCTCATTGTGCTGTCATGTTTATGTGTTCTCATTGTGCTGTCATGTTTATGTGTTCTCATTGTGCTGTCATGTTTATGTGTTCTCATTGTGCTGTCATGTTTATGTGTTCTCATTGTGCTGTCATGTGCACGTGTTCTCATTGTGCTGTCATGTGCATGTGTTCTCATTGTGCTGTCATGTGCACGTGTTCCGATTGTGCTGTCATGTTCATGTGTTCTCATTGTGCTGTCATGTTCATGTGTTCTCATTGTGCTGTTATGTTCACATGTTCTCATTGTTCTGTCATGTTCACGTGTTCTCATTGTGCTGTCATGTTCATGTGTTCTCATTGTGCTGTCATGTTCACGTGTTCTCATTGTGCTGTCATGTTTATGTGTTCTCATTGTGCTGTCATGTTCATGTGTTCTCATTGTGCTGTAATGTTTACATGTTCTCATTGTGCTGTCATGTTCACGTGTTCTCATTGTGCTGTCATGTTCATGTGTTTTCATTGTGCATATTATGTTCACATGTTCTCATTGTGCTGTCATGTTCATGTGTCTTCATTGTGCATATTATGTTCACATGTTCTCATTGTGCTGTCATGTTTATGTGTTCTCATTGTGCTGTCATGTTCACGTGTTCTCATTGTGCTGTCATGTTCATGTGTTCTCATTGTGCTGTCATGTTTATGTGTTCTCATTGTGCTGTCATGTTCACGTGTTCTCATTGTGCTGTCATGTTTATGTGTTCTCATTGTGCTGTCATGTTCATGTGTTCTCATTGTGCTGTCATGTTCATGTGTTCTCATTGTGCTGTCATGTTCACGTGTTCTCATTGTGCTGTCATGTTTACGTGTTCTCATTGTGCTGTCATGTGCACGTGTTCTCATTGTGCTGTCATGTTCACGTGTTCTCATTGTGCTGTCATGTTCATGTGTTCTCATTGTGCATGTGATGTTTATGTGTTCTCATTGTGCTGTCATGTTTACGTGTTCTCATTGTGCTGTCATGTGCACGTGTTCTCATTGTGCTGTAATTTTCATGTGTTCTCATTGTGCTGTCATGTTCATGTGTTCTCATTGTGCATGTGATGTTTATGTGTTCTCATTGTGCTGTCATGTTCACGTGTTCTCATTGTGCTGTCATGTTCACGTGTTCTCATTGTGCTGTCTTGTTCATGTGTTTTCATTGTGCTGTCATGTTCACGTGTTCTCATTGTGCTGTCATGTTTATGTGTTCTCATTTTGCTGTCATGTTTACGTGTTCTCATTGTGCTGTCATGTTCACGTGATCTCATTGTGCTGTCATGTTTACATGTTCTCATTGTGCATGTCATGTTCACGTGTTCTCATTGTGCTGTCATGTTCATGTGTTCTCATTGTGCTGTCATGTTCACGTGTTCTCATTGTGCTGTTATGTTCACATGTTCTCATTGTGCTGTCATGTTCATGTGTTCTCATTGTGCTGTCATGTTTATGTGTTCTCATTGTGCTGTCATGTTCATGTGTTCTCATTGTGCTGTCATGTTTACATGTTCTCATTGTGCTGTCATGTTCACATGTTCTCATTGTGCTGTCATGTTCACGTGTTCTCATTGTGCTGTCATGTTCATGTGTTCTCATTGTGCTGTCATGTTCATGTGTTCTCATTGTGCTGTCATGTTCATGTGTTCTCATTGTGCTGTCATGTTCACGTGTTCTCATTGTGCTGTCATGTTTATGTGTTCTCATTGTTCTGTCATGTTCACGTGTTCTCATTGTGCTGTCATGTTCATGTGTTCTCATTGTGCTGTCATGTTCACGTGTTCTCATTGTGCTGTCATGTTCATGTGTTCTCATTGTGCTGTCATGTTCACGTGTTCTCATTGTGCTGTCATGTTCACATGTTCTCATTGTGCTGTCATGTTTATGTGTTCTCATTGTGCTGTCATGTTCATGTGTTCTCATTGTGCTGTCATGTTCATGTGTTCTCATTGTGCTGTCATGTTCACGTGTTCTCATTGTGCTGTCATGTTCATGTGTTCTCATTGTGCTGTAATGTTTACATGTTCTCATTGTGCTGTCATGTTTACGTGTTCTCATTGTGCTGTCATGTTCACGTGTTCTCATTGTGCTGTCATGTTTACGTGTTCTCATTGTGCTGTCATGTGCACGTGTTCTCATTGTGCTGTCATGTTCACGTGTTCTCATTGTGCTGTCATGTTCATGTGTTCTCATTGTGCATGTGATGTTTATGTGTTCTCATTGTGCTGTCATGTTTACGTGTTCTCATTGTGCTGTCATGTGCACGTGTTCTCATTGTGCTGTAATTTTCATGTGTTCTCATTGTGCTGTCATGTTCATGTGTTCTCATTGTGCATGTGATGTTTATGTGTTCTCATTGTGCTGTCATGTTCACGTGTTCTCATTGTGCTGTCATGTTCACGTGTTCTCATTGTGCTGTCTTGTTCATGTGTTTTCATTGTGCTGTCATGTTCACGTGTTCTCATTGTGCTGTCATGTTTATGTGTTCTCATTTTGCTGTCATGTTTACGTGTTCTCATTGTGCTGTCATGTTCATGTGATCTCATTGTGCTGTCATGTTTACATGTTCTCATTGTGCATGTCATGTTCACGTGTTCTCATTGTGCTGTCATGTTCATGTGTTCTCATTGTGCTGTCATGTTCACGTGTTCTCATTGTGCTGTTATGTTCACATGTTCTCATTGTGCTGTCATGTTCATGTGTTCTCATTGTGCTGTCATGTTTATGTGTTCTCATTGTGCTGTCATGTTCATGTGTTCTCATTGTGCTGTCATGTTCATGTGTTCTCATTGTGCTGTCATGTTCATGTGTTCTCATTGTGCTGTCATGTTCATGTGTTCTCATTGTGCTGTCATGTTCACGTGTTCTCATTGTGCTGTCATGTTTATGTGTTCTCATTGTTCTGTCATGTTCACGTGTTCTCATTGTGCTGTCATGTTTACGTGTTCTCATTGTGCTGTCATGTTTACGTGTTCTCATTGTGCTGTCATGTTTATGTGTTCTCATTGTTCTGTCATGTTCACGTGTTCTCATTGTGCTGTCATGTTTACGTGTTCTCATTGTGCTGTCATGTTTATGTGTTCTCATTGTGCTGTCATGTTTACGTGTTCTCATTGTGCTGTCATGTTTACGTGTTCACATTGTGCTGTCATGTGCATGTGTTCTCATTGTGCTGTCATGTTCATGTGTTCTCATTGTGCTGTCATGTTTGTGTGTTCTCATTGTGCATGTCAAGTTTGCATGTTCTCATTGTGCTGTCATGTGCATGTGTTCTCATTGTGCTGCCATGTTCACGTGTTCTCATTGTGCTGTCATGTTCATGTGTTCTCATTGTGCATGTCAAGTTTGCATGTTCTCATTGTGCTGTCATGTGCATGTGTTCTCATTGTGCTGTCATGTGCACGTGTTCCGATTGTGCTGTCATGTTCATGTGTTCTCATTGTGCTGTCATGTGCACGTTTTCTCATTGTGCTGTCATGTTCATGTGTTCTCATTGTGCTGTCATGTGCACGTGTTCCGATTGTGCTGTCATGTTCATGTGTTCTCATTGTGCTGTCATGTGCACGTTTTCTCATTGTGCTGTCATGTTCATGTGTTCTCATTGTGCTGTCATGTTCACGTGTTCTCATTGTTTTGTCATATTCACGTGTTCTCATTGTGCTGCCATGTTCACGTGTTCTCATTCTGCTGTCATGTTCATGTGTTCTCTTTGTGCTGCCATGTTCACGTGTTCTCATTGTGCTGTCATGTTCATGTGTTCTCATTGTGCTGTCATGTGCACGTGTTCTCATTGTGCAGTCATGTTCAAGTGTTCTCATTGTGCAGTCATGTTCAAGTGTTCTCATTGTGCTGTCATGTTTATGTGTTCTCATTGTGCTGTCATGTTCAAGTGTTCTCATTGTGCTGTCATGTTTATGTGTTCTCATTGTGCTGTCATGTTCATGTGTTCTCTTTGTGCTGCCATGTTCACGTGTTCTCATTGTGCTGTCATGTTCATGTGTTCTCATTGTGCTGTCATGTGCACGTGTTCTCATTGTGCAGTCATGTTCAAGTGTTCTCATTGTGCAGTCATGTTCAAGTGTTCTCATTGTGCTGTCATGTTTATGTGTTCTCATTGTGCTGTCATGTTCAAGTGTTCTCATTGTGCTGTCATGTTTATGTGTTCTCATTGTGCTGTCATGTTCATGTGTTCTCATTGTGCTGTCATGTTTATGTGTTCTCATTGTGCTGTCATGTTCAAGTGTTCTCATTGTGCTGTCATGTTTATGTGTTCTCATTGTGCAGTCATGTTCACGTGTTCTCATTGTGCAGTCATGTTCACGTGTTCTCATTGTGCAGTCATGTTCAAGTGTTCTCATTGTGCTGTCATGTTTATGTGTTCTCATTGTGCAGTCATGTTCACGTGTTCTCATTGTGCTGTCATGTTCACGTGTTCTCATTGTGCAGTCATGTTCAAGTGTTCTCATTGTGCTGTCATGTTTATGTGTTCTCATTTTGCAGTCATGTTCATGTGTTCTCATTGTGCATGTCATGTTTATGTGTTCTCATTGTGCTGTCAAGACAGTGGAGGGCAGCATAGCCCAGAACGACCATAATAATTAAGGCCCTTAGGAGTGTGCTGCTGTGAAGTTGCAACAATGTTGCAGTAGTGAGGGTGGGGTTTAGCTTACCTTTAAGTAGTCAGCTCCCAAGGCCCAAACCCTCTTTTCCAGCTCGTCTTCACAGCGTCAGGATCATCTGTCAGGATTCCTGTGGAAGAAGATGTCGGAATTGGATGAGCTGATGATTGATGAGTTTTATTCAGGAGAAGATGTGGTGCAGCCTTCCCCCCCTCGCCCGGTGAGTCGTGCCCCTGGGTCTAGCCTGTATCCTGAGGTTTTGGTAGTCTCCCCCTCTCCCACCCCTCCTTTAATCCCCCCTTTAGTGATGGTGGAAGTAGGTCCCCAGGTAGCAGAGGGGGTTGCAGTAGGCGAGCAGGTGTCTGTTCCCAGCGTTGGTGGCATCGGGGGTGAGGCCTTACCTGAACCGGTCACTCTTACCTGTGAGGCGGTCTCCACGGCGGTCGCGCTGCTCCAGTCTTTGGCAGCGGTGCTTTCCGGCGGGGGGTCAGCATCCCAGGGAGGTCCTCCGGCTTCGGTTCGCGCGTCGGCGGCCACGAGGGTATCCATGTCCGCGTCGGGGCCTGTCTCGTCCGGTTTGGCCGTTTCCTGTGACATCACGTCCGGGAACGCCATTCCGGAATCAAGAAGCAAGCGGGCAGCATCGTCGTCTCTGTCGGGGTACACAGGTAAGAGAGGGGTACCCCGGGGGGGCAACGCCCGCGGGGGGTGCACAGCGAGCCTCAATTACTCAGCGCCCGCGTGGGGACACTGATTTGGTGGCCATGGAAAGGGGTAGAAGGTTGCATGAGGGATCTCATGAGCAGGCCGCAAGCCTGACCGGGGGTATGATGGCACTTGATGGTGCACCGATCAGGGGCATTAGTGTTTCTGAGGAGCAAGTAGTTTCTGAGGGGCAAGTAGCAAGGGTACATTCGCCCAGAGGGGTTCAGATTGGGGAGCCAGGCGTTAATGAGCAGGCCGCAGGCCTGACGGGGAATACGCCTACTGCGCAACAAGTCGCAGGGCCTCAGGCCGCAATCACGCAGGCTGGGGGCAAGCGTCGGCCCGCGAATACATTGCGGCCTAGCAGACGCCGCAGTACTGCATCACGCAGCAAGCGTAGCGCCTGGCAGGGTGCGCGGGCGGCGCCCGCGGGTGTGGCCCTCAGCTGGGTCCCCCCAGGCCTAGTTACTAGGGCCTCTGCAAGGAAGGGGCCAGTTATCACGCCCAGTTTATGTCAGGGCGCGCAGGCTGTGACAGAACAGACAAGTGCTGTTTGCTAATGCAGTGGTGAATGTGCGCGCGGATGATATGGTTGATGATGGTATTGTTGAGTGTGGCAGTGAGCACAGGAGCCCCAGTCCTTTAGGGTTTCGTGATAATGTGGTAGGTGGGCCTTCGTCCCCTTCCCTGGGTACTCCTCTTTCGCATTTTTCTCCGCAGATCATTATGGAACCCAGAACTGCATTACTGCCACTCCAGGCCACCCCCATTGCTGTTGAGAGGGAGCCACAGTCTCAGGAGCAGCCATCCACTTCTTCTGGTCCTGTCCCGGTGCAACGCCTCTTGGGAGCTGGTAAGCACACTATTACTTTTGAACGTAGTGTTTTGAGTTCATCCTCGGATGATTCAGGTTCTGAAAGTGATAGATCCCTGGGGTTGGAAGCGAAAGGGCAAAAGAGAATGTATAGGATGGTGAAGTGGCTAGCCGAAGAAAGGAAGGCTATGGGTCTCCCCCTCCCCCCTGGTTCATCCCGCATGGAACCCACTGTTCCTATGCTGACACCTCCTGCGTCAACAGACCTAGTTAGCCCGGTTATGGGGAACAGGCGCAGGGCAGCTGTACATGGGGACACTGACACATGGCCTGCGTTTAGTCTACATGAACATCTCAAATCTAAGATGGTTCGGCGCATTCAGGATGGGAGGTATGTGCACATGTTTGAGCTTTCTGCAGAGGCTTATCGCCAAAAAGAAATGGCGGATGATGGCACGGGCCCGCAGAAATTTAAACGTCCGATTCCTATGAGGAATGGCGCAAGTGCTTTCGGGTTTATGCGTCCTGTTATATTTCAAAATTCCCTGATCAAGCTTTGAACATCCTGAAATATCAGGATTCTATAGAAACAGTGTACGAGAAGTACAGAGAGGGAGCTTGGCGGGACTACGACGCTGCCTTCCGTAGGAAGATGGTTGGAAACCCTCTCCTTACTTTCGGTGACGTTGACTCACGTTTGTGGGCGCAATTGGGACCTGAAAAGCAGGCAGCGCCTGTTCTAGCAGTCGGAGCGTCGGGGGGCGTTAAGGCCTCGCAGCGCTCTCGACGGCGGCCCACAGGGGTGTGCTGGCGCTTCCAGGACAAATTGTGTACCAGGGGAGCGACATGCACATTTCGGCACGCGTGCAAAACCTGCGGTGGCGGCCACTCGGGGTCCGAGTGTACCAGAACCCAGGACGCGGGTCGTTCTCAGGAGAGACCAGCAGCTGGCTCCAAACCTTTCCCTGTGGGAAAGGGCGGCCACACCTCTGAAGGTGGCCGTAATTGAGAAATGGCTGCTGCTGTACCCGTTTAAAGAGGCCGCCTTGCTACTTAAAGACGGTCTGCGATCCGGATTTGTCATCCCGGTCGGATCGCATGTGGAGGGTTCCTTGACACGCAGGAACCTAAAGTCCGCATATCAGTTTCCTGAGGTGTTGCGGGATAAACTGAATAAAGAAATTGGGCTGGGTCGTATGGCAGGCCCATTTAGGGAGATTCCCCTTCCCGGGTTGGTTGTCTCACCTTTGGGGGTTGTCCCAAAAAAGGAGCCGGGTAAATTTCGGCTCATCCAACACCTGTCCTTCCCGAAGGGGCGTTCGGTTAACGACGCCATACCCCCTGAGCTTAGCTCAGTTTTTTATCAATCATTTGATGAAGCGTTGGGGCTAGTCCGCCGGGCGGGGGCCGGAGCCCTGATGGCAAAATTGGATGTGGAATCTGCTTTTCGGCTCCTGCCTATTCACCCCTCCTCTTTCAGGCTCATGGGGGGTTATTTTGAGGGGCAGTACTACGTGGACAAATGCTTGCCCATGGGGTGCTCAATTTCGTGTGCTTACTTCGAGGCTTTCAGCTGCTTCTTGCACTGGGCCATCGCGGAGGTTGCCGGATTTGACGGCCTGGCACACTACTTGGATGATTTTCTGCTTGTCGGGCGGACAGGTTCATCTGAATGTGCTTTCTTGATGAAAGTCACTAGGGTCCTTATGGACAGAATGGGAGTTCCTCTGGCAGAGGACAAGTCCCAGGGTCCTTGCACGTGCCTTACTTTCTTGGGCATCGAAGTTGATTTGGTGGCGGGGCAGTGCCGTTTGCCCCAAGACAAAATTCAGCGCATGCTGGAGTCAGTACGCGCTATAAGAACAGAGCTTTATCGCTCCATGAAGGACCTTCAAATCCTATTGGGTTTGCTGAATTTTGCTGGCAGGATTATTCCTATGGGTAGAATATTCCTCCGCAGGCTGGAGAGGCAGTTGTGCGGAGAAAGATCGCAGACTCGGAGGTTCCGGGTGTCTTCTGAGATGGTGGAAGATCTTAAGGTCTGGGAAGAATTTCTTCTCCACTTTAACGGGATCTGCCTGTGGCGGGAGGTGGTTCCTTCTAACGCAGCGATCCAGTTGTTCACTGATGCGGCTGGGTCCCACGGGTACGGAGCTTTCTTGGCCGGGCAATGGAGTGCCGGCCCATGGCCCGCCGTGTGGATAGAAAGGGGCTTAGTTAGAAACCTATGCCTTCTTGAGCTGTTTCCCATCCTGGTCGCTCTTGACATTTGGGGCTTCGCGACCGTGAGGTGATTTTCTGGACGGATAACATGAGCGTTGTTTATGCTGTCAACAGGCTCTCATCTAGTTCCCCTCCGGTTGTGCGATATTTGAGGCTGTTGGTGCTGAGGTGTCTGCACCTGAATATTGTGTTCCGTGCTAAGCATGTCCCGGGCGTCCAGAATAGGATTGCGGATGCGCTCTCCCATTTTCAATGGGAAGCGTTTTATGCCCTGGTGCCCGATGCGGACACTAACGGGTTGCCCTGTCCCACTTACTTATGGCAGGTGGCGCTGGATGGGGCCCCTTGATTGCGATGGTTTGTGCTTCCCTCGCTCCGTCTACCTGGACTACCTATGTGAAATACTGGACGGAGTGGATCGCCTTTTGTGACTTCAGGGGCCGTCCCTCCTGTGACGGTGACCAGTGGGGCTTACTTGAATGGATTACCGAACTTAAAGGTAATGGGATTTCGAAGACTGCGGTCGGGTCACGCCTGGTGGCGGAGTCCTTCTTCTGCAAATTGTACGGGCTTGTAGACTCGTCAAGGACCTTCCTGGTTAGGCAGGTACTTCGAGGCTGGGGGCGTATGGCGCCCAGGACCAGGGATTTCAGGGAACCAGTTACCATTGAGCGTCTGGTAACGTTATGCCAAGTTTTGCCGGCGGTTTGTTCATCCGCCTACGAAGCTGCCCTGTTCTCAGCCGCCTTTGGGCTGGCTTTTCACGGGGCTCTTAGGGTAGGGGAAATTGGCCCGCCCTCTAAGAATAAGATGGGCGGTCTTTTGCTGCCCCATGTCAGAAACGATGGGTCGTCTATTTTGGTTTTTATCCCCAGATCCAAAACAGACCAAGAAGGGAGAGGGGCCTGGTTATCTTTGCCGGCCCATGACGAATCTGTCTGCTGCCCGGTCAGACTGATCAAGGCCTATATGGACGTGCGTCCTGAGGGTTTCTCACAATTCCTAGTTCACAAGGACGGTTCCCCGTTGACTAGGTTCCAGTTTAGAAATGTATTGGCCTGGGCAGCATCGAGGGCTGGCCTTGACCCAAGGGTCATTGCTCCCCATTCTTTTAGAGTGGGCGCGGCCACCACTGCCGCTAGTTTAGGCTGGTCGGCTGACCATATTAGAGCTCTGGGGAGATGGAGGTCGCAAAGGTATCTGTTATATGTTAGGCCTTTGACTGTTTAGATGTTGATTATGTTTTGCAGGTGCAATGGTTAACCTCTGTTTCTTTTCTTAGGACCAAGGAGCGGTCCACTGAGAGTATGGATTATGGGGCATTCGTACATCCACTGGGCGGAGTTTCGGGCGATTGCGAGACCAGATGGGCGTCAGCTGGGGTTTCCCTCTTCCCGAGTCACTGTTAGGTGGTTAGGGCGCAGGGGGCTTACGTGGCAAGCTCTGCCTGAGTTGCTGCAGGGGGCCTTGCGCAGGTGGGAGAAACCCCATGTACTTATCATCCAAGCCGGTTGGAATGATATGGGGCTCCTACCGTGCAAGCAGCTCAGTGCGGTTATTCAGTCGGACCTGCGCACGTTTCAGGCGTGGATTTCCCAGGTCAGGATAGGATGGTCTAACATCATTTCCAGGATAGAATGGCGCCATATGCAGTCTCATCGCGCAGCTTTCCAGGTCCGCAAGAAAATTAACAGAGAATTTAGGATTTTCTTAGGGCAGTCAGGTGGGTTTGTTGTGGAACATTTCAACGGCTGAGAGGTGCCTCTACAGAAGGGACGGGGTGCACCTCTCTGAGAGGGGCATTGACCTGTTCCTCTGTAATTTGAGGCGTGCTATACTTATACATCTATAGGTGTGGCGGCAAGAGGTGAGCCTGTTGGGCTACCTCTTGTGGCGGTTGGTCCGCGCCCTGGTTTGCCATCAGAGGTAGAGTGACGGCTGCCCAGGGGAGGGTGATCTCTGCAGGCGCGCGCCTGGGGTCCCTCCCATTCTAAGATGCCGAGAACTCCCTAAGCTTCTGCGGCAGCTGAGCTCCGCTTGTGTGGGCATTCACGGGCGCGGTCCATTCTTCCTAGCAGGGGGTTCCTACTCCTAACTAGATTGCCGCCACATGTTTTAGCTGGCCCCGTTGAGTCCAGCCGGTTCTCACGTTCTACAATAAATGCGACCCACGGGTCTTTTCCCATACATCTGTGTCTGCGTGTTTATTCAAGTATTACAGTTATATGTAAAGTTATTTAAGAGTTTATATTTGTACATAGTTATGTGGTTGAGTCAGTTTTATGGCTCCAGTTATTAAAGTTTGTCCAGCAAGCCAGGAGGATAGGGCATTTAATTAATTAAGACAGTGGAGGGCAGCATAGCCCAGAACGACCATAATAATTAAGGCCCTTAGGAGTGTGCTGCTGTGAAGTTGCAACAATGTTGCAGTAGTGAGGGTGGGGTTTAGCTTACCTTTAAGTAGTCAGCTCCCAAGGCCCAAACCCTCTTTTCCATCTTGTCTTCACAGCGTCCCTCCCGCCCTCCCTGCATTGGTTCATACGGCAATCTTTAGGCTGCTACATCACCAGGGTGTTTCAGCTAGGTGTCCGAGGCTGGATGAGGGCTACGCGGCTTGTTTCCATAAGTCCAAGGACGGTAGTTTTTGACTCCCCAGGTAGTGGCATGGATACGCGTCTAGTCACACCTGGTCCTACTGGTTCGGAGATCTTTACTTTACACCCTGGTTAGGCGGTTGGTCCGCGCCCCGGTTTGCCATCAGAGGTAGAGTGACGGCTGCCCAGGGGAGGGTGATCTCTGCAGGCACGCGCCTGGGGTCCCTCCCATTCTAAGATGCCGAGAACTCCCTAAGCTTCTGCGGCAGCTGAGCTCCGCTTGTGTGGGCATTCACGGGCGCGGTCCATTCTTCCTAGCAGGGGGTTCCTACTCCTAACTAGATTGCCGCCACATGTTTTAGCTGGCCCTGTTGAGTCCAGCCGGTTCTCACGTTCTACAATAAATGCGACCCACGGGTCTTTTCCCATACATCTGTGTCTGCGTGTTTATTCAAGTATTACAGTTATATGTAAAGTTATTTAAGAGTTTATATTTGTACATAGTTATGTGGTTGAGTCAGTTTTATGGCTCCAGTTATTAAAGTTTGTCCAGCAAGCCAGGATGATAGAGCATTTAATTAATTATGTTCATGTGTTCTCATTGTGCTGTCATGTTCACGTGTTCTCATTGTGCTGTCATGTTCATGTGTTCTCATTGTGCTGTCATGTTTATGTGTTCTCATTGTGCTGTCATGTGCACGTGTTCTCATTGTGCTGTCATGTTCATGTATTCTCATTGTGCTGTCATGTTCACGTGTTCTCATTGTGCTGTCATGTTCACGTGTTCTCATTGTGCTGTCATGTTCATGTGTTTTCATTGTGCATATCATGTTCACGTGTTCTCATTGTGCTGTCATGTTCATGTATTCTCATTGTGCTGTCATGTTCACGTGTTCTCATTGTGCTGTCATGTTCATGTGTTCTCATTGTGCATATCATGTTCACGTGTTCTCATTGTGCTGTCATGTTCATGTGTTTTCATTGTGCATATCATGTTCACGTGTTCTCATTGTGCTGTCATGTTTACGTGTTCTCATTGTGCTGTCATGTTTATGTATTCTCATTGTGCTGTCATGTTCATGTGTTCTCATTGTGCTGTCATGTTTATTGTGCTGTCATGTTTATGTGTTCTCATTGTGCTGTCATGTTCATGTGTTCTCATTGTGCTGTCATGTGCATGTGTTCTCATTGTGCTGTCATGTTCAAGTGTTCTCATTGTGCTGTCATGTTCATGTGTTCTCATTGTGCTGTCATGTTCATGTGTTCTCATTGTGCTGTCATGTTTATGTGTTCTCATTGTGCTGTCATGTTTACGTGTTCTCATTGTGCTGTCATGTTCATGTGTTCTCATTGTACTGTCATGTTTATGTATTCTCATTGTGCTGTCATGTTCATGTGTTCTCATTGTGCTGTCATGTTTATTGTGCTGTCATGTTCATGTGTTCTCATTGTGCTGTCATGTGCATGTGTTCTCATTGTGCTGTCATGTTCAAGTGTTCTCATTGTGCTGTCATGTTCAGGTGTTCTCATTGTGCTGTCATGTTCATGTATTCTCATTGTGCTGTCATGTTCATGTGTTCTCATTGTGCTGTCATGTTCAGGTGTTCTCATTGTGCTGTCATGTTCATGTGTTCTCATTGTGCTGTCATGTTCATGTGTTCTCATTGTGCTGTCATGTTCATGTAATTTCATTGTGCATGTCATGTTCATGTGTTCTCAATGTGCATGTCATGTTTATGTGTTCTCATTGTGCTGTCATGTTTATGTGTTCTCATTGTGCTGTCATGTTCACGTGTTCTCATTGTGCATGTCATGTTCATGTGTTCTCATTGTGCATGTCATGTTCATGTGTTCTCATTGTGCATGTCATGTTTATGTGTTCTCATTGTGCTGCCATGTTCATTTGTTCTCATTGTGCTGTCATGTTCATGTGTTCTCATTGTGCTGTAATGTTTACATGTTCTCATTGTGCTGGCATGTTTATGTGTTCTCATTGTGCTGTCATGTTTACGTGTTCTCATTGTGCTGTCATGTTTACGTGTTCTCATTGTGCTGTCATGTTTACGTGTTCTCATTGTGCTGTCATGTTCATGTGTTCTCATTGTGCTGTCATGTTTACGTGTTCTCATTGTGCTGTCATGTTCATGTGTTCTCATTGTGCTGTCATGTTCACGTGTTCTCATTGTGCTGTCATGTTTGTGTGTTCTCATTGTGCTGTCATGTGCATGTGTTCCGATTGTGCTGTCATGTTCATGTGTTCTCATTGTGCTGTCATGTTTGCGTGTTCTCATTGTGCTGTCATGTTCACGTGTTCTCATTGTGCTGTCATGTTCATGTGTTCTCATTGTGCTGTCATGTTTATGTGTTCTCATTGTGCTGTCATGTTCACGTGTTCTCATTGTGCTGTCATGTTCATGTGTTCTCATTGTGCTGTCATGTTCATGTGTTCTCAGTGTGCTGTCATGTTCACGTGTTCTCATTGTGCTTTCATGTTTATGTGTTCTCATTGTACTGTAATGTTCATGTGTTCTCATTGTGCTGTCATGTTCACGTGTTCTCATTGTGCTGTCATGTTCACGTGTTCTCATTGTGCTGTCATGTTCATGTGTTCTCATTGTGCATGTCATGTTTATGTGTTCTCATTGTGCTGTCATGTTCATTTGTTCTCATTGTGCTGTCATGTTCATGTGTTCTCATTGTGCTGTAATGTTTACATGTTCTCATTGTGCTGGCATGTTTATGTGTTCTCATTGTGCTGTCATGTTTACGTGTTCTCATTGTGCTGTCATGTTTACGTGTTCTCATTGTGCTGTCATGTTCATGTGTTCTCATTGTGCTGTCATGTTTACGTGTTCTCATTGTGCTGTCATGTTCATGTGTTCTCATTGTGCTGTCATGTTCACGTGTTCTCATTGTGCTGTCATGTTCATGTGTTCTCATTGTGCTGTCATGTTCACGTGTTCTCATTGTGCTGTCATGTTCACGTGTTCTCATTGTGCTGTCATGTTTACGTGTTCTCATTGTGCTGTCATGTGCACGTATTCTCATTGTGCTGTCATGTTCACGTGTTCTCATTGTGCTGTCATGTTCATGTGTTTTCATTGTGCATATCATGTTCACGTGTTCTCATTGTGCTGTCATGTTCACGTGTTCTCATTGTGCTGTCATGTTCACGTGTTCTCATTGTACTGTCATGTTTATGTATTCTCATTGTGCTGTCATGTTCATGTGTTCTCATTGTGCATGTCATGTTCACGTGTTCTCATTGTGCTGTCATGTTCATGTGTTCTCATTGTGCTGTCATGTTTATGTGTTCTCATTGTGCTGTCATGTTCATGTGTTCTCATTGTGCTGTCATGTTTGTGTGTTCTCATTGTGCATGTCAAGTTTGCGTGTTCTCATTGTGCTGTCATGTTCATGTGTTCTCATTGTGCTGTCATGTTCATGTGTTTTCATTGTGCATATCATGTTCACGTGTTCTCATTGTGCTGTTATGTTCATGTGTTCTCATTGTTCTGTCATGTTCACGTGTTCTCATTGTGCTGTCATGTTCATGTGTTTTCATTGTGCATATCATGTTCACGTGTTCTCATTGTGCTGTCATGTTCATGTGTTCTCATTGTGCTGTCATGTTCACGTGTTCTCATTGTGCTGTCATGTTCATGTGTTCTCATTGTGCTGTCATGTGCCCGTGTTCTCATTGTGCTGTAATGTTCATGTGTTCTCATTGTGCTGTCATGTTCATGTGTTCTCATTGTGCTGTCATGTTTACGTGTTCTCATTGTGCTGTCATGTTCATGTGTTCTCATTGTGCTGTCATGTTCACGTGTTCTCATTGTGCTGTCATGTTTGTGTGTTCTCATTGTGCTGTCATGTGCATGTGTTCTCATTGTGCTGTCATGTTCATGTGTTCTCATTGTGCATGTCAAGTTTGCGTGTTCTCATTGTGCTGTCATGTGCATGTGTTCTAATTGTGCTGTCATGTTCACGTGTTCTCATTGTGCTGTCATGTTCATGTTTTCTCATTGTGCTGTCATGTGCACGTGTTCCGATTGTGCTGTGATGTTTGCATGTTCTCATTGTGCTGTCATGTTCACGTGTTCTCATTGTGCTGTCATGTTCACATGTTCACGTGTTCTCATTGTGCTGTCATGTTTGCGTGTACTCATTGTGCATGTCATGGTCACGTGTTCTCATTGTGCTGTCATGTTCACGTGTTCTCATTGTGCTGTCATGTTCACATGTTCACGTGTTCTCACTGTGCTGTCATGTTTGCATGTACTCATTGTGCTGTCATGTTCACGTGTTCTCATTGTGCTGTCATGTTCACGTGTTCTCATTGTGCATATCATGTTTGCGTGTACTCATTGTGCTGTCATGTTCACGTGTTCTCATTGTGCTGTCATGTTCACATGATCACGTGTTCTCATTGTGCTGTCATGTGCACGTGTTCTCATTGTGCTGTCATGTTTATGTGTTCTCATTGTGCTGTCATGTTCATGTGTTCTCATTGTGCTGTCATGTTCACGTGTTCTCATTGTGCTGTCATGTGCACGTGTTCTCATTGTGCTGTCATGTTCATGTGTTCTCATTGTGCTGTCATGTTCACGTGTTCTCATTGTGCTGTCATTTGCATGTGTTCTCATTGTGCTGTCATGTGCACGTGTTCTCATTGTGCTGTCATGTTCACGTGCTCTCATTGTGCTGTCATGTTCATGCGTTCTCATTGTGCTGTCATGTTCATGTGTTCTCATTGTGCTGTCATGTTCACGTGCTCTCATTGTGCTGTCATGTTCACGTGTTCTCATTGTGCTGTCATGTTCACGTGTTCTCATTGTTCATGTCATGTTTATGTGTTCTCATTGTGCATGTCATGTTTGCATGTACTCATTGTGCTGTCAGGTTCACGTGCTCTCATTGTGCTTTCATGTTCACGTGTTCTCATTGTGCTGTCATGTTATGTGTTCTCATTGTGCATATCATGTTTATGTGTTCTCATTGTGCATGTCATGTTTGCGTGTACTCATTGTGCTGTCAGGTTCACGTGTTCTCATTGTGCTGTCATGTTCACGTTTTCTCATTGTGCTGTCATGTTCACGTGTTCTCATTGTGCTGTCATGTTCATGTGTTCTCATTGTGCTGTCATGTTCATGTGTTCTCATTGTGCTGTCATGTTCATGTGTTCTCATTGTGCTGTCATGTGCACGTGTTCTCATTGTGCTGTCATGTTCATGTGTTCTCATTGTGCTGTCATGTTCATGTGTTCTCATTGTGCTGTCATGTTCACGTGCTCTCATTGTGCTGTCATGTTCACGTGTTCTCATTGTGCTGTCATGTTCACGTGTTCTCATTGTGCATGTCATGTTTATGTTTTCTCATTGTGCATGTCATGTTTGCGTGTACTCATTGTGCTGTCAGGTTCACGTGCTCTCATTGTGCTGTCATGTTCACGTGTTCTCGTTGTGCTGTCATGTTATGTGTTCTCATTGTGCATATCATGTTTATGTGTTCTCATTGTGCATGTCATGTTTGCGTGTACTCATTGTGCTGTCAGGTTCACGTGTTCTCATTGTGCTGTCATGTTCACGTGTTCTCATTGTGCTGTCATGTTCATGTATTCTCATTGTGCTGTCATGTTCATGTGTTCTCATTGTGCTGTCATGTTCACGTGTTCTCATTGTGCATGTCATGTTTATGTGTTCTCATTGTGCTGTCATGTTCACGTGTTCTCATTGTGCATGTCATGTTTATGTGTTCTCATTGTGCTGTCATGTTCATGTGTTCTCATTGTGCTGTCATGTTCACGTATTCTCATTGTGCTGTCATGTTCATGTGTTCTCATTGTGCTGTCATGTTCACGTGTTCTCATTGTGCTGTCATGTTTACGTGTTCTCATTGTGCTGTCATGTGCACGTATTCTCATTGTGCTGTCATGTTCACGTGTTCTCATTGTGCTGTCATGTTCATGTGTTTTCATTGTGCATATCATGTTCACGTGTTCTCATTGTGCTGTCATGTTCACGTGTTCTCATTGTGCTGTCATGTTCACGTGTTCTCATTGTACTGTCATGTTTATGTATTCTCATTGTGCTGTCATGTTCATGTGTTCTCATTGTGCATGTCATGTTCACGTGTTCTCATTGTGCTGTCATGTTCATGTGTTCTCATTGTGCTGTCATGTTTATGTGTTCTCATTGTGCTGTCATGTTCATGTGTTCTCATTGTGCTGTCATGTTTGTGTGTTCTCATTGTGCATGTCAAGTTTGCGTGTTCTCATTGTGCTGTCATGTTCATGTGTTCTCATTGTGCTGTCATGTTCATGTGTTTTCATTGTGCATATCATGTTCACGTGTTCTCATTGTGCTGTTATGTTCATGTGTTCTCATTGTTCTGTCATGTTCACGTGTTCTCATTGTGCTGTCATGTTCATGTGTTTTCATTGTGCATATCATGTTCACGTGTTCTCATTGTGCTGTCATGTTCATGTGTTCTCATTGTGCTGTCATGTTCACGTGTTCTCATTGTGCTGTCATGTTCATGTGTTCTCATTGTGCTGTCATGTGCCCGTGTTCTCATTGTGCTGTAATGTTCATGTGTTCTCATTGTGCTGTCATGTTCATGTGTTCTCATTGTGCTGTCATGTTTACGTGTTCTCATTGTGCTGTCATGTTCATGTGTTCTCATTGTGCTGTCATGTTCACGTGTTCTCATTGTGCTGTCATGTTTGTGTGTTCTCATTGTGCTGTCATGTGCATGTGTTCTCATTGTGCTGTCATGTTCATGTGTTCTCATTGTGCATGTCAAGTTTGCGTGTTCTCATTGTGCTGTCATGTGCATGTGTTCTAATTGTGCTGTCATGTTCACGTGTTCTCATTGTGCTGTCATGTTCATGTTTTCTCATTGTGCTGTCATGTGCACGTGTTCCGATTGTGCTGTGATGTTTGCATGTTCTCATTGTGCTGTCATGTTCACGTGTTCTCATTGTGCTGTCATGTTCACATGTTCACGTGTTCTCATTGTGCTGTCATGTTTGCGTGTACTCATTGTGCATGTCATGGTCACGTGTTCTCATTGTGCTGTCATGTTCACGTGTTCTCATTGTGCTGTCATGTTCACATGTTCACGTGTTCTCACTGTGCTGTCATGTTTGCATGTACTCATTGTGCTGTCATGTTCACGTGTTCTCATTGTGCTGTCATGTTCACGTGTTCTCATTGTGCATATCATGTTTGCGTGTACTCATTGTGCTGTCATGTTCACGTGTTCTCATTGTGCTGTCATGTTCACATGATCACGTGTTCTCATTGTGCTGTCATGTGCACGTGTTCTCATTGTGCTGTCATGTTTATGTGTTCTCATTGTGCTGTCATGTTCATGTGTTCTCATTGTGCTGTCATGTTCACGTGTTCTCATTGTGCTGTCATGTGCACGTGTTCTCATTGTGCTGTCATGTTCATGTGTTCTCATTGTGCTGTCATGTTCACGTGTTCTCATTGTGCTGTCATTTGCATGTGTTCTCATTGTGCTGTCATGTGCACGTGTTCTCATTGTGCTGTCATGTTCACGTGCTCTCATTGTGCTGTCATGTTCATGCGTTCTCATTGTGCTGTCATGTTCATGTGTTCTCATTGTGCTGTCATGTTCACGTGCTCTCATTGTGCTGTCATGTTCACGTGTTCTCATTGTGCTGTCATGTTCACGTGTTCTCATTGTTCATGTCATGTTTATGTGTTCTCATTGTGCATGTCATGTTTGCATGTACTCATTGTGCTGTCAGGTTCACGTGCTCTCATTGTGCTTTCATGTTCACGTGTTCTCATTGTGCTGTCATGTTATGTGTTCTCATTGTGCATATCATGTTTATGTGTTCTCATTGTGCATGTCATGTTTGCGTGTACTCATTGTGCTGTCAGGTTCACGTGTTCTCATTGTGCTGTCATGTTCACGTTTTCTCATTGTGCTGTCATGTTCACGTGTTCTCATTGTGCTGTCATGTTCATGTGTTCTCATTGTGCTGTCATGTTCATGTGTTCTCATTGTGCTGTCATGTTCATGTGTTCTCATTGTGCTGTCATGTGCACGTGTTCTCATTGTGCTGTCATGTTCATGTGTTCTCATTGTGCTGTCATGTTCATGTGTTCTCATTGTGCTGTCATGTTCACGTGCTCTCATTGTGCTGTCATGTTCACGTGTTCTCATTGTGCTGTCATGTTCACGTGTTCTCATTGTGCATGTCATGTTTATGTTTTCTCATTGTGCATGTCATGTTTGCGTGTACTCATTGTGCTGTCAGGTTCACGTGCTCTCATTGTGCTGTCATGTTCACGTGTTCTCGTTGTGCTGTCATGTTATGTGTTCTCATTGTGCATATCATGTTTATGTGTTCTCATTGTGCATGTCATGTTTGCGTGTACTCATTGTGCTGTCAGGTTCACGTGTTCTCATTGTGCTGTCATGTTCACGTGTTCTCATTGTGCTGTCATGTTCATGTATTCTCATTGTGCTGTCATGTTCATGTGTTCTCATTGTGCTGTCATGTTCACGTGTTCTCATTGTGCATGTCATGTTTATGTGTTCTCATTGTGCTGTCATGTTCACGTGTTCTCATTGTGCATGTCATGTTTATGTGTTCTCATTGTGCTGTCATGTTCATGTGTTCTCATTGTGCTGTCATGTTCACGTATTCTCATTGTGCTGTCATGTTCATGTGTTCTCATTGTGCTGTCATGTTTATGTGTTCTCATTGTGCTGTCATGTTTATGTGTTCTCATTGTGCTGTCATGTTCATGTGTTCTCATTGTGCTGTCATGTTTATGTGTTCTCATTGTGCTGTCATGTTTACGTGTTCTCATTGTGCTGTCATGTTCATGTGTTCTCATTGTGCTTTCATGTTCATGTGTTCTCATTGTGCTGTCATGTTAATGTGTTCTCATTGTGCTGTCATGTTCATGTGTTCTCATTGTGCTTTCATGTTCATGTGTTCTCATTGTGCTGTCATGTTCATGTGTTCTCATTGTGCTGTCATGTTCACGTGTTCTCATTGTGCATGTCATGTTTGCGTGTTCTCATTGTGCTGTCATGTTTACGTGTTCTCATTGTGCTGTCATGTTCACGTATTCTCATTGTGCTGTCATGTTCACGTGTTCTCATTGTGCTGTCATGTTCACGTGTTCTAATTGAGCACGTGTTCTCATTGTGCTGTGATGTTCACGTATTCTCATTGTGCTGTCATGTTCACATGTTCTCATTGTGCTGTCATGTTCACGTGTTCTCATTGTGCTGTCATGTTTACGTTTCTCATTGTGCTGTCATGTTTACGTGCTCTCACTGTGTTATCAAGTGTAGTTGTGCTCAAAATAAAGAACTATAGATTATATTTGTCAACACTTCTTCCTAGGATTTGCAATATTACCATAATAAAATTAGGATATTTTTTTTGCTTCATATTGGAGTCTCATTGGTAGCAATTCTGACTGGGCCTGCACTTCTAGTGGGCATTTGTGGCCCTACAGTCAGTAGCGATGTAGGGCCTGGTGGGGCTTGCACTTGCATCATGCCTGGGCCCTCTATGTGCCCCCTGCAAACAATAAGAATTTAAGGAATGTGTATGGATGTTCCTAAAGAATATGGTGGTAGGGTTTCCAAGATGGTTGTAACAGTATTGCTGCATAGAAAAACATTTCCCTGGATCTGTACAGGCTGCAGAAGTGCCTATTATCTGGCAGAGACTAGCCATGGGAAAGGCTAAATCACAGTCATAGAGAAGCAGTTCTTTTTCCTAAATGGCTGCCAGAAAGGACGCTGGTCAAATGGGGGTACCCTGCACAGCCATTGCCTAGGGGCAAATTACCTCTACCCCTTGTATACACTAAATTTGAGAGATTACAAATAGAGTGCTCTATTTATCATGCTATGTGGTACAGGCTTGCAAGAGCTGCTGACTCACCACAAAGCCTGGAGTATCTAGGGTAACTTTTCCTTCTTATGTAGATTCATGAAGACTTATGGAACTGTGTCTACATGAGTGGAGGAGGTTGTAAATATCCGAATGACAGGTTCACCACAGTCTGCTTTTCAATATAATCATCCGGTACCAATACAAAATCTTCTTAGTATAAAACAATCTGACAAAAAGTGCACAAAGATTCTCTAAATAGGGTAATACATTTAATACAAAAGCACAAATAAAATCCACAAACAGTCCCCCTGTGTGGAACTACTCACTCTCCAAAAGCTCAAGCGTATGAGGTAAGTGCAGCATGCAATATGTCAGTCGCAAGTGCAGTAAATATGAATCAAGGCTGCAGTCCCAGATCCTTTAGCTTCCAGAATGAACCAAATAGGGAGCGTGTCAAAACACTGTGACGCAAGGTGGGCGTGGCCTTACACGTTTCACGGAAAACTTCACTTCTTCAGAGGCTTTCTGAATGCCCATCTTACTGATCAAATTTAAATATTGCGAGTTAGCAAGAACACTCCCACCATATTACGTCAAGGGTTATTCAATCTTTACTTAATAGCACAAAAAGGAAATGTATGCTTACCTGATAAATTGATTTCATCTACGATACGACAAGTCCACAGATTCATCCTTACTTGTGGGATATTATCCTCCTGCTAACAGGAAGTGGCAAAGAGCACCACAGCAGAGCTGTATATATAGCTCCTCCCTTCTCTCCACCCCCAGTTATTCGACCAAAGGTATAGGAAGAGAAAGCAAAAGCTAAAAGGTGCAGAGGTGACTGAAGTTTTGAAAAATAAAATAAATTCTGTCTTAAAAGGACAGGGCGGGCCGTGGACTCGTCGTTTCGTAGAAGAAATCAATTTATCAGGTAAGCATACATTTCCTTTTCTTCTACAAGATACGACGAGTCCACGGATTCATCCTTACTTGTGGGATACAATACCAAAGCAACAGGACACGGATGAACGGGAGGGACAAGACAGATACCTAAACGGAAGGCACCACTGCTTGAAGAACCTTTCTCCCAAAAATAGACTCAGAAGAAGCAAAAGTATCAAATTTGGAAAATTTGGAAAAAGTATGAAGGGAGGACCAAGTCGCAGCCTTACAAATCTGTTCAACAGAAGCCCACGTGGAAGCCACAGCTCTAGTAGAATGAGCCGTAATTTTTTCAGGAGGCTGCTGTTTAGCAGTCTCGTATGCCAGGCCCTACGCTTTCCAGAATAAACAATGAATAGAGAAGATGTTTGACGGAAATCCTTGGTCGCTTGTAAGTAAAACTTCAAGGCACGAACCACGTTCAAGTTATGTAACAGTTTCCTTCTTAGAAGAAGGATTAGGACACGAGGAAGGGACAACAATTTCCTGATTAATATTCTTATTTGAAACAACCTTAGGAAGGAATCCAGGTTTAGTACGCAAAACCACCTTATCAGAATGGAATATAAGATAAGGCGAATCACATTGTAACGCAGAAAGCTCAGAAACTCTTCGAGCAGAACAGATAGCAACTAAAAACAAAACTTTCCAAGATAACAGCTTAATATCTATGGAATGCATGGGTTCAAACTGAACCCCTTGAAGAACATTGAGAACTAAATTCAAACTCCATGGCGGAGCAATAGGTTTAAACACAGGCTTGATTCTGATTAAAGCCTGACAAAAAGTCTGAACGTCTGGGACATCCGCCAGACGCTTGTGTAGTAAAATTGACAAAGCAGAAATTTGTCCCTTTAAAGAACTAGCTAATAATCCCTTCTACAATCCTTCTTGGAGAAAAGACAAAATCCTAGGAATCCTAACCCTACTCCATGAGTAGCCCATGGATTCCCACCAATAAAGATATTTACGCCATATCTTATGGTAAATCTTTCTAGTGACAGGCTTGCGAGCCTGAATCAAAGTATCAATGACCGACTCAGAGAATCCCCGCTTAGATAAAATCAAGCGTTCAATCTCCAGACAGTCAGCTGCAGAGAATTTAGATTTGGATGTTGGAACGGACCTTGAATGAGAAGGTCCTGTCTCAATGGAAGTTTCCACGGTGGCAGAGATGACATCTCCACTAGATCCGCATACCAAGTCCTGCGTGGCCACGCAGGAGCTATTAGAATTACTGAAGCTCTCTCCTGTTTGATTCTTGCAATTACACGAGACAGGAGAGGAAATGGTGGAAACACATAAGCCAGGTTGAACGACCAAGGTACTGCTAGAGCATCTATCAGTACAGCCTGGGGATCCCTTGACCTGGATCCGTAACGTGGAAGTTTGGCATTCTGTCGAAATGCCATCAGATCCAATTACGGTGTGCCCCATTGATGAATCAATGACGCAAACACCTCCGGATGGAGTTGCCACTCCCTTGGATGAAAAGTTTGATGACTTAGAAAATCCGCTTCCCAGTTCACTACTCCTGGGATATAGATTGCTGGCCACGCAGGCGCTATTAGAATTACTGAAGCTCTCTCCTGTTTGATTTTTGCAATCACACGAAGCAGGAGAGGAAATGGTGGAAACACATAAGCCAGGTTGAACGACCAAGGTACTGCTAGAGCATCTATCAGTACAGCCTGGGGATCCCTTGACCTAGATCCATAACGTGGAAGTTTGGAATTCTGTCGAGATGCCATCAGATCCAATTCCAGTGTGCCCCATTGATGAATCAATGACGCAAACACCTCCGGATGGAGTTCCCACTCCCCCGGATGAAAAGTCTGATGACTTAGAAAATCCACTTCCCAGTTCTCTACTCCTGGGATATAGATTGCTGATAGATGGCAAGAGTGAGCCTCCGCCCATCGGATTATCTTTGAAACCTCTATCATCGCTAGAGAACTCCTTGTTCCCCCTTGATGATTGATATATGCTACAGTCGTGATATTGTCTGACTGGAATCTTATGAATTTTGCCAAAGCCAACTGAGGCCATGCCTGAAGCGCATTGAATATTGCTCTCAGTTCCAGAATATTGATTGGTAGTAGAGACTCCACCTGAGTCCAAACACCCTGAGCCTTCAGGGAATTCCAGACTGCACCCCAGCCCAAGAGGCTGGCGTCCGTCGTCACTATTACCCATGATGGCCTGCAGAAGCACATTCCCTGGGACAGATGATCCTGTGACAACCACCAAAGAAGAGAGTTTCTGGTCTCTTGATCCAGATTTATCTGAGGAGATAAATTCGCATAATCCCCATTCCACTGTCTGAGCATGCACAGCTGCAATGGCCTGAGATGAAAGCGAGCAAACGGAATGATGTCCATTGCCGCTACCATTAATCCAATGACCTCTATACACTGAGCCACTGATGGACTGAAGTGCTCGGCAAGTATTTCGAATTTTTGATTTTCTGACCTCCGTCGGAAATATTTTCATGTCTACCGAGTCTATCAGAGTTCCCAAGAATGGAACTCTTGTTTGTGGAACTAGTGAACTCTTTTCTATATTCACTTTCCAACCGTGAGTTCTTAGAAATGACAACACGATATCCGTGTGAGATTTGGTCAGATGCTAAGTTGACGCCTGGATCAAAAT
The DNA here is from genome assembly GCF_027579735.1 of Bombina bombina. Taxonomy (NCBI): domain Eukaryota; kingdom Metazoa; phylum Chordata; class Amphibia; order Anura; family Bombinatoridae; genus Bombina; species Bombina bombina. The sequence goes on from NC_069508.1 coordinate 63,001,586, forward strand.
ATCGTCCAGATAGGGCGCCACTGCTATGCCCCGCAGTCTGAGAACCGCTAGAAGGGACCCTAGCACCTTTGTGAAGATTCTGGGAGCTGTGGCCAACCCGAAGGGAAGGGCCATGAACTGATAATGTTTGTCCAGAAAGGCAAACCTTAGAAACTGATGATGATCCTTGTGGATAGGAATGTGAAGATACGCATCCTTCAGGTCCATGGTGGTCATATATTGACCCTCCTGGATCATTGGTAAAATTGTTCATATAGTCTTCATCTTGAACGATGGGACTCTGAGAAATTTGAGATCTAAAATCAGTCTGAAAGTTCCCTCTTTTTTGGGAACCACGAACAGATTTGAGTAAAACCCCTGTCCCTGTTCCAGTTTTGGAACTGGACAAATTACTCCCATGGTATAGAGGTCTTTTACACAGCGTAAGAACGCCTCTCTTTTTGTCTGGTCTACAGACAAACGTGAAATATGAAATCTCCCTCTTGGGAGAAAATCCTTGAATTCCAGCTGGTACCCCTGGGTTACAATTTCCAATGCCCTGGGATCCTGAACATCCCTTGCCCAAGCCTGAGCAAAGAGAGAAAGTCTGCCCCCTACTAAATCCGGTCCCGGATCTGGGGCTGCCCCTTCATGCTGTCTTGGTAGCAGCAGCGGGCTTCTTGGCCTTTTTTACCTTTATTCCAGGCCTGGTTAGGTCTCCAGACAGACTTGGATTGAGCAAAATCCCCTTCCTGCTTAGTGGAGGAAGAGGAAGCAGAGGGTACTCCTTTAAAATTTCGAAAGGAACAAAACATTTTTTTGTTTACCCCTCATCTTAAAGGACCTGTCCTGGGGTAGGGCATGACCCTTACCTCCAGTAATGTCAGAAATGATTTCCTTCAATTCAGGCCTGAAAAGGGTCTTACCCTTGAAAGGAATAGCTAAAAGTTTAGATTTAGATGACACATCAGCAGACCACAATTTTAGCCATAACGCTCTGCGCGCCAGAATGGCAAAGCCTGCGTTTTTCACCGCAAATTTAGCTATTTGAAAAGCAGCATCTGTGATAAATGAATTTGCTAGCTTAAGAGCCTTAATTCTATCTAAAATGTCCTCTAAAGGCGTCTCAACCTTCAGAGACTCTTCCAGGGCATCAAACCAGAAAGCTGCTGCAGTAGTTACAGGAACAATGCAGGCTGTAGGCTGTAAAAGAAAACCCTGGTGAACAAATAACTTCTTTAGAAGACCCTTTAATTTTTTATCCATAGGGTTTTTGAAAGCACAACTGTCCTCAATAGGTATAGTTGTACGCTTAGCTAGAGTAGATATTGCTCCCTCCACCTTTGGGACCATTTGCCAAGAGTCCCGAACGGTGTCTGATATAGGAAACATTTTCTTAAAGTTGGGAGGGGAGAAAACGGTATACCTGGTCTATCCCATTCCTTTTGAACAATTTCCAAAATTCTTTTAGGAACCGGAAAAACGTCAGTGTAAGTAGGCACCTCTAGATATTTGTCTATCTTACACAATTTTTCTGGAGGAATTGTAATAGGGTCGCAATCATCCAGAGTCGCTAAAACCTTCCTGAGCAACAGACGGAGGTGTTCAAGTTTAAATGACGTGACGTCCGAACCTGTCTGAGGCAACACATTTCCTGATTCTGAAAGTTTTCCCTCAGACAGCAATTCCCTGACCCCCAAATCAGAGCACTGTGAGGGTACATCGGAAATGGCCAATAAGGCATCAGAGGGTTCAGTATTTACATTAATACCTGGCCTACTGCATTTACCCTGTAAAACTGGCAGTTTCAATAATACCTCTGTAAGGGTAGTAGACATAACTGCAGCCATATCTTGTAGAGTAAAAGAATTAGACGCACTAGAAGTACTTGGCGTCGCTTGAGTGGGGGCGTTAAAGTTTGTGACACTTGGGGAGAATTAGATGGCATATCCTGATTCTCTTCAGACTGAGAATCATCCTTAGACACACTTTCATTACCTAAAATATGTTCTTTACAGTGTAAGGCCCTTTCAGTACAAGAAGGACGCAATGTAAGAGGGGGTTCCACAATGGCTTCTAAACACATAGAGCATTGACTTTCCTCAATGTCAGACATGTTGAACAGGCTAGTAATAACCAAAAAAAGTCCTTAAACACTTTATTTATTGATAAAACAAATTTTTGAAAAACGAGTACTGCGCCTTTAAGAAATAAAAGAGCGCACAATTTTTCCAAATCTGCTTAAAAATGTTAACAAACGCTCAATTTTTAGGTATTCCTGTCCTATATTGCAGTCGGATATTGCACTACAAGCAAGGGGCAAGTTAACCCTCTTAAACTAGTAAATGAACACCAAAACCGTTAATGAAAAAACTTAGACAAACCCCTGCACCTCGCCACAGCACTGCTGTGGCGTCTAACTGCCCCCAGGGATCTGAAAAACGCTTCAATATCACTCCGGTAAACAATCACTCAGTTTAGGCCCAACCGGAGCTGAAGTCTGCTGCCTTCTTGACAAAAGTAACTGCGCATCTGAGCCGTGAAAATTAGGCCCCGCCTCAACAACCGCATGTAAAGCGGTTTATAACTATCCATGTGGATAAGCATCTATAAAATGTATGATTCTAGCCATGTGAACCCTCAGCACAATATACAACCAGCCATGTAACCTTTATGACAATAAAAACCGTTAGGCTGCCCCAGTGTCTTAACCATGCTGCCATAATTTCTAATGCTACATTTAGCCCTGATAGAAAATAATACAGAGGATTTCAGTAATACCTTGTCTTATTCTTTCTATAGGATTACTGCTTACCTCTTCCCTCTTTGGGAACTATGTCAGCCAGTTCTGATATATCACAGTCTCCTCAGAAATAAATGACTGAACATACCTCAATGCTGCTTGTAGCATGAAAACGTTCCCCACACTGAAGATTTCTCTAGTACTCCTCAGCCACAATGTGGGAACCAACATGGATCTTAGTGACATCTGCTAAGATCATCAACCTCAGAGCAGAAGTCTTCTTCCATATGCTGCCTGAGGAAAATAGTACTCACCGGTACCATTTAAAATAAAAAAACTTCTTGATTGAAGAAACTAAAAACTATAATTTTAACACCTCTTTCACTTTACCCTTCCTATTTCTAGCATAGGCAAAGAGAATGACTGGGGGTGAAGAGAAGGGAGGAGCTATATATACAGCTCTGCTGTGGTGCTCTTTGCCACTTCCTGTTAGCAGGAGGATAATATCCCACAAGTAAGGATGAATCCGTGGACTCGTCGTATCTTGTAGAAGAAAATAACTCTTAATCAGACCCCAGTGTGCTACTCTAAAATTCCAATAAACTTGAAACTTAGGGGTAAATTTTTCATGGTGTGGGCAGACATGATCCGCAATAGCGAATCATGTTTGCCGCACATTGATAAATGCCCATAGCATACGCTGTCGGCATTTATCATTGCACCAGCTGCTGCAATACTGCCCCCTGCAGATTCGCGGCCAAACGGCAGCTAGCAGGAGGTGTCAATCAACCCGATCGTATTCGAGTCGGAACTGAAGCGGAGTGGGTTGGAAGCAGCATCTGCTGCTCCATAAATCGACCCCTTTATCTTTTTACACATACATATGTGTGTGTATGTATGTATGTGTGAATTTATATCTATATCTATCTATCTATCTATCTATCTATCTATCTATCTATCTATATATGTGTATGTACATAAGAAGGCAGATTACACAGTTTCCCAATAAATAATTAATTTTCTATTGAGATTATCTAATGTGAGGAGCTGCCTTGCTGTATGGGTTTTGATTAACTCCTTAATGACCACAGCACTTTTCCATTTTCTGTCCGTTTGGGACCAAGGCTATTTTTACATTTTTGCGGTTTGTGTTTAGCTGTAATTTTCCTCTTACTCATTTACTGTACCCACACATTTTATATACCGTTTTTCTCTCCATTAAATGGACTTTCTAAAGATACCATTATTTTCATTATATCTTATAATTTACTATAAAAAAATGATAAAATATGATGAAAAAAATTGAAAAAAACACACTTTTTCTAACTTTGACCCCCAAAATCTACAACCACCAAAAAATACCCATGCTAAATAGTTTCTAAATTTTGTCCAGAGTTTAGAAATACCCAATGTTTACATGTTCTTTGCTTTTTTTGCAAGTTATAGGGCCATAAATACAAGTAGCACTTTTTTTTAAAATTAGCGCTAGTTACATTGGAACACTTATATCTTTCATGAATCCCTGAATATCCCATGACATGTATATAATTTTTTTTTAGAAGACATCCCAAAGTACTGATCTAGGCTAATTTTGGTATATTTCATGCCACCATTTAACCGCCAAATGCGATCAAATAAAAAAAAACAGAATTTATGCTTACCTGATAAATTACTTTCTCTTGCGGTGTATCCAGTCCACGGATTCATCCTTACTTGTGGGATATTCTCCTTCCCTACAGGAAGTGGCAAAGAGAGCACACAGCAGAGCTGTCCATATAGCTCCCCCCCTAGCTCCACCCCCCAGTCATTCGACCAAAGGTTAAGAAGCCAAAGGAGAAATCATAGGGTGCAGTGGTGACTGTAGTTTAAACAAAAAATTTTTATCTGACTTAATTGCCAGGGCGGGCCGTGGACAGGATACACCGCAAGAGAAAGTAATTTATCAGGTAAGCATAAATTCTGTTTTCTCTTGCAAGGTGTATCCAGTCCACGGATTCATCCTTACTTGTGGGATACCAATACCAAAGCTTTAGGACACGGATGAAGGGAGGGAACAAGACAGGTACCTTAAACGGAAGGCCCCACTGCTTGCAAAACCTTTCTCCCAAAAATAGCCTCCGAAAAAGCAAAAGTATCGAATTTATAAAATTTGGCAAAAGTATGCAGTGAAGACCAAGTCGCTGCCTTACAAATCTGTTCAACAGAAGACTCATTTTTGAAAGCCCATGTGGAAGCCACTGCTCTGGTAGAATGAGCAGTAATTCTTTCAGGAGGCTGCTGGCCAGCAGTCTCATAGGCCAAATGGATGATGCTTTTCAGCCAAAAGGAAAGAGAGGTAGCAGTCGCTTTCTGACCTCTCCTCTTACCAGAATAGATAACAAACAAAGAAGATGTTTGTCTGAAATCCTTAGTTGCTTGTAAATAGAACTTTAAAGCACGAACTACATCAAGATTATGCAAAAGACGTTCCTTCTTCGAAGATGGGTTAGGACACAGAGAAGGAACAACTATTTCCTGGTTAATATTCTTGTTAGAAACAACTTTAGGAAGAAAACCAGGTTTGGTACGCAAAAAACTACCTTATCTGCGTGGAACACCAGATAAGGTGAATCACACTGTAAAGCAGATAATTCTGAGACTCTTCGAGCAGAAGAGATAGCTACCAAAAACAAAACTTTCCAAGATAACAACTTAATATCTATGGAATGTAAAGGTTCAAACGGAGCCCCTTGAAGAACTGAAAGAACTAGATTTAGACTCCATGGAGGAGCCACAGGTTTATAGACAGGCTTGATTCTGACTAAAGCCTGTGCAAACGCTTGAACGTCCGGTACCTCTGCCAGACGCTTGTGCAAAAGGATAGACAGAGCAGATATCTGTCCCTTTAAAGAACTAGCCGACAATCCTTTCTCCAAACCGTCTTGGAGAAAAGACAATATCCTGGGAATCCTAATCTTACTCCATGAGTAACCCTTGGATTCACACCAACAAAGATATTTCCACCATATCTTATGGTAGACTTTCCTGGTGACAGGCTTTCTAGCCTGGATCAGAGTATCTATAACTGACTCAGAAAAACCACGCTTTGAAAGAATTAAGCGTTCAATCTCCAAGCAGTCAGACGTAGAGAAACTAGATTTGGATGCTTGAAAGGACCCTGTATTAGAAGGTCCTGCCTCATTGGCAGTGTCCATGGTGGAACAGATGACATGTCCACTAGGTCTGCATACCAAGTCCTGCGTGGCCACGCAGGCGCTATCAAAATCACAGACGCCTTCTCCTGCTTGATTCTGGCGATCAGACGAGGGAGAAGAGGAAACGGTGGGAAAAAATAAGCCAGATTGAAGGACCAAGGCGCTACTAGAGCATCTATCAATGCCGCCTTGGGGTCCCGGGACCTGGATCCGTAGAGAGAAAGCTTAGTGTTCTGACGGGACGCCATCAGGTCCAACTCTGGAATGCCCCATAGCTGAATCAGCTGGGCAAATACCTCCGGGTGGAGTTCCCACTCCCCCGGGTGAAAAGTCTGACGACTTAGAAAATCCGCCTCCCAGTTGCCTACACCTGGGATGTGAATTGCTGAGAGATGGCAGGAGTGGGCCTCCGCCCACCTGATTATTTTGGTTACTTCCCTCATCGCTAGAGAACTCTTTGTTCCCCCCTGATGATTGATGTAAGCTACAGTCGCAATGTTGTCCGACTGAAATCTTATGAATTTGGCCGCAGCTAGTTGAGGCCATGCCTGAAGCGCGTTAAATATCGCCCTCAGATTGAGCTACAGATGGCCGAGGAATGGAATGAAGAACTCGGCAAGTAGTTAAAAGTTTCAACTTTCTGACCTCCGTCAGAAATATTTTAATTTCTACCGAATCTATTGGTGTTCCTAGGAAGGGAACCCTTGTGAGTGGGGACAGAGAACTCTTTTTGATGTTCACCTTCCACCCGTGAGACCTTAGAAAGGCCAATACAATCTCTGTGTGAGCCTTGGCTCTGTGAAAAGACGGCGCCTGAATTAAGATCTCGTCCAAATAAGGCGCCACTGCTATGCCCCGCGGTCTTAGAACCTCCAGAAGGGACCCTAGCACCTTTGTGAAAATTCTGGGAGCAGTGGCTAAACCGAATGGAAGAGCCACAAACTGGTAATGCTTGTCTAGAAAAGCGAACCGGAGGAACTGATGATGATCTTTGTGGATTAGGATATGCAGGTACGCATCCTTTAGATCCACGGTAGTCATTTATTGACCTTCCGGGATCATAGGTAAGATTGTCTGAATGGTCTCCATCTTGAATGATGAGACTCTGAGGAATTTGTTTAGAAATTTGAGATCCAGGATTGGTCTGAAAGTTCCTTCTTTTTTGGGAACCACAAGCAGGTTTGAGTAAAACTCCAGCCCTTGTTCCGCAATTGGAACTGGGTGGATCACTCCCATTGTATGTAGGTCTTCTACACAGCGTAAGAACGCCTCTTTCTTTGTCGTGTCTGTAGACAGACGAGAAATATGGAACCTTCCCCTTGGAGGGGAGTCCTTGAATTCTAGAAGATATCCCTGGGTAACAATCTCTAAAGCCCAGGGATCGAGAACATCTCTTGCCCAGGCCTGAGCGAAGAGAGAAAGTCTGCCCCCTACTAGATCCGGTTCCGGATCGGGGGCTACCCCGTCATGCTGTCTTGGTAGCAGCTGCAGGCTTTTTGGCCTGTTTACCCTTGTCCCAGCCCTGATAAGGCTTCCAGGTTGCCTTGGGCTGTGAAGCGTTACCCTCTTGCTTTGCAGCTGTAGAGGCTGAAGCGAGACCGCTCCTGAAATTACGAAAGGAACGAAAATTAGCTTTGTTTTTAGCCTTAAAAGGCTTGTCCTGGGGGAGAGCATGGCCCTTTCCCCCGGTGATTTCTGAAATAATCTCTTTCAATTCTGGCCCGAAAAGGGTCTTTCCCTTGAAAGGGATATTTAACAATTTGGATTTTGACGACACATCGGCCGACCATGACTTGAGCCAAAGCGCTCTGCGTACCATAATGGGAAGCCTGAATTTTTTGCCGCCAACTTAGCTAATTGTAAAGCGGCATCTGTGATAAATGAATTAGCCAGCTTTAGAGCCTTAATTCTATCCATAATATCGTCATATGAGGTCTCCGTCTGGAGCGACTCCTCCAGCGCCTCAAACCAGAAAGCCGCTGCAGTAGTTACAGGAACAATGCAGGCAATAGGTTGGAGAAGAAAGCCTTGTTGAACAGAGATTTTCTTAAGTAAACCTTCTAACTTTTTATCCATAGGATCTTTAAAAACACAACTGTCGAGGGAGGCGGAGCCGGCCAAAGACCAGCATGGCCGCAAAAGTTTAGTGCTCCGTGAAGCTAATCCCTGCCGACACCCACAGCAACTGTCCAGAGGGCTAAAACGGCACATCTTTTGGGGGAACTATGCTATGAACCCCTGAGGCACATTACCCTATCACAACAGGAGCCTTTCACGGACATCGCTCTCTCCCCGGCACTGCCGAAACATGCAGACTTAATCCCAGGGTGTATAGCCCTTAACCTACCAATCATTCTTCTCCAAGAGGGCAGCTCTATTGAAAATATATAGTGAGCCTGATAAATAAATATTATAACCCAAGACAGCCTGTTGCCAGGCCCAGGGCCAAAGTTTATTTCACATACCTCTTGTAATATGGCATCCAGAAGACAGCAGAGGCCAGAGAAAACACAAAAGGCTACAAACTCCTCAAGCTCTAAAATGAACTCTTTTTTTAAAGCTGTACCCGCGCCCAGCGTTGCAACACCAAGCTCACCCTCTTCAGATATGGAGGAGGAGGGGGTCTGTTCTGCGGATATACAACAAGAAGAAGAGCTTCCACTTTCCAGAGCAGATCTGAAGGCATTACCCTCTAAAGAGGACTTCTCAAACTTCATGCAACAGGTCAGTCAGCTGATAAGAAACGGCTTGGCTGAGGCTAGAAAGGATATTACGGATTTAGGTAACAGGGTGGTGCAACTGGAGGACCACGCCGAGGAATTGTCAGAAACCACTAATCTAACAACTTTACAGCTCCAGCACCAGACCACAGAGATCATCCAGCTGCAAAATCAAATAGAGGACCTACACAACCGGGGCCGTAGACAGAACCTAAGAATAAGGGGAGTTCCAGAAACCATTTTGCCTGCGGCCTTACAACAATATCTGCAGAATCTATTCCGTTTTTTGCTGGACGCTGATCCGGACACAGACATAAGACTAGATAGGGCTCACAGAGCATTGAGGCCGAAACCACAACCCTCTGCACCACCCAGGGACATCATCCTGAAATGCCATTACTTCCAAGACAAAGAGAACATCTTATCAGCAGCAAGGAAGAAGTCCCCGGTTCGGTTTCTGGACACCCCCCTACAAATTTATGCAGACCTAAGCCCTCTCACCTTAACAAAACGTCGAGAAGTGGGATTCTTGACAGCACACTTGAGGGGTCTGGGAATACCTTACCGCTGGGGCTTCCCCTTCTCCCTGAGGGCATTAAAGGATAATAAAGAAGCTATCTATAAAGACTTGGAAGACTTAGACACCTTTTGTACACTTCTAAATATCCCAATGCCGAAGATCCCGGCGGAGCCGGACAAGGATCATGAAGAAGAAATGGCACTACGCCAACAACCAAAAGCACAAAGACAGAAATGGGTCACAGTACAGAGGAAATCTAAGCTACCAGCGAGGAGGCCTATACAAAAAGAACCCAACAACGCAACACCACCATGAAGAAACAAAAGGTTATTATTATGAGACTTTCCTTTGTTTAACCTAGATTCTTTAGTAATGGCAGGCTTGAAACCAGACCGTAGGGTCCCTTGTGCTTGCTAAAGAAGAAAGAAAGTACTTGATTTGAACTACAGACTTCCTTTTTGTTGTTTCTTTCTCTTTGTTGTTCTTTTCTTTTCCCTAAGCAGGTACATAGCTAAGGAAGCAACAGACACCTCACAAACTCTGGACATATGTGGGTATAAATATAATGAACTTGGTGAGGTCAGCAGTAACAGTTAGAATGCTATCTCCCCCCATCTATAGTTGAATGTGATGGGTTGTGATGGGGACTAATTTATCATTTAAAACTTAGAGTTAGAACCGTTTTCTAAAGATAAGCATATTGTTATTTGCTCTTTTACTTTCCCTCAAACAGGTTCATAACGGAGAAAGCAACATCTATCTCACAAACTCTGGATATATGTATGTATAAGCATATTGAACTCGGCAGGGATAGCAGCAGCAGATAGATTGCTGCCTTCCCCTATTCATAGTCGAATGCGATTGGCCGTAATATGGCCTAAGTTAGAGTTAGAATTGATATTTAAAGATAAGTTTATGGTTATTTTCATTGTTAATAAGTTAATATGTATTCACGCATCCCTATTGGTTCATTCACAGAAGCAACTTCACAGTAGCAGACGCCACTTCTTATTATCACTGGGGGTCTTTCCTGGTCCTCTGGGCTGGGGGGGAGTGCAGACGCCTCTGGGAAGCCACTCGACACTTCAAGGTAAGACTACATACGCACACCGGTATAGACACTATGCATAGAACCTTACATATAGCAACCCAGAACACTAAGGGACTTAACTCCCCCTACAAGAGATCCATTGCATTGCGATGGTTCACAAGACAAAAAAGTTCTGTCATATTCATCCAGGAAACCCACTTCTCTAAAAAATCAGAACCCAGGTTTTCCTCAAGGGACTTCCCGACAGGGTACTTCAACTCCAATGATAAAAAGAAAAATGGGGTGGGCATCTTAATACACCGTAACACTCCATTCCAGCTATTTAAAACGGTAGGAGATAAAGAGGGCAGAATACTTATAGTGACGGGCTTGTTGTATAATAGACCTGTGACCTTTGTAAATATATATGCCCCTAACTCTAGCAGGACACCCTTTTTTAAGAGACTGCTTGCATTGGTTGCGGAACACAGGAAAGGTATATTAATTCTGGGTGGCGATCTCAATGTAACTATGGACCCACGGTTAGACACGACCTCCCCAAATACTAACACAGCCCATAGACCCCCAGACTCAGTGTTTAAATGTTTTAGACAGTTAGGCTTAATAGATGTTTGGAGGATACAACACCCCTTGCAAAGGAATTATACATTCTATTCCCACCCCTGGGCTTCATACTCAAGGTTAGACTATCTCTACATTGACCAATCTAGCTTATCCCTTATAGTAGACTCAGACATCCAACCAACGACATGGACTGACCATTCAGCAGTCTCTATCTCCTTAAGATGGCCAGAAGCCCCAGTTAATCCATTTATATGGAGATTAGATGAATACCTCCTCCGCCATCCACCAACCTATAATTCTCTGACTACATCAATAACTGACTACTTCAAGCTTAACACAAATGCAGACACATCACCACTCACTTTATGGGAGGCACATAAGGCGGTCATACGTGGAGAATGCATCAAACATACAGCCTACCTCAAAAAAACACATAATGTTGCAAAGGATGCTCTGCTCGCTACATTGCATAAATTAGAATTAGAACATAAGCAGAGGCCGAAGGACTCAGCTCTCTTATCCTTGATAACTACCACTAGAACGGATCTTAATAAAATACTCGTGAAGGAGGCCCAAAGGGTCGCCCTCAAATTGAAAAAAACCTACTTCTATGAGGGCATTAGAGTGGGATCTTTGTTAGCTAGGGCATTAAAGAATAGAACCAGACAGACCCACATACATAAATTACAAAAACCAGGTGGGGCAGACACGTATGATAGTAAGGAGATTGCGGACAGCTTTAGAGACTTTTATGCCCACCTTTACAACTTGGAACAGACAGACTCTCAGGCTCATCTTGAGGAGATGCAACATTACATCCAGGCAGCCAGTTTAAACTCCTTAACACCGGCTCAGAGAGAGGCCCTGGACTTGCCAATCTCTTTAAAAGAAATCCTGATAGTAATCTCCCAACTTCCAATAGGCAAAAGTCCGGGCCCGGACGGGTTCACGAACGCATATTACAAGTCCTTCAGGCATTTGTTGGCCCCTCACCTCTTGACTTTATTCCAGGCTATAGATAATAATTTAAAATTTTCACCTGACATGCTGACTGCACACATTTCAGTTATATTAAAAGCGGACAAACCACAAGAACAACCAGGCAGTTACAGACCTATTTCCCTGCTCAATTCGGACATTAAGATATTTAGCAAAATTTTAGCCAACCGCATAAATACAGTATTAAATGAAATTATACATCTAGACCAGGTAGGCTTTACCCCACGTCGTGAAGCACGGGACAATACAATAAGAGCGTTGACACTATCAGCTTATGCAAAATATCACAATATCCCAGCGGTTATAATGACGACGGATGCAGAAAAAGCGTTCGATAGGACAAATTGGCACTTCCTCAATAAAACATTAGAGACTTTCGGATTCGGAACCAAAATGATAGATAGAGTAAGTAGCCTCTACACACGCCCGAGCGCCAGAGTTAGAGTAAATGGCATGCTTTCAGATCCTTTCCCTATCCGGAACGGTACGCGGCAGGGTTGCCCTCTCTCCCCTATCTTATTTATCTTGACAATGGAGGTTTTTGCTTCACACATACGCGCCAATGAGGAGATAAAAGGTATAATTATAAGCCCCAATGAATTTAAGATAGCTATGTACGCGGACGATGTCCTTTTCTCGGTATCCTCCCCTAAAAGAACCATCCCAGAGATTTTACGTGAGATCAGGAGATTCGGCACATTCTCGAACTTCTCAGTAAACCAAACTAAATCAGAAGTTTTGAACATATCACTTAGTGCGGTGGAATTCCGCAACCTTGCACGGATTTGCCCTCTACGCTTGCAGACAGACTCAATCAAATACCTGGGTATTCATCTCTCCCCATACTCTCCCACCCTTTTTAAGAAAAACTATGAATCACTGCTTCACACCATATTAAAAGACCTCAATACCTGGGGAAACAAAACACTTTCGTGGTTGGGTAGGGTACATTCCGTCAAAATGACGATATTACCTAGAATTCTGTATATCCTTCAGGCCTTACCAATCCACCTTCCTTCCTGGTACCTAACGCGGTTACAGGGACATATGAATGCCTACGTGTGGGGTAGGTGCAAGCCCAGAGTAAATAGAAACACTCTTTACAGGTCCACCGTCACAGGCGGCATAGGGTTACCAAAGATAGAGGAATATTATAGTGCAGTGACTCTTCAGAGAATTTTAGACTGGCATGGTTCAACGGCTCACAAGGCCTGGGTATCTATAGATTCTCACATTCTACAAGTCCCGTTCGTGAGAGCACTATGTTGGGTCCCCACAGACCTGAGACCATCACAATGTGGACATTTAGACATACATAAACACTTTTTTAGGGAATGGGACAAGATAAAGATTTCACACCCCCATATCTCATCTATTAGATCTCCATTGTTCCCAATAGTTCTTAACACCGAGCTGGTAGGGGGCTTGGACAAAGGTTTCAGAAGACTTAAGGAGTGGGGCTACACCATCCCACTCTGCAGATTTTTAGAAGATGGGAAGCTAAAAGATAGAAATAGACTGGAGACAATTGCAGATGGACGCTATACACATTGGCTTAAATATGCACAACTCCAACATTTTTTACAAACCTCCCCCCATAGAAAGGAGTTTCTTCGCTTAATAACTCCCTTTGAACGACTGTGCGACAGAGAGACAGTAGTCCAGAGCCCCCTCTCGATATCCCGGCGACTTCTAATAGACCCCCAATACACTATCTTACCAAGCTACACCACGAAATGGGCACATGACCTTCACACTGACATTGACAATGACGCTTGGCGCAACATATTCCAAAGATCAAAACAATCTTCTACCTCTCCACAGATATTGGAGATGAATTACAAAATATTATCTCGTTGGTATTTAACACCAACTAGGTTGAATACTATATACCCCGATTCTTCGCGAATGTGTTGGAGGGGCTGTGGCGAGCAGGGTAGCCTAATACACATGTGGTGGGACTGCCCCCTGATAAAAGACTTGTGGAAAGCGGTAGAAACCCACCTGCAGAGGTTAGCGGGAGACACATTTAGGCTCACCCCCAGAATAGCATTATTAAATGACACCACCCACATCTCATGCAAGCTAAGATCCCTCTTAGTACAAATTGGGCTAAATGGGGCTCACTCCTTAATAGCTCGGGCATGGAAAACTTCATCATCTCCAACTGTGGAGATGTGGATTGACAGGACGACAGAGCTCATTGGTTTGGAGGAGTATGGGTTTATGAAACGGAATAAGCTCCCTTTCTTTCTGGATGCTAAATTCTTATGGGAAAATATACATCATCGTTGAGGATGGGGGCTGCTCTCCCCCCCCTGGCTGGGGGGACCCGGGAGGAACCAGACAGTGTCCAGCATCTTTGGGTGAGTTGATCTGCTTAGACCTATAGATAACATGGATTGACCTTGTTGTTTAAAGTAACAATATTTAGATGCGGTATGGAACAGTTAGGGATTGCTAAGTTAGTTAGTTGTTTAGTAATTTGGTTTGTTTTGAAATATTACTGCAATTAGGCATGGAAACTGATATGCAAAATGTATAATGAATGCCTGAAATTGTACACTTTATCTTATGTAAAATGAAAACATAATAAATAAAAAAACACAAAAAAAAAAACCACAACTGTCTTCAATTGGTATGGTTGTGCGCTTAGCAAGTGTCGAAACAGCCCCCTCTACCTTAGGGACCTTCTGCCACGAGTCCCGCCTAGGGTCAGTTATGGAGAACATTTTCTTAAAAATAGGTGGGGGGACTAAAGGGACACCTGGTCTATCCCACTCCCTAGTAACAATATCCGCAACCCTCTTAGGGATCGGAAATGCATCAGTGTATACAGGAACCTCTAGGTACTTGTCCATTTTACACAACTTCTCTGGGACCACCATAGGGTCACAATCATCCAGAGTAGCTAATACCTCCCTGAGCAAAACGCGGAGGTGTTCAAATTTAAATTTAAATGCTAATGAATCTGACTCTGCCCGATGAGAAACCTTTCCTGAATCGGAAATTTCTCCCTCAGACATCAAATCCCTCATCTCCATTTCAGAGCGTTGTGAGGGTACATCAGATAAGGCTACCAAAGCTTCAGACTGCTCATAATCTGTTCTTAAAACAGAGCTATCACGCTTTGTAGGAAAAACTGGCAGTTTGGATAGAAAGGCCGCAAGGGAATTATCCATAACTGTCGCTAGTTGTTGCAATGTAATAGGGGCAGACGCACTAGAGGCACTAAGCATCGCTTGCGCGGGCGTAACTGGTTGTGACACATGGGGAGAGGTAGACGGACTATCCTCATTACCTTCAGTCTGAGAATCATCTTGGGCCACATTTTTAAGTGCAACAATATGATCTTTAAAGCGTATAGACATATTAGTGCAATTGGGACACATTCTGAGAGGGGGTTCCACCATGGCTTCTAAACACATTGAACAAGGATTTTCCTTAGTGTCAGACATGTTTAACAGACTAGTAGCATACACAAGCAAGCTTGGAAAACACTTTAATCAAATAAAAAACACAATTTGAAAAAAACGTTACTGTTATTTAAGAAATAAAGAGCACACAATTTTACAAAACAGTGAAAAAAGCACCAATCCTTTTGAAATTTTCACAGTATGTACCTAAGGCTTTAATATGATTGCACAGCAAGTTTCAGAACGATTAACCCCTTAATGCCCAAACCGGAGCAGACTAACGCCAACAACCGGTTAACAAACTACAGCACTTTGCCACAGCTTACTGCTGTGGCCCTACCTGCCCTTAGGGATCAGTTTTGGGGAAACAAAGCTTCTTCTAGGCCCTCAATCAGCAGCAGGGCCCTCCATGTGAAGCAGCATGAACTTGTCTTTCAAGCTAAATTAGGCCTCTCCCACTCCACTCCGGAGTTGTGAGGCCTACAAAAATCACTTCTAAGTGACTAAATTTATGCCATGTGGATAATAACCCCAGTAAAACACTCCAAAGTGCTTAAAAGGTGTCTCCAAGGAGTATTTCTTAATAAATAATCGATTACCCTGCATTAGTGTCAGCCAGCCTATTTAGCCCTGTCATGTAAGCATTCAATTCTTTACTAAGTCTCAAAACATAGCTTACCCTCCCCACATGGGGATCTTGTCAGTCTTCTAGCATTATCTCAGTCTTGTCTAGAAATAAATGACTGAACATACCTCATTGCAGTCAAGCCTGCAAACTGTTCCCCCCAACTGAAGTTTTCTGGTACTCCTCAGTCCTGTGTGGGAACAGCAGTGGATTTTAGTTACAACATGCTAAAATCATTTTCCTCTCAGCAGAAATCTTCATCACTTTTCTGCTAGAGAGTAAATAGTACAAACCGGTACCATTTAAAAATAACAAACTCTTGATTGAAGATATAAAACTACAATTCTAACACCACATTCACTTTACCCTCCCTGAGAGAGAACCTAGTGCGTTAATGCGGCAAAGAGAATGACTGGGGGGTGGAGCTAGGGGGGGAGCTATATGGACAGCTCTGCTGTGTGCTCTCTTTGCCACTTCCTGTAGGGAAGGAGAATATCCCACAAGTAAGGATGAATCCGTGGACTGGATACACCTTGCAAGAGAAATTGTTCACTTTTTCACATTTTTTTTTACAAACTTTAGGTTTCTCACTGAAATTATTTGCAAACAGCTTGTGCAATTATGGCATAAATGTTTGTAAATTTTTCTCTGGGATCCCCTTAGTTCAGAAATAGCAGACATATATGGCTTTGGCGTTGCTTTTTAGTAATTAGAAGGCCGCTAAATGCCATTGCGCACCACACGTTTATTATGCCCAGCAGTGAAGGGATCATGTAGGAAGCTTTTTGGGGTAATTTTAGCTTTAGTGTAGTGTAGTAGACAACCCAAAGTATTGATCTAGGCCCATTTGGTATAATTCATACCACCATTTCACCGCCAAATGCGATAAAATAAAAAAAAAAAACGTTACATTTTCCAAATTTTAGGTTTCTCACTGAAATCATTTACAAACAGCTTGTGTAATTATGGCACAAATGGTTGTAAATGCTTCTCTGGGATCCCCTTTGTTCAGAAATAGCAGACATATATGGATTTGGCGTTGCTTTTTGGTATTTAGAAGGCCGCTAAATGCCGCTGAGCATCACACGTGTATTATGGCTAGCAGTGAAGGAGTTAATTAGGTAGCTTGTAGGGTTAATTTTAGCTTTAGTGTAGAGAACAGCCTCCCACCTGACACATCACCCCCCCCCCCCCGATCCCTCCCAAACAGCTCTCTTACCTCCCCCACCCCACAATTGTCCCCGCCATCTTAAGTACTGGCAGAAACTCTGCCAGTACTAAAATAAAAGGCATCCTTTTTTTCTTTCTTTTTTTTCCTTTGCATATTTACATATGCTGCTGTGTAGGATCCCCCCTTAGCCCCCAACCTCCCTGCCCCCCCACCTCAAACAGCTCTCTAACCTCCCCCTCTACCTTCTTGGCAGCCATCTTGGGTACTGGCAGCTGTCTGCCAGTACCCAGTTTACAATATATAGTATCTCTCTTTTTTTTTCTGTAGTGTAGCTTTCCCGCCCCCAAGACCAACCCCCACCCCCTCCCAGATCCCTTAGATTACTTTTTGTGGCATTCCCTCCCCCCCCCCCCCACTTTCTCCCACTTATACTTGATGTTTTCCCGTGCGCGCCCCCGACTGTCCAGTCCTGATCCCGCCCCCCTCTCAGGCTCAGAGTGGCTCTCTCTGCACCGGAGGGGTAAATTTTTTTATTGCAGGATAATAACCGGAAAGCAGCTGGAAGTGATCAGGATCGCTTCCAGCTGCTTTCCAAACCGAGGACGTCCGCCATACGTCCTCAGGCGTTAACTGTATTTTTTCTGAGGACGTATGGCGTACGTCCTCAGTCATTAAGGGGTTAAATAAATTACATTACGTGTTGCTGTTTTTACTGCATATCAAGTATATGTTTTTACATTGGTTTTAAATAAAACTGCCTTTTGCGATATCCCCGCTCTTCGTATGTTGTGTTCTGGTTGGTCCGCCTGCCTGTCTCTCTAATAGAGTCATCAGTGATTGGATGCACCACGGACGGCTTTCCCCTGACGCTCATACTACCTGCAGCTGCTGATTGGACCCTGGAGTTCCGGACACTCTCTCCTACTGGTTTGTCTGTCGGGCGACTAAGGTCCCGTCCTGCGCAGTGAGGCATACGTTTATGCCGCAGTCCTTGTGAGTACCCTGATTTTGGGCTTGTGTTGTCTCCTGTATCCTCTTTGTTGCTTAACGATACTGTCCCATAAGGCGCCTCTCTCTTCTCTGCTCCTACAGATACTTGTTTCGTCTATCTCAAAGAGTGCTGCCACGTATATCGAGTGCTTGTGTTGTTCAAGGAATCTCATCTTCCTCACGATTATTCTCCAGCCTGGTCACGGCTCTTTTTGTGCGCACCTCCAGGAGAGTCCTTTTCTATTCTCTCCACTTATATTGTTTGCATGTACTCTTTCTAGCGCTAATCCACCGCTTGTATTAAAAAATAAATATATATATAAATATATATATATATATATCAGGGCTCAAAATTTCCACTCACCCACTAGCCATTGTCTAGTAAAAATTGCATTGTGGCGAGTAGTGAATGATAGTGAGTGAATGGTAAATCAACATCTATACACCGCCAAATGGACAGCAAATATATATTTTTAATAACTATTAAAATTAAAACATGATATTGCTTAAAATAATAAATATTAAAAATTACTAAACAATAAGGTGTTTCACAAAGGCTAAACATATGCAAAGAGGGGGTTGGGCAGTGGGTGTGGTGTGGGTAGGTGATGGGTGGGATCAGTGGCGAGTAAGATTTTGGCTTGGCTAGTAGCCTAGGACTTGAAATTTTGAACTGTAGATATCAAAAAAACAATAGTATGAAATAACACCTTATTTACTGGACTAACAATATATAGTAAAAGACAAGCTTTCAAGAGTCTCCTCTGTTCATCAGAAAGTAATACTGGTCAATTTGATACAATTGATGTCTTGGAAAAAAGGGGGGCTATGGGGATGGTATAATATGAGATCAGGGAGAGAAGGAGCAGGGTGTTTTAAATAGCAGAAAATCAGTCTGATGGTGAAGAATGACCTGAAGCATTGCCTATATATGTGATACTTGGAATAAAGGGAAGAAAAAGGAACTTTGGAGTGCTGCAGCCTATATATATATAAAATATATGTGTGTGTGTGTATGAGTGTGCATACTTGTATAGTAACTATTAATAATGTGTTGTTTCTATAAATACCTCCTTGGTAAATATGTTGAAAAAATCATTGATAGGAATCTTAGTAGAAAAGATTTTCTTTCTTAAGTATTTAACTCTGTGCCAACACTGCTTTAACAATTTACGGTTGGGTGCTTCACTATTGTAAGATTATTAGGAGAAAACATTTTCAATGTTTTCTAAGAACTACTTAGTGATCCATAAACTTCTCAGTAAACACTATATAGTATATTTTACAAAGCTTGACAAGGTATTTAAAGGCTGAGCTCCTACTAGACGTTTCACCCTACTTAATAACTTTAATTTATAACTCTAATAAATAAATACAGAAACACAGAGCAGGGTTAAAGGCCAATCCTGGCCGCGTTTATTGATCATAAATAAATAACTAATAAACAATAAACCATAGGTGGTGGCATACGAGGCTATAGAAAGCCCCATATGACCAGAGGTCATGACCCGGTCTTGGAACGTGGGCAGACCCTGTGGAATCTCTCCCCTAGCAGATGGTACCAGACGCCCTAGAGGATCTTCAGCCGGCAGGCCCGTGGGGCGGGGCACTCCCAGGGCACGACCTGGGGCCATCACCCGGCCCATTAGCCCGACTGTGACCCCTGCAGACCCTGTACTGTAACTTGGGCCATGAACTCTTGTCTTTAAGAGATACACAATTTTCCAAACTACTCCAACCAATAAGGCACCCGGGTATAAAGCCATACAGCAATATACTCCAGAGGAGAGTCAAAGCTACACAAATGGGTAAGGGCTTACCAATACTAGGCCAACTAACCCTATCCCTGCCTATCCCAAGTCAGCAACCCTATGGAAGCCATCACCCTTAATTTGCTGCCACCCCTCAAAAGTCTTGTCAGTGCTAAAACTCACTGTCAACTCTGTCCCTTTTGTTTTTCACAAAACAAGTGGAAGGGAGGGACAAGATTCTCCAAGGTTTCCAGGAAGAAGAAAGAGGCAGGGATGGACACTCCTCTCACTTAAGTAAGGTAAGGCTGACTCCTCCCCTTAACCTGCAACATTGTTTCAAACCCTCCTAGGCTTACATGTCAGCAGAGGAGCAGGCCCTTTATTTTGTTTCTGGATACAGGCTCCCTGCACTTCCATAAGGGCTTAGCTCCTACTAGACATTCACCAAACGTAATAACTTTAACTTATAACTCTAATAAATAAATACAGAAACACAGAGTTGGGTTTAAGGCCAATCCTGGCCGTGTTTATTTATCATAAAAAATAAATAAATAACTAATAAAGAAACCATAGGTGGCGGCATACAAGGTTATAGAAAACTCCATATGACCTGGTCTTGGAACATGGGTGGACCCTGCAGAATCTCGCCCCTAGCAGATGGTACCAGACACCCTAGAGGATCTTCAGCCGGCAGGCCTGCGGGGCACTCCCAGGGCACGACCTGGGGACATCACACCACCCTTTAGCCCGACTGTCACCCCTGCAGACAATGTACTGTAACTTGGGCCATGACATCTCGCCACAAGAGAACCCTTCACTTAATGTGAGCCAGGACTCTTGACGCCACCCATACTATAAGGTAACATCCTGAACATTTTTATTTATTTTTTTTAATTCAGGACGACAGGGCCATCTTAACGTCTGCCAAAAAATATCCAATCCCTCATAAAATAAATGGACTCCGTCCGGCCTAAAAAGATACTTTTTGTCTGCCGACAGATGGTCGGACCACAAAACCACCAGCGGCCAGTACTGCCCTACCATCTCTCTGTTCAACTTTTTCCTTACACGGTTAGCAGCCTTGGGAGTTGGGAAGTTCTGCCATCGCAACCTTGGTATGATGTTGGACCAACCCAAACGTAACCCCGGGAACGTCACACATATCCACTACACATCTGATCTCATCGCATTGATGAGATCCAACGCCGGTGCCGTCACTATGTCATTGCCACCTAGATGCAGGAGTATGATATGGGGCTTGCCCCATCTGCGCTGTGCTTCTTGAAGAAGAGAAGGCAAATTCGCTCCAACTCAATCCTCTCAGGCCAAGCCATCTCAATGATGCTTGCGTAGCCGCAAAACCCAAAAGATGCCCGTCTGGCATGGAAAGGGCCCGAATGGCTGCCCAGTGAATGTATCCAGACTCTAGTGGGCCCTCTGACAACACCTAAAATAAATAACGAAACAACATAAGGCTAAAGCCCGCCAACATACGAAAAAACACTGAAAAACCGCACACAAGAGCAACAATAAAACTGACTAATCCTGAACCGGGGACCTAACATATGACCTGTACCTCTGCAATTTCCAGTGCCCTAAATGTTTAATAGTCTCCTCTGACCAGCCTAACGCAGCCGCACTAGTTGCCTCCCCTATCCTAAATGAATGAGGATTGAGGCGGATCCCACCTAAGCCTGCCCTCACTCTCACCCTACGCAATACTTCAGCAAACTGAAATTTGGTCAGGTTTGAACCATCCTCATGAGGCAACAACTGCTCACTACCCTGCAGCCTAATGGCTAAGAATTCTCTAGTGCAGAGAATTGGGCAGATATCCCTCACATCTGACGGTGGCAATGAGATCCAGGCCCTTTTAGCAACTTGGTCTGTCTTGGACCTAGGAATAAGCAACATCAGGGACCTGTCTGCTACCCGGACATGTTGGATCTGAATCCCTGTGCCCCTACTAGCTTTGGAACCTGCTATTACCTCCCCCGGGCTCAGCACCCCGAAAAAGGCCAGCACAAAGGTGCATCTGTACAAACATGTTTTGTAGGGAGAGGGGTGCATACCTCACCCAAATCTTCCACTAAGGCGTGCAAGCGCAAAAGAGTTATAGGCTCCCTGGTATCGGACGGTCCGCTCCTAGACCGTCCCCAACCCCTAACTACTTGCCTAACCAAAAAGGCTGCTGTGTGGTTCTGAAACCCATACAGCTTGTTAAAAAATGACAAGGCTGCCAACCTACTTCCCAAAGAAAACTTCTGCATCCCATGCCCCCTCAGGCCCATAAGCTATTCAAGAAGAAGCTCTTACGAGCCCCCCCTGGAGATGACTCGCATGTCCTGAAGAAATACCCCCAATCATACCAATGCTGGGTGTAAGCCCGCCATGTCGAAGGAGCCAGCGACGCCTGGATCAACGCCCAGTCTCTTGCAATCTGCCATAAGAAAGGTAGACAGGGAAGCCCATCAGTTGAAGTCGAAGGCACCAATCTCCTAAATAACCCCCACTGAAATCTGGAAACAGACTGCTTCATGCCTATTCTGGAAGAACTCACCTGGAGGGGAGAAATAAAGGAGAGGGGAGTACCCAATCCAACCACGGCTTATCCCCTGCCCCCCATCAAACTATTGTCAGGGGTTTAAGTCATCCCCCCATATGTACCATTCTTCTCAGCCCACACCGCACACAAATCACTCCCACCAGACTCATGCAAAATATCAGATGAGGCCTGCCCTGCTATTAGTGCCTGCGCAGTTGCGCAAATTCCGGCATGCTGACAAGCCTTTAACCACTCTTACTCTCTGGCCCCCTTTTATTAGAAGCCCCCACTCTGCCACTCGCCACATTCGCCATCTGCCCACATGCGGCTTGTCTGGGCTGTGATACCCTCCTAGGGATCGCCCCACCTGTAGTCCCAGACCTTCATGGCCTACCAGGCCCCAATTGAGATGTCCCAATTTCAAACCACTTTCTTCTGCCTGTGCCTTGTGATGAGGGCCCAGCCCCTAGTCTCCTGTGCCAAGCTGCTTGAGTGTTTTTTAATGCTTTTGGAGAGCGTTGCGCAGCGAAGTCCATAGCCTTGGGTATCCCCTTCTTACCTGCCTGTCCGTCTTCTTCCTGAATGCTCCAACCGCCAACGAGCCTGACGCCTCAGACACCTCCACAATCCGACCGGAAATGACGTCACTTGCGATGCCCGTCAGAAGTCCAGAACCGGAAGTGACATTAGCAACCAGGGCATAGTCGAGCCTCCAGAACCATGCCAGCGGGCATTAGAGGAGCCATCGCCAAAGGAGGAGTCACAGCCGGAGACAGGCCCACCGTACCATGTGGCAGCAGTCCACTAAAGGCCCTGAATAGGCCCACAACGGCTTCCGCTGGTGCCATACCGGATGCAGTAAGGGCCTAATCCCAGCCGCAAGCGCACTCTCCAACCAACTCTGCCCTACCGGGAGATCCCTAACAACCGGCCCTGCAGGGGGAAGGGGGAGGGGAGGATCAGCTCGGGCCTACCAGGGTAGGGGATGGCCCAATAGTGGAAACCCCAGCCCCATCACTCATCTCTGTGTTGACAGGTGTCCCACGCTGCATCCCTGGATCCCCTACATGCCTGAATCGCTTCGGAGGAATCGATGCCCGCCTGCCACGAACCATCCTGACAAGACACAAGATTCTCCAAGGTCTCCAGGAAGAAGAAAAAGGCAGGGATGGACACTCATCTCAATTAAGTAAGGTGAGACTGACTCCTCCCCTTAACCTGCAACATTGTTGCAAACCCTCCTAGGTTTAAATGTCTGCAGAGGAGTAGTTTCTGGATACAAGCTCCCTGCACTTCCATTCTGTGCAGTTTTAAAATTTTCATAAAAACATGCTAATTAATACAGAACTATGACTTACAGAGCTGGGACTGTAAAGTGTTGGAATATGAAAGAAAGAAAACAAGTTATATAAATGATGTTGCTCTGTTTGTGCTCAAAGGAAATTTGGATTAAAATAAAATCACCTTTACTCAGTAAAACCATTGGTCCAGATTACAAGTAGAGCACTACTGATAGTGCAGGGTGGGCTATCAATATCATGGGCCTGTGCTAAAAATAGCGCACAATCTGATATCACAAGTCCATGGTAAAAAAGAATTACCAGAGAATGTTAGAGTGGCTGTCATTTTTTTAGCCTGCCCTATAGTTTACAAGTGGTGAGTTATGTGTTGCACTCAAGCTAAAAAGCAAGCACGATTGGAGACCTGAATTAAAGTTTTTGGGCTACAATAAAAGTATATACATAAACAAGCAAAACATATTAAAGTAATATATATATATATATATATATATATATATATATATATATATATATATATATATATAAACTAAAATATAGGCTTTTTATTAAAATACATTTTTTTTAATGATTTAAAGGGATATGGTATATGGCAAGGTGATTTCGGAAAGGCTGTATTTGTAGGTATGTATTTACACGTAAGTATATTTATGTACACACACATACATGCACACAAACAGGGATGGAACTACCAGTGATGCAGAGTGCGCCACTGCGACCGGGCCCAGGAAGTGCCTCCCACAGGGGGGCCCAACTCCTCAGGTTGTTTTTAAACTTTAATTATTAAAAAAAAAAATATTTCCAAAAACTTTCCATTCCAGTCAGCACAAATTTTTTTTGATCTGCCGGCTTCCCATTTTTGGCTTCTTAATTAGCATGCAGATAGGCTCAGCTAGCCTCCTCCTGACTGACTGCACGTCAATCAGCTCGTGACTGCACGTGTAGTCTAGTCAGTAGGAGTCTGTGAGTCTGCAGCGCGGCAGTAAGACTGGAGTGGCAGCCGCAGAGAAGAGCACTGAGTTGAAGGCCGCAGCATGCACAACGGTGAGCTCAGGGCAACTGAAGGGGGCAGCAACCGTGTGACCGTGTTGGCTCTGGCTGGAGTGGAGAAGGATGCTCGAGTTATGCTGACTGTGCTGATTCCTAGCTGGATGGCTAAACCATAACAGTCAGGGTCGGACTGGGAATAAAAAGCAGCCCTGGAAAAATTGTAGACCAGCCCAACAGCCCTGTAATCAGTCAAAGCCATATATATATATTATAAAATATTTTCTCATCAACTGCAGTTGTAACTAAATCCTCCAATACATGTCTTTAGCATTTGCTGCTTTCTGTCCAAAACTGAGTGTCAGATTCATTATCAGTTGTCAGTCACCAGCTAGATTCAACACATATTTTTCACTTCACAGTCAACATACTCGACCACCTAATATAAGAGACAAATTGGTGAGAGTAGATGTAGGTAGCTTGAATAAAAATAATACAGGATTAGGGCAGAGCTTGGCCACGCAGGCGGATGGCCGTGTTTTAAACGAGCTCCTAGTCCAAGAGGCCAAAACGGCTCAATAACTGAGCAAAAGCATAACTAATTGACCCTTTACACAACAGGGGAGGCAGAGCTCATACACCTGCCCTTAACGGAGCCGAAATTGATCACTGCCGAAATAGAATCACGGAGCTAGAACAACTGCAGTAAGCAGAGCAGGTGCAGCAATTTCGCGCCTTCAGCTAGACCTTACATACCCAAGGTTTCTTCTGGTGGATGGCATAGGAGCCACGGACAGTGTATTGCTCTGATTTTGCCTGCGGGCCACGGCTGGAGTGAGGAGGCATTTTTCCCGGAAGCAACAGGAGTGGAGCGGTCAGAAGCATCTTATGTGAGTACAGCACACACTTAATATTGTACCACAGGACCTGTCATAATAAACAACAACAGCCGCGACTCTAGCTTCTTATGGTACTGGGGCCCCCATTTATGTAGTTCTTTGCTTTGGCGCTCAGGGGTGCTGGAAGACGTTGCATAAGTACTGCAAAAGATAAGTTATAGCCGCAGAGGGTGAATCCCAAGTTAGCAAGACAGGTGTATGGGGCTCCCCCTCACAGACATTTAGTCGTTATACAGGTATTAAAGCATTTTGCAGTGGTGGGTCCCCCATTGTGGCTGTACAACCAGGGACTGCTAATATATACCGGATCAGGTTAAGACTAAGGGGGGTAGTTATCAAGCGATCAACCTCAAATACGCTGGAATTCCACAGCATATTTGTGGCGAGGCTGATTCGCCTTAGTTATCAAAGGCTACAGACCGGCAAAAGTAGAATTTTGTGACGTAAGCTTCGATCCGCCGGACTCAGTCCGACACAGATCGATTCTTACGTCACTCCATATGTTCCGCACAATCTGACTACTTTTGCTAGTTATCAAAAAACTAGCAGGTACGCTCGGCACTTTTCCGGCCCAGCGTACCTGGTTTTCAAACCACCGCCCTGGAGGTGGCGGATCCCATAGGAATCAATGGGAGTCTGACCATAGCGAAAGTTCATGTTCGCTGCTGCCAGATATCCCATTGATTCCTATGGGAGATGTGTACACCTAACACCCTAACATGTACCCCGAGTCTAAACACCCCTAATCTGTCCCCCCTACACTGCCGCAACTAAATAAATGTATTACCCCCTAAACCGCCGCTCCCGGAGCCCACCGCCACTCTAATAAGCTGATTAATCCCTAAACCGCCACTCCCGGAGCCCACCGCAAGCTACATTATACCTATTAACCCCTATCCTACCCCCCCATACCGCCACCCTCTATAATAAAGTTATTAGCCCCTATCCTGCTGATCCCGCACCTCGCCGCAACTAAATAAATCGTTTTTTGTTTTTTTTTAAATAATTTTTATTTTTGAAATAGATAAATGAACATAAGAGCTTCAAGAGCATATATGTAAATAACAAAGGTACATAATACGGCACTTGTAAAACATTACAATGTATGGAACAGTTATATATAAGAAAAGCATAATAGAAAATGCTGGGTATCAGGGTCCATTGTCTGTTAATCTCCCAAGCTTTCCCGCCACCTCTCAGGGTGGGAGTGTTAGAGGCCAAAATCCACAAGGAGACAGACATTGTTTTAGTAGTCCAAAAAGATCAGCATTTTCCTGTGTAATATAAAGGTTATATCATAGCTGTTCACCTCAATATCACAAAATAACCATTGGACATTGATAATCAAATATATTAATCAACCATACTGAGATTATATCAAATTGTTAAAAAGGAAAAAAAAAAAAAAAAGAGAGAAAAAAGAGAGAGAGAAAAAAAAAAAAGGGGGGGGAGTGGGGTATGTGGGAGGAGGGTTGTGGGGAAGAGGGCAGGGGGGAAAGGGGTTCATTCGAGGGAAGGGAATAGGAGCCTGAATGGACAAATTTGGTCATGTAGTTTTAGAAAAGACCAGGGGTAGGGAGCCACTAAATAAATAGTTTAACCCCTAAACCGCCGCTCCAGGACCCCGCCGCAACCTATATTAAACTTATTAACCCCTAATCTGCCCCCCTACACCTATAATACATTTATTAACCCCTATCCTGCCCCCCCCTACACCGTCGCCACCTATAATAAATTTATTAACTCCTATCCTGCCCCCCCTACACCGCCGCCACTGCAATAAAATTATTAACCCCTAAACCTAAGTCTAACACTAACCCTAAAACCCCCCTAACTTAAATAATAATTAAATAAATCTAAATAATATTTCTATTATTAACTAAATTAATCCTATTTAAAACTAAATACTTACCTTTAAAATAAACCCTAATATAGCTTCAATATAAATAATAATTATATTGTAGCTATCTTAGGATTTATTTTTATTTTACAGGTAACTTTCAATTTATTTTAACTAGGTACAATAGCTATTAAATAGTTATTAACTATTTAATAGCTACCTAGCTAAAATAAAGAGAAATTTACCTGTAAAATAAAAACTAACCTAAGTTACAATTACACCTAACACTACACTATCATTAAATAAATTATTCCTATTTAAAACTAAATACTTACCTGTAAAATAAACCCTAAGATAGCTACAATATAATTAATAATTACATTGTAGCTATTTTAGGATTTATATTTATTTTACAGGTAACTTTGTATTTATTTTAGCTAGTTAGACTAGTTATTAAATAGTTATTAACTATTTAATAACTACCTAGCTAAAAAAAATACAAAATTACCTGTAAAATAAATCCTAACCTAAGTTACAATTAAACCTAACACTACACTATCATTAAATTAATTAAATAAATTAACTACAAATAACTACAATTAAATACAATTACATAAACTAACTAAAGTACAAAAAATAAAAAAAGCTGTTACAAAAAATAAAAAAAATAAGTTACAAACATTTAAAAAATATTACAACAATTTTAAGCTAATTACACCTAATCTAAGCCCCCTAATAAAATAACAAAGCCCCCCAAAATAAAAAAAATTCCCTACCCTATTTTAAATTAAAAAAGTTCAAAGCTCTTTTACCTTACCAGCCCTTAAAAGGGCCTTTTGCAGGGCATGCCCCAAAGAAAACTGCTCTTTTGCGTGTAAAATAAAAATACAACACCCCCCAACATTAAAACCCACCACCCACATACCCCTAATCTAACCCAAACCCCCCTTAAATAAACCTAACACTACCCCCCTGAAGATCATCCTACCTTGAGTTGTCTTCAGCCAGCCGACCATCGATGGAACCGAAGAGGAGATCCGGAGCGGCAGAAGTGATCCTCCAAGGGGCGCTGAAGAAGTCTTCCATCCGATGAAGTGATCCTCCAATCGGCGCTGAAGAAGTCTTCCATCAGCCAATCGGAATTAAGGAAGGAAAAATCTGATTGGCTGATTGAATCAGCCAATCAGATTGAGCTCGCATTCTATTGGCTGATCGGAACAGCCAATAGAATGCGAGCTCAATCTGATTGGCTGATTGGATCAGCCAATCGGATTGAACTTCAATCTGATTGGCTGATTCAATCAGCCAATTAGATTTTTCCTACCTTAATTCCGATTGGCTGATAGAATCCTATCAGTCAATCGGAACTGAAGGGACGCCATCTTGGATGATGTCCCTTAAAGGAGCCTTCATTCGTCGGTAGTCCGTCGGGAAAGAAGGATGTTCCGCGTCGGCGGAATGAAGATGGATCCTGAAGAAAGAAGATTGAAGACCCCGCTTGGAAGATGACATCGCCCGGATGGAAGACTTCTTCAGCGCCGCTTGGAAGATGACATCGCCCGGATGGAAGATTTCTTCAGCGCCGCCTGGATGATGACTTCATCGGATGGAAGACTTCTTCAGCGCCCCTTGGAGGATCACTTCTGCCGCTCCGGATCTCCTCTTCGGTTCCATCGATGGTCGGCTGGCTGAAGACAACTCAAGGTAGGATGGTCTTCAGGGGGGTAGTGTTAGGTTTATTTAAGGGGGGTTTGGGTTAGATTAGGGGTATGTGGGTGATGGGTTTTAATGTTGGGGGGGGTTGTATTTTTCTTTTACAGGCAAAAGAGCAGTTTTCTTTGGGGCATGCCCTGCAAAAGGCCCTTTTAAGGGCTGGTAAGGTAAAAGAGCTTTGAACTTTTTAAATGTAGAATAGGGTAGGGAATTTTTTTTATTTTGGGGGGCTTTGTTATTTTATTAGGGGGCTTAGATTAGGTGTAATTAGCTTAAAATTGTTGTAATATTTTTTAAATGTTTGTAACTTATTTTTTTATTTTTTGTAACTTAGATTTTTTTATTTTTTGTACTTTAGTTAGTTTATGTAATTGTATTTAATTGTAGTTATTTGTAGTTAATTTATTTAATTAATTTAATGATAGTGTAGTGTTAGGTTTAATTGTAACTTAGGTTAGGATTTATTTTACAGGTAATTTTGTATTTCTTTTAGCTAGGTAGTTATTAAATAGTTAATAACTATTTAATAACTATTCTAACTAGCTAAAATAGTTAGGAATAAAAGAGAGAGCGCCACATAGGGTGATATTGTTGGATCAAAGTTCAACAGGGTAATTATTATCGTCGCTTACCGGAGAACGATGCACCGTATTGTAACCGGTGCTGACAGGCAGGCTAACACTTTCAGTGGTTAGCACACTGGGTGGCCTCCGGCAGGTTATACACAGCTGGTACTCGGCGTTCACTTGATTGATGTGCGTTTGTCCGGCTGCAGCTAGCGAGTCAGACACTGTGATGGATCAGACAATTTCGAACCTTTGTCAGGGAGGAAGCACTGCAGTGGATCGAACACTTTGACACCTTAACCAGGAAGGCTCATAAGAGAACAAAGGACAACTTCCGTATATAAAATAAATGAATTTTATTCCATACAAACTGCTACGCGTTTCTAGACCTGCACCGGTCTTTTCATCAGGCATACAAACAATGGATACAAATTTCTTAAAATAACTATCTTATATACAATTAAAAACGGAAGTTGTCATGGTTTTCAGCAATCACCAATGGGCTGAAAAATGGATACTCTGTATCCCATTTGTGCTAATTAGGCTAAGTCACCTGTAAAAATCATTAACCCTTACATTATAAATCCTAAAAATCCCTAAAAATCCCATAAGTATAAATGTTTGAAAATAAAACCATTTCTACATCAGTTTAAAGCGTCCTATAACGATCTGCTACAATTATCGCTAATGTGTTGGAGTAAACCTACATGAACATTTTGCAATATAATGTGTGATTCGCATATCTAAATGAAAAATAAATAAAAGGTAAAACTGTTTTTAACAGGTTGGGACAATTTAAAGAGTCTCATCACAATTTGCTGCAATTAACCTTGAAATGTTGAAGTCAGCATCAATAAACATTTACAAAAAAATGTGTGTAATTCGCATATCTAAATGCAAAATAGATAGTATGTGGTTTTATTTTGACCGGGTTATCAAACATAAGTTAAATTAAAATTTAGAATTGTCAAACCACCACTGACTGAATGACTCATGTGTAATCACTTCAGGAGTGTTTTGTTTTAGTCTTATTCTGACTTCAGGAATGTTTTGTTTTAGTCTTATTCTGACACAGTAATAATAAAGGCATAACATAAAAAGAACTGAAGTATGTGTGAGTGTGTATATAAAGTGTGATGTGTGTTATATCTAAATTAAAAATGTTATTCTAAACAAACAAATACAGTGATGTATGTGTGTGTATGTGTGACTGAACTGTATACCCAGCTAAAATTGAATTTGTGAATGGTATATAAAAAAAGGTGATTACCAATATTGTAATATATAGATCGTGTACTATTAATTCATCATTCGATTTTGTATGCTACACTCAATCTTATAGTGTAATAAAATTAATAATTCGAATGTAGTGTGACCCCCAACTGTGGATGATAATACACAGAGGTTTTTTGAATGCAACTGCCATAAAATGAACAACCATGTTCATAAAATAACTAGTGTTTCATAAACAAACTCATACTTTTATTTTATTTTAATGTATGTATATAATGAAACACATCTTTAGTGAATGGTTATATCATAGACCATTCCTTCTTCTGTTTGTTTTGTTATTTGGTTGAATTTAATACTATGGTGTCAAAACTTTTATGATCAAAGTCAGCGGATGAAAAGCTCTTGTGTTTCATACTTTTATTAAGAGAATTAAATTTACATTGGTATTTACAAAATTATAAAATTGTAGTGTTTCCGATATGGCTATAAAGCCGTAATTGATCATACAGTGATAATGCCCAATAGGATTGTTATTAGTAAAATGATAATATTATTAATGTTTTACTTGTGTTGTTTTTTTGAAATGTATTATTGATATTTATAAAAAAATAAGAGTTAGTTTATGAATCTGTGAAATCAATTTCATATTGTAGATACTGGGTATATGGACTGATTGTAGATGTTGATATCGTATTGATGTATTCAAGAGGACCCGTATATAAACGTTGTTAGGATTGATTCAGTGTACTGTGTGCGTGTTCAAGCAAACAAATTCCTAAGTTCAGTTATTAGAGGAGCATTTGCCGCCAGTATCTTTGAGTGCTAGACTCAGCACTACCAACTCACATGAACTTTATGGTTTGTTTTTATACCAATACCACGTATTAACTTTTTACAGCGCACCCCGCACACGGTTCCCTTAGGGGTTCCCTTCTCATAGCTAAAATAGTATTTAGTTTTAAATAGGAATAATTTATTAAAGTATATTGTAGTGTTAGGTGTAATTGTAACTTAGGTTAGTTTTTATTTTACAGGTAAATTTCTCTTTATTTTAACTAGGTAGCTATTAAATAGTTAATAACTATTTAATAGCTATTGTACCTAGTTAAAATAAATTGAAAGTTGCCTGTAAAATAAAAATAAATCCTAAGATAGCTACAATATAATTATTATTTATATTGCAGCTATATTAGCGTTTATTTTAAAGGTAAGTATTTATTTTTAAATAGGATTAATTTAGTTAATAATAGAAATATTATTTAGATTTATTTAATTAATATTTAAGTTAGGGGGGTGTTAGTGTTAGTGTTAGACTTAGGTTTAGGGGTTAATAATTTTATTACAGTGGCGGCGGTGTAGTGGGGGGCAGGATAGGGGTTAATAAATGTATTATAGGTGGTGACGGTGTAGGGGGGGCAGATTAGGGGTTAATAAGTTTAATATAGGTTGTGGCGGGGTCCGGGAGCGGAGGTTTAGGGGTTAAACTATTTATTTAGTTACGGCGAGGTGCGGGATCAGCAGGATAGGGGTTAATAACTTTATTATAGAGGGCGACGGTATAGAGGGGGCAGGATAGGGTTTACTAGGTATAATGTAGGTTTGCGGCGGTGTCCGGGAGCGGCGGTTTAGGGGTTAATACATTTATAAGAGTTGCGGCGGGGTCTAGGAGCGGCGGTTTAGGGGTTACTAACTTTATTTAGTTGCGGGGGTCTCCGGTATAGGGGGTAGAACAGTGTAGTTTAGTGTGGGTGCTTAGTGACAGGCTAGCAAGAAAGCTGTAAAAAAGCCGAAGAGCAGCGAGATCGGATGAGTGATAACTCTCGCAATCCGCTGCTCATCGCCCCGTAGTTGGTGCGCGGCTTTTTGACAGCTTTTTTGATAACTTAGGCAAATTTTTGCAGGTCCGCGGCGGCGATGTGAGGCGAGCTTAGGCGGGCGTATTTGGCCGGCGAAGGCAAGTAAAGTAGACACGTTGATAACTACCCCCCTAAGAGCTTTAATTTTCAAGAGCAAAAAGTAACTTTTAACACTGGTTTATAAAGCGCCAAAAGCTCACAACGCAGCATTAAGAATTACTTCTGTCTTCCAGTGTGGGCCTATTGCCAGAAGTTTAGGAGTGAACCCACTAACCCCTCCTTGCATGATAAAAACTCATCTGAGAGGTGATGCCTAATAAAAAAAAAAAAAAAATAGACAAAGGAACACCAATAAGGCCGCTTAGTAGGTACTTAAAGCAGGTGGACTCTAACAACACAGCAGAAAAAGAGGACGTTGATTCCAATAAGCAGACAATGGCTGCACAATCTCAGACTGAAGAGTGACAGATACAACATTTTATCACCAAAAAAGAGCTTCAGCACCTCTCCACCAAAGAGGATATACATAATAGTATGCAAGAAATGCGCACTTACTTCAACGATCTAAAGAAGGACATTAATGTCTTGGATACTAGAGTTACTCAAGTAGAGGAGTCCCAGAAAAAGGCCTTTACATCAACGCAATGCCACAAGTCAGAGTTACAACGCCACAAGGACATTATACAGACTCTCTAAGAAAAGTTAGAGGACCTAGATAACCGCGGACGGCATAATAACTTAAGACTCAAAGGAATCCCGGAAACTATCCATCCACCAGCCATTGAGGGATGTTTGCAGAATATATTCCGCACACTAAAGAGCAATTCTTCCTCAGCTGAGATACTATTGGAACGTGCTCGCAGAGTGTTACAAACAAAACCCCCTCCAAAAGCTCCACCGAGGGACATTATAATAAAGTTCTTGAATTTTAAAGACAAGGAGGAGATCCTCCGCTGTGCAAGGTTCAAACATCCACTACAGCATGCAGGCGTTGATATCCAAATCTTCTCTGATCTATCTCCAGCTACACTACAGAAAAGAAGAGAACTCTCACAAATTACTTCACACCTGAGAGCCCATAAAATACAATATCGATGGGGTTTTCCAGTCTCCCTGATTGTTACCTACAATAACAAGGTTCTCACCTTCAAACCTGGATCTGATGAGCAGGCCTTCCTGGCGGAATGTTCGCTGGGTAAAGAACAGCAGCAGAATGAAGATACATTGGAAACAAGCAACACCGAACCACCTCCTCTAGATAACCAGGCACCAGCTGAGTGACAAAAATGCAGAAACCCATAGGCAACAAACTGCTTTATTGGAACAACTTGCTTTAAGGTTAATGTAAGTTGTTTAGGACCAAGTTTTCTAGGCCACAATCAGCACATAATGGACCATCCTTGCCCCCAGGAACTTTATATGTACGTAAGCACAGTAAAATCCTCCCTGGGTGATATATGTTGCAAGATAGGCCCACTGTCCTGATAATAGGAAACAGCCAAAGCAGGGCAGGTAGACACGGACCTATTTAACTAGTTGGTTTAAGAGTTTGTCCCCCCCCCCCCCTTTTTTTTTTCTCTCACCGGCTCTCTTCAGGATGGCTGGACAACCGAGTAGATTTTCTACGCACAGTCTTACCTTTACAGCTATTAATGCAAAGGGCCTCAATAACCCAGGTAAGAGGTCCATCGCTTTTAGAGAAATTAAAAACCTGCACAGCCATATTCTATTTCTTCAGGAAACACATTTCCGTAGAGGGAAAGAACCCAAGTGGTATAACACTCAGTTTCCTAACGCTTTTTTTGCATCGGGTACATCCAAGAAATGTGGGGTAGGCATCTTAATTCACAACTCAGTTCCTCTCAAAGTTACACATGCTGAGAAAGACCCGGAAGGGCGGTTTATAGTCGTGACAGGTACATTGTATGACCACCCAATAACACTATTCACAGTATACACCCTGAACACAAAGCAGCATAAGTTCATTAAAATATTCTCAGCCCTACTGGATCATGCAAAGGGACTAGTATTTCTAACTGGCGACTTTAATATCCCTTTTGAACCACACCTAGACACGTCTAGTGGCTCATCCAGTGTCCCGGACACAGTGATTAAATCGATCAGGGCAGCTATCTCAGAGTTAAATTTGCACGATGTTTGGAGGACAGTAAACCCATCTACAAAAGATTTTACCTACTACTCCCCCCCTTACAACAAATATCCCCGAATTGAATACATTTTCACAGACCCCACAGGGCTAGATATGATTAGTACAAGTAATATTGGCTCGATTTCCTGGTCAGATCATGCCCCTGTTACTTGTTCCGTATTATCGCCCGACATACCTCCCACAACCTACATTTGGAGGCTAGACGACACTCTTCTTGATCAGCCATTAATTAAAACTGACCTCCAAAAGTTTTTGACAGACTATCTAGCACACAACAATCCAACACACACATCCCTATCCACTATGTGGGAGGCCCACAAATGTGTCATGCATGGTGAATTTCTTAGACATGCGGCTAGGCTACGAAAACAATACAGACTAAAACACTTGAACCTTCTACGCGCAATAGCAGCCCTAGAACGCAGGCAAAAAGATGACCCACTTGATACAGAGGTAGGGAAAACGTTGACACAAACCAGATTAGATCTTAGACAACACCTTATGGAGGCCTACCGACGCAAGATGCTATCAATTAAACAACATTACTACGAAGGGGGAAATAAACCCGGTAAAATGCTAGCCCGTTCATTATGGAGACAACAGCTTAAGTCACATATACATTATATTAAAGCAATAGACGGATCCGTGTTAAAATGCAACAAAGGGATTGCTGATGCGTTTAGTACATACTACACAGCGTTATATAATATTAATGTTGAGACAAAAAACAAGCACAAAACCAAGAGAGAAAACAGGCTATAGACAGATATCTAGCCACAATTAACCTACCAAAATTCAGACACTAACAAATTAGATACCCCAATTACACATGAAGAACTAAATCTGGCAATTAAAGACCTGACGAATGGTAAAAGCCCAGGGCCTGATGGATTGACCCCAAAATACTATAAGACATTTTTCAAGTCTCTAGCCCCTACAATGCTCCAGCTTTTTAGTGATTTGATAGAGAAACCCCATCTTAGCTCTTTCATGCTAGAGGCTTATATCACGGTAATACCAAAGCCTGGCAAACCCCCTACGGTAACAGAAAACTTTAGACCCATATCATTATTGAACTCAGATATTAAGATACTAGCCAAAATTCTTTCTATTCGTCTAAACAAGCATTTACCGAGCTTGATCTCAACAGAGCAGGTGGGCTTTGTGCCTGGCAGATAGGCTAGGGACAACACCTGTGAAGTGATACAATTAGTTCAGCATGTCCGTTCGCAGGCTATGCCCGCGGACCTCTTTTCAACTAACGCAGAGAAGGCCTTCGACCAAGTCAATTGGTTGTTCCTGCGTCAAGTCATGAAGGCTATGAATTTCGGTGACGCATTCATAAATATGACTTTTGGGCTATATTCCAGCCCAAACGCACGTGTTAGAGTGAACGGTACATTATCGAACACATTTAGGATTACTAACGGTACAAGGCAGGGGTGTCCCCTGTCTCCATTCCTTTTTGCCTTATCCATTGAAGCCCTTGCGCAGAAGGTTAGAGAAAATAATAACATTAAAGGAATAAGGGTAGGAGAGGCTGAATATAAACAGGCGCTATAAGCAGATGATATCTTATTCACCTTAACAAACTTAGATACATCTATTCCTGAACTCCTAAGCGAATTACAAACATACAGAACCCTGTCCAATTTCCATTTAAATCTTTCAAAATCAGAATTACTAAATATCAACGCCCCAACAGAACAAATACACTATCTGCATACAGTACATGGCGTCCCTGTCGCATCCTCAAAACTGAAATACTTAGGTATATACATAACTCAGAACCCTCAAGAAGTATTTAAAGCTAATTACTTAGGCTTAAAAAAAGAAATAATAGGGGATCTCTCATCATGGAGGAACAAACCACTTACATGGCTAGGCAAAATTGGGGTGATCAAGATGAACATCCTCCCGCGTATATTGTACCTATTACAAACCCTCCAAATACAATTACCAAAAGATTTCTTGCCCCATTTACAAAAAACTCTAGAGCAATTCATCTGGAGAGGTACAAAGCCATGAGTACCAAGAAAAACGATGTACTTAGCGAGAGATAGGGGGGGATTGGGGTTTCCTAACTTGATTAATGATAGACGTGCAATACTCTTACAGCGACTTATAGAATGGTCCCATAATACCACGCACACAGCCTGGGTGCGTCTGGATGGTCAAATCTTCCAGTTGAAGAATGTGGGTACGTTGGCATGGATTCCTCCAGGGCCTGCGTCCCAAGAGCTTAAAAAACTATCCCTTATCACTGGAGGTACTGCGTGAGGGGGACAGATCAGTAAATACTAGCACACACCTGTCCTCTAGGTATTCTCCTTTAATGCCAATTATAGAGAACCCAGAACTACCCTATAACTTCCTAGGCACACGTTTAAGCAGCCCATACAGTCTGAGAGATGGCATATTGCACTTTGCGATGGAAAATGGCAAGATAGGCTCCCAAAAGCATCTGTCAGAAAAAAGTGGCTATGTTTTTTCCTCCTGGTTGAGATACCACCAACTCACTCACTACCTTACACACCACCAACATAAAGATAATTTTTCAAGAACACTTCAAGAACATTTGAACACTTATGCATGACATCTGCACCAACAAGACGGCTAATCTCCTTAGTATACAAGCTGCTACCTGCACCCACAGAGGCACAACCTCCGCCGTACACCATAGCTTGGAACAAAGACTTAAATAAAGAGATTGACCAGGACGACTGGCTTAGATCATTTCAATTCACAAAATGCTCGTCGGTTTCTGCCACGGTACAGGAGATACATTTAAAATTGTTATGCAGGTGGTACCTAACGCCAGCAAGGCTCCACATGTGCTTCCCAACAGCAAGCCCACTGTGCTGGAGGGGATGTGGGGAGCATGGCTCCCTTCTGCATATATGGTGGTCATGCCCTAGACTACAAGGGTTTTGGCCAAAAGTGTTAGGCCTTATGTCTGACAAATTACAGACCCTCATACCCAATACGCCGGAGACGTTGCTCCTTCTTAACTTACCTAAAATTAGGGAAACACAAAAGAGGTCCCTATTACTCATAATGATCACTGGTGCTAAAAGATTAATTCCCAAAAAATGGAAGACCGGGGTCATCCCAACGGTCGAGGAGTGGACCAGCTCAGTAGAGGACCTGCTCCAGCTGGAGAGGTTCCACTATTTTAAAATTAACCAACTGGGCACTCACGAAATGATGTTAACCACCTGGAGAAATGTTGCTGTGTAAAGAGAGATAGAAGTACTAACCCCATCTTAGCTCTTTCATGCTAGAGGCTTATATCACGGTAATACCAAAGCCTGGCAAACCACCTACGGTAACAGAAAACTTTAGACCCATATCATTATTGAACTCAGATATTAAGATACTAGCCAAAATTCTTTCTATTCGTCTAAACAAGCATTTACCGAGCTTGATCTCAACAGAGCAGGTGGGCTTTGTGCCTGGCAGATAGGCTAGGGACAACACCTGTGAAGTGATACAATTAGTTCAGCATGTCTGTTCGCAGGCTATGCCCGCGGACCTCTTTTCAACTAACGCAGAGAAGGCCTTCGACCAAGTCAATTGGTTGTTCCTGCGTCAAGTCATGAAGGCTATGAATTTCGGTGACGCATTCATAAATATGACTTTTGGTCTATATTCCAGCCCAATTGCATGTGTTAGAGTGAACGGTACATTATCGAACACATTTAGGATTACTAACGGTACAAGGCAGGGGTGTCCCCTGTCTCCACTCCTTTTTGCCTTATCCATTGAAGCCCTTGCGCAGAAGGTTAGAGAAAATAATAACATTAAAGGAATAAGGGTAGGAGAGGCTGAATATAAACAGGCGCTATAAGCAGATGATATCTTATTCACCTTAACAAACTTAGATACATCTATTCCTGAACTCCTAAGCGAATTACAAACATACAGAACCCTGTCCAATTTCCATTTAAATCTTTCAAAATCAGAATTACTAAATATCAACGCCCCAACAGAACAAATACACTATCTGCATACAGTACATGGCGTCCCTGTCGCATCCTCAAAACTGAAATACTTAGGTATATATATAACTCAGAACCCTCAAGAATTATTTAAAGCTAATTACTTAGGCTTAAAAAAAGAAATAATAGGGGATCTCTCATCATGGAGGAACAAACCACTTACATGACTAGGCAAAATTGGGGTGATCAAGATGAACATCCTCCCGCGTATATTGTACCTATTACAAACCCTCCAAATACAATTACCAAAAGATTTCTTGCCCCATTTACAAAAAACTCTAGAGCAATTCATCTGGAGAGGTACAAAGCCATGAGTACCAAGAAAAATGATGTACTTAGCGAGAGATAGGGGGGGATTGGGGTTTCCTAACTTGATTAATGATAGACGTGCAATACTCTTACAGCGACTTATAGAATGGTCCCATAATACCACGCACACAGCCTGGGTGCGCCTGGATGGTCAAATCTTCCAGTTGAAGAATGTGGGTACGTTGGCATGGATTCCTCCAGGGCCTGCGTCCCAAGAGCTTAAAAAACTATCCCTTATCACTGGAGGTACTGCGTGAGGGGGACAGATCAGTAAATACTAGCACACACCTGTCCTCTAGGAATTCTCCTTTAATGCCAATTATAGAGAACCCAGAACTACCCTATAACTTCCTAGGCACACGTTTAAGCAGCCCATACAGTCTGAGAGATGGCATATTGCACTTTGCGATGGAAAATGGCAAGATAGGCTCCCAAAAGCATCTGTCAGAAAAAAGTGGCTATGTTTTTTCCTCCTGGTTGAGATACCACCAACTCACTCACTACCTTACACACCACCAACATAAAGATAATTTTTCAAGAACACTTCAAGAACGTTTGAACACTTATGCATGACATCTGCACCAACAAGACGGCTAATCTCCTTAGTATACAAGCTGCTACCTGCACCCACAGAGGCACAACCTCCGACGTACACCATAGCTTGGAACAAAGACTTAAATAAAGAGATTGACCAGGACGACTGGCTTAGATCATTTCAATTCACAAAATGCTTGTCGGTTTCTGCCACGGTACAGGAGATACATTTAAAATTGTTATGCAGGTGGTACCTAACGCCAGCAAGGCTCCACATGTGCTTCCCAACAGCAAGCCCACTGTGCTGGAGGGGATGTGGGGAGCATGGCTCCCTTCTGCATATATGGTGGTCATGCCCTAGACTACAAGGGTTTTGGCCAAAAGTGTTAGGCCTTATTTCTGACAAATTACAGACCCTCATACCCAATACGCCGGAGACGTTGCTCCTTCTTAACTTACCTAAAATTAGGGAAACACACAAGAGGTCCCTATTACTCATAATGATCACTGGTGCTAAAAGATTAATTCCCAAAAAATGGAAGACCGGGGTCATCCCAACGGTCGAGGAGTGGACCAGCTCAGTAGAGGACCTGCTCCAGCTGGAGAGGTTCCACTATTTTAAAAT
Source organism: Bombina bombina (assembly GCF_027579735.1). NCBI lineage: Eukaryota > Metazoa > Chordata > Amphibia > Anura > Bombinatoridae > Bombina > Bombina bombina. The sequence continues at coordinate 63,041,885 of NC_069508.1, forward strand.
TAACCAACTGGGCACTCACGAAATGATGTTAACCACCTGGAGAAATGTTGCTGTGTAAAGCTGTGTAAAGAGAGATAGAAGTACTAACCCCTCTTTTTTTTCCTTCTCTCCCCTCCCCCCCCCCTCTCTCCCCTCTTGAATGTATGCTCTCCTCCTCTTCTGAGGGAAATCTAACATATACAACCTAGACCATGATTTATCTACAGTTATAGTATTTTGAAAAATGTTAAAAAATAACTCAAGCATATGTAAAACAGTGTATTCAATCCCTTGTTGATTGGGATTTGTTGCATTCATGGAAATATTCTCATAAGGATGCTTCTTGAACATACTGAATCTCCTAACTATGTGATTGTCTATTAACGACATTGTAAAAAGGAAGATCTTATGTACTTGAGGAGATGTTTGTTGGTTGCAGTGATTAATTTTATTTTCTTACTGTATACACTGTTGATTTTGTTTTTATTACTGACTCAATAAAGCTTGATTGAAAAAAAAAAGTGGAAATGGAGACACAGCTGCATTCCACACAGTCATTGGTTGCACACTCTATTAAGACATTTATAACTGTCCCTAATTGGCGAAAGACAAAAAAGAAACCTAATTTACAATATGGTGTCACCCATTGCTTTATGGACATTAAAATGTTACCCTTATTTTTTCAATATTTAAACAACTAATAATAAAAAAATAAATGTCTATATTATTCTAAAAAAAATAAAATAAAATAAAAATAATACAGGATACTTAGCAAGTCAAAAGAAAGGCTGTTTTCCTTGCTTAGGCTGTTCCAGTTGTGGCAGTTTGGTCAAGGGTGACATTTTTTTCTATCCCTATAGTTGTCAAAAATATTGAATCAATGGGTATTTTACCCTCAATTCTAGCTTTGTGGTGTACTTAATTATGTGCCCATGTGAAAATATATATATTGGTGAGACGACACAGAGGGCATGGGAAAGATAGTGAAACACAAATCTAGCATTAGAATAAAGAATATGGAGGAACCTGTGGCATGTCATTTTTTGGAGGCAAGTCACTCCATTGCACAATTGAGGTTCCAGATAATAGACCGGGAACCTCCCCCTACAAGGGGTCAGAATAGGGAATCTCTCTTAAAGAAGAGGGAAATGCTATGGATACATAAACTTGATGCATTAACCCTTAAGGGGATGAACAGAGATTACGATTTGAATCAATTTTTGTGATAATATGATATGGCTGCTTTCTATGATAATCTGTATATATAGTTGTTATGTGTTATGTATTTATTAATTTGAAATAGTTGGGGGCTAGGATCCCATTTCTTGTAAGTAATGATGATATGTTGAGGTGGGAGGAGCTACACCTGTGCAAAGGTATTTAAGGTGATGTGCTGCATTAAACTACAGACATGACTAAGGGTTGATAGCCCAAAACGTAGTCTTGTATTCTGTATCTACTCCTGGTGAAAAGAAATAAAAGAAGTTTGTTATAATTGGTTGTGCTGCCTTTCTTTGGAACTTTGACAGTCAACACAAGTGTCACTGTCCTCATGAGCAAATTGGTGCAATTTAATACCCATGCACGGTGCATTCTAATTTTATTCTGCCGGCCACCTCTGCCTGCCCAGCTGCTGCCCTGGCTCAGACCCCGGCCACGCCATCCTACTTCACTGCTGTCTTGACTTCAGATAGTACCAGATCCGGTCTGGCCATCTGGGTGGGCATCACTCACGTGGCTCATTGAGTCATGTGGCGCCAGGCATCCCCGCAAGATTTACCTCGCTCTAATAGCTGAATCGGCTTAGGCAGGCAGGAGGCAGCACAGCTGCACAAGTGAGCTCCACGGCACACGCCACATAGTTCATTATTACACCCACGACAGGCCCTCAATGTAGCAGGCCTATCTTGAGCTGCTTGACTCTCTCCACTCCTGAGTCCTCCAGTCAGACTCCTGTGAGGAGGCTTGTCACCAGATAATGATTTTTATTATTTATTTATTTATTTTTGGCCTCAAAGTTTTGCTGTGGTGCTGGTTGCAGTGTTTGCTCTCATTGCCGAGCTGCATATCTTTCAAAACCAAACACCAAAGACTTTTTCTGTTCTGCTAGTGTTTTCCAATTTCTCCTCTGTAGAGTATGTATTAAAAACAAATTATAAAAGTTGTGAGGACAGTACAGAAAATCAGCACTGCCACTGTATATTTATTGTCTCCATATAAAGCTGTAATTGCATAGTTGCTGCATTGTTGCAAGGGTGCTGCATCCATGTATCTCATATTAATATAGGTACCAGCATATTCATATTGGAGACAGCTTCATTTTGTATTGGGACAAAAGGGGGTTAATTGGACATGGGGATGATAATATATAAACTTAAAAGCATTACTTCCCCTGCAAGAAGAAAATACTGTTTTACCAAAAATAAAACGTCCTCTGATTGATTACAGTTATACATTTTTATAGGAGTAAAGCCACCTTGAGTGAGGGTGCAGATTAAGGGGACTTAAATCTAATATTTTAAGATTTTAATATTTAAGTATTTATTTAGCAAAACATATATAGTGCAAAGATTTTATTTCTGCAATTGAAGGAATGCATTAAATATAATTATATTAAATTGCCTGTGTCTCTCTCTCCCTCCACCCCTGTCTCTCTCTCTCTCCCTCCCTTTTTTCTCCCCTGTAAATTAATCTTTCTCCTTTCTTTCTATCTCTCTCTTTCTTTCTCTCTATCTCTCTCTCTTTCTCTCTCTCTTTTCTTTTTCTCTCTTTCTCTTTCTCTCTCTCTTTTCTTTCTTTCTCTCTCTTTCTCTCTCTCTTTTCTTTCACTCTCTTTCACTCTATTCTTTCTCTTTCTCTCTTTTCATTCTCTCTCCCTTTTCTCTCTCTCTCTATCTTTTTCTCTCTTTCTTTCTTTCTTTCTCTTTTCTTTCTCTGTCTCTTTCGCTCTCTCTTTACTTTCTCTTTTTCTTTTCTTTCTCGCTCTCTCTCTTTTGTCTCTCTCTCTTTTCTCTCCTTCTCTCTCTCCCCCTCTCCTCTTTCTCTCTCCTTTCTTTCGCTCTCTTTCTCCTTATTCTTTCTCTCTCTCTCTATCTTTTTCTCTCTTTCTTTCTCTCTCTTTTCTTTCTCTGTCTCTTTCGCTCTCTCTTCACTTTCCCTTTTTCTTTTCTTTCTCTCTCTCTCTTTTCTCTCCTTCTCTCTCTCCCCCTCTCCTCTTTCTGTCTCTTTTCTTTCTCTATCTCTTTCTTTCTCTCTCGTTTCTTTCTCTGTCTCTTTCACTCTCTCTTCACTTTCTCTTTTTCTTTACTTTCTCTCTCTCTTTTGTCTCTCTCTCTTTTCTCTCCTTCTCTCTCTCCCCCTCTCCTCTTTCTCTCTCTTTTCTTTCTCTGTCTCTCGCTCACTCTTCACTTTCTTTTTCTTTTCTTTCTCTCTCTCTTTTCTCTCCTTCTCTCTATCCCCCTCTCATCTTTCTCTCTCTTTTCTCTCTCTATCTCTTTCTCTCTCTCTCTCTTTGCTATGTTGTTTTCTAAACATTAACATATAAGTGCTTGACCATGTCCTTGGTCACAAAGTGCAGGAGTGTTTGTTCCTTTCTCATTTTAAGTGTAAGTTGATATGATAAACAGAATTTTTTTACTGTGTTACATGTTGAAAAAAAACAAAGAGAAAAATTAAACGTAAAAAAAAAAAATGTATTTTTCTTCATGGATTCTTGCACTGGGCCCTGAGGTTTCTAGTTACGCCTCTGCATACAAATGCACATAAACATTTATATACATATACCATATTCTTTTAAATCATTGTTAGATAAATATAACTAATATTTTTGTGCACCACTTATAATCGTGGTTAATATGTGTACTTAGAACCCATTTAGAACTATTCTAGTACAATATACATGTAGACAGCTTTCTACCTCTTAACATAGACAGTAGTAAAAGTACCACAATAAGAGCATGCATATGCGCTAAAAAAATATTAACCAGGATTATGCAAAAAGATAGCACTGCCAAAGAAAACCTAGCAATCTCGTGTAAATCAGCATTTGGGAAATGGCAATTTGAACACGCCAAACAAACAAACAAGATTGTCTTGAAGAAGGCTCATGTGTGGAGCTGAAACGTCGACTTGAATTATGTGATTGTTGCATGAATAAAATCATAAAAATTAACAAGACCTGTGAGTGCCCTCTATATCGTATGGATGTGTGCATATATATATATATATATACCTGCACAGTATATGTTTGCGTATTTGGATGTGTGTATATGTATTAGTGATGTCACGAACCTAAAAATTTTGGTTCGGGTACGGCGGACTCGGACTTCCGCAACTGTTTGCAAACCGGCGAACCGGGCAAACCGCCATTGACTTCAATAGGCAGGCGAACTTTAAAACCAACAGGGACTCTTTCTGGCCACAATAGTGATGGAAAAGTTGTTTCAAGTGGACTAACATCTGGACTGTGGCATGCCGGAGGGGGATCCATGGCAAAACTCCCACGGAAAATTACATAGTTGATGCAGAGTCTGGTTTTAAGCCATAAAGGGCATAAATCACCTAACATTCCTAAATTGTTTGGAATAATGTGCTTTAAAACATCAGGTATGGTGTTGTATCGATCAGGTATTGTAAGGGTTACGCCCGCTTCACAGTGACAGACCAAACTCCCCATGTAACGCACCGCAAACAACCACAAACAGTCCATTTGCACAACCACGAGATAGATAGATTTGATAGATAGATACATAGATCAATAGATGCAATATATATTTGATAGATACGATTGATAGTTAGATAGATTTGATAGATAAATAGATAGATTTGATAAATATATAATTTCCCAGACAGAGAATTACAAGACGTGCAGTCTGGGACCCATGGTAAGGTTCCCAGAGGCAGTTGCGGCGCCAGGGGAGGTGTATATGGCATGGATTTTAGGAACCGGGAGATGGAAAAAGATGCTTGGTCGGTCCTCCTACTTCAAATTTGGGGCACTGCACATTGCAATCGTGGCCGGACTTTTAGCCGACGGATATTTGTCCGATGGACATTTGTCCGAAACACGAGTGGCTGTTACAAAACAGTCCGGCCACGAGATAGATAGATTTGATAGATAGATACATAGATTACATAGATCAATAGATGCAATATAGATTTGATAGATACGATTGATAGTGAGATAGATTTGATAGATAAATAGATAGATTTGATAGATATATAATTTCCCAGACAGAGAATTACAAGACGTGTGGTCTGGGACCCATGGTAAGGTTCCCAGAGGCAGTTGCGGCGCCAGGGGACGTGTATATGGCATGGATTTTAGGAACCGGGAGATGGAAAAAGATGCTTGGTCGGTCCTCCTACTTCAAATTTGGGGCACTGCGCGTGCAATCTACTGTGGCACCAGATATGAGTGGTGTGTTAAGTAGTACTATTCTGATCAGTTTAATACCTGTTACTCCCCCTATCGGGGAGGTGTATATGGCATGGATTTTAGGAACCGGGACATGGAAAAAGATGCTTGGTCGGTCCTCCTACTTCAAATTTGGGGCACTGCGCGTGCAATCTACTGTGGCACCAGATATGAGTGGTGTGTTAAGTAGTACTATTCTGATCAGTTTAATACCTGTTACTCCACCTATCGGGGGAGGTGTATATGGCATGGATTTTAGGAACCGGGACATGGAAAAAGATGCTTGGTCGGTCCTCCTACTTGAAATTTGGGGCACTGCACGTGCAATCGTGGCCAGACTTTTAGCCGACGGACATTTGGCCGACGGACATTTGGCCGAAACACAAGTGGGTGTCACAAAACAGTCCGGCCACGAGATAGATAGATTTGATAGATAAATACATAGATTACATAGATCAATAGATGCAATATACATTTGATAGATACGAATTACATAGATCAATAGATGCAATATACATTTGATAGATACGAATTACATAGATCAATAGATGCAATATACATTTGATAGATACGAATTACATAGATCAATAGATGCAATATACATTTGATAGATACAAATTACATAGATCAATAGATGCAATATTCATTGTTGTATCATGTTTTTCTACATCATAAAAGTAAATAAAAAAAAATAAAAAAAAAAAAAATAGATGCAATATACATTTGATAGATACGATTGATAGTTAGATAGATTTGATAGATAAATAGATAGATTTGATAGATATATAATTTCCAAGACAGAGAATTACAAGACGTGCGGTCTGTGACCCATGGTAAGGTTCCCAGAGGCAGTTGCGGCGCCAGGGGACGTGTATATGGCATAGATTTTAGGAACCGGGAGATGGAAAAAGATGCTTGGTCGTTCCTCCTACTTCAAATTTGGCCAAAACACAAGTGGCTGTCACAAAACAGTCCGGCCACGCGATAGATAGATTTGATAGATAGATAGATACATAGATTACATAGATGCAATATACATTTGATAGATACAAATTACATAGATCAATAGATGCAATATACATTTGATAGATACGAATTACATAGATCAATAGATGCAATATACATTTGATAGATACGAATTACATAGATCAATAGATGCAATATACATTTGATAGATACGATTGATAGTTAGATAGATTTGATAGATAAATAGATAGATTTGATAGATATATAATTTACCAGACAGAGAATTACAAGACGTGCGTTCTGGGACCCATGGTAAGGTTACTTCCTTTTGCACAATCGAGTACAGGTTGGGGATTGCCTTTTGTGCAAAGAAATTGTGGCCGGGTACCTTCCACTGCGGTGTCCCCTATCAGGGGACGTGTATATGGCATGGATTTTAGGAACCGGGAGATGGAAAAAGATGCTTGGACACGCAGTACAGATCGTTCTCCTTCAGCCTTTTTATACGAGGGTCTCCGACCCTCAACAGGCACGACAGCATGAAACACCCAATATGCCATGACTTCCTTTTGCACAATCGAGTACAGGTATGGCATCGATTTTAGGAACCCGGAGATAATTTTTAGGAACCGGGAGATGGAAAAAGATGCTTGGACACCCAGTACAGGCCGTTCTCCTTCAGCCTTTTTATATGAGGGTCCCCGACCCTCAACAGGCACAACAGCATGAAAGACCCCATATGCCATGACTTCCTTTTGCACAATCGAGTACAGGTATGGCATTGATTTTAGGAACCCGGAGATAATTGTTAGGAACCGGGAGATGGAAAAAGATGCTTGGACACCCAGTACAGGTCGTTCTCCTTCAGCCTTTTTATACGAGGGTCCCCGACCCTCAACAGGCACGACAGCATGAAAGACCCCATATGCCATGACTTCCTTTTGCACAATCGAGTACAGGTATGGCATCGTTTTTAGGAACCCGGAGATAATTTTTAGGAACCGGGAGATGGAAAAAGATGCTTGGTCGGTCCACCTACTTCAAATTTGGGGCACTGCGTGTGCAATCTACTGTGCCACCAGATATGAGTGGTGTGTTAAGTAGTACTATTCTTAGCAGTTTAATCCCTGTTATGTGCCTTTTTTTGGTTTGGGTTTTGAAGCCACAGTGCAGCACCAGAGGCCAGAAAAATTAGGCATGTACACATGCCTGAAAAATTAGGTATTGTTGCAGCCGCTGCTGTAGCAGCGGCCAGAAACATTGATATTTGTTTGACAGTTAGAAAGTGCCCTAAAACATTGCGGCTTGAACCCTAGTTGTTGGCGGATAAGTCACGCAAGTCATCCGGCATTCGAAGATAAAATACAGCAGCGTGTGGACCATTTTTAGCCCATCTCATCAGGCCTTTTTTACTCGAATGTATCGCCCAATGTCAGTCCCTTCGGGATCCATCCCTCATTCATTTTAATAAAGGTGAGATAATCAAGACTTTTTTTACCTAGCGACTTCTCTTCTCAGTGACAATACCTCCTGCTGCACTGAAGGTCCTTTCTGACAGGACACTTGAAGCGGGACCGGCCAGAAATTCGATTGCAAATTGGGATAGCTCAGGCCACAGGTCAAGCCTGCACACCCAGTAGTCAAGGGGTTCATCGCTCCTCAGAGTGTCAAGATCCGCAGTTAATGCGAGGTAGTCTGCTACCTGTCGGTTGAGTCGTTCTCTGAGGCTGGATCCCGAAGGGCTGTGGCGATGCATAGGAGTTAAAAAGGTCTGCATGTCCTCCATCAACAACACATCTGGAAAGCGTCCTGTCCTTGCCGGCGTGGTCGTGGGAGGAGGAGTATTACTTTCATCTCTTCCCCTGTTAGATCCCGTTGTGCTGTGACATCACCGTTATACACTGTGTAAAGCATACTTTTTAATTTATTTTTGAACTGCTCCATCCTTTCCGACTTGCAGGAATTCTGTAACATTTCAGTCACTTTATGCTTATACCGGGGGTCTAGTAGCGTGGACACCCAGTACAGTTCGTTCTCCTTCAGCTTTTTTATACGAGTGTCCCTCAACAGGCATGACAGCATGAAAGACCCCATTTGCACAAGGTTGGATGCCGAGCTACTCATGTTCCATTCCTCGTCCTCACTGAAGGTATCTTCTTCCCCCCAGCCACGTACAACACCACGGGTACCAGATAGGTGACAACAACGAGCACCCTGGGATGCCTGTTGTGCTTGGTCTTCCTCCTCCTCCTCAAAGCCACATTCGTCCTCTGACTCCTCTTCCTCACAATCCTCTTCCTGCGTTGCTGCTGGTCCAGCAAGCGATGCTGATAAGGCTGTTTCTGGTGGTGATGGAGACCACAACTCTTCCTCTTCACGCTCATCTACGGCCTGATCCAGCACTCTTCGCAGGGCACGCTCCAGGAAGAAAACAAATGGTATGATGTAACTGATGGTGCCTTCGGTGCGACTGACTAGGTTTGTCACCTCCTCAAAAGGACGCATGAGCCTACAGGCATTGCGCATGAGCGTCCAGTAACGTGGCAAAAAAATCCCCAGCTCCCCAGAGGCTGTCCTAGCACCCCGGTCATACAAATACTCGTTAACAGCTTTTTCTTGTTGGAGCAGGCGGTCGAACATTAGGAGTGTTGAATTCCAATGTGTCGGGCTGTCGCAAATCAAGGGCCTCACTGGCAGGTTGTTTCGCCGCTGGATATCTGACAAGTGCGCCATGGCTGTGTAGGAACGCCTGAAATAGCCACACACCTTCCTGGCCTGCTTCAGGACGTCCTGTAAGCCTGGGTACTTATGCACAAAGCGTTGTACAATCAGATTACACACATGTGCCATGCACAGCACATGTGTCAACTTGCCCAATTTCAATGCCGCCACCAAATTACTTCCATTGTCAGAAACCACTTTGCCAATCTCCAGTTGGTGTGGAGTCAGCCACTGATCCACCTGTGCGTTCATGGCGGACAGGAGTGCTGGTGCGGTGTGACTCTCTGCTTTCAGGCAAGTCAATCCCAAGTCGGCGTGACACTGCCGTATCCGGGATGTGGAATAGTACCTGGGGAGCTGGGGGGGTGCCGTTGATGTGGAGCAAGACGCAGCAGCAGAAGAGGACTCAGTCGAGGAAGAGGTTATGGAAGAGGATGGAGTAGGAGGTGTAGAGGAGGTAGCAGCAGGCCTGCCTGCAAGTCGTGGCGGTGTCACCAACTCCTCTGCAGAGTCACGCATTCCATGCTTGTCAGCCGTAAGCAGGTTTACCCAATGCGCAGTGTAGGTGATATACCTGCCCTGACCATGCTTTGCAGACCAGCTATCAGTGGTCAGATGGACCCTTGCCCCAACACTGTGTGCCAGACATGCCATTACTTCCTTTCGCACAATCGAGTACAGGTTGGGGATTGCCTTTTGTGAAAAGAAATTTTGGCCGGGTACCTTCCACTGCGGTGTCCCAATAGATACAAATTTTTTGAACGCCTCAGACTCCACCAGCTTGTATGGTAAAAGCTGGCGGGCTAAGAGTTCAGACAAGCCAGCTGTCAGACGCCGGGCAAGGGGGTGACTTTGGGACATTGGCTTCTTACGCTCAAACATGTCCTTGACAGACACCTGACTGTGGGCAGATGAGCAGGAACTGCTACGGAAGAGAGACTGAGTGGCAGATGGTTGAGAGGGGGCAAGGAGTACAGCAGTGGTTGATGTGGCTGAAGATGCTGGACCAGGAGGAGGATGGCGGCTTTGAGTTTGTGTGCTGCTTCTACTCATGTGTTCATCCCATCAGCGTTTGTGATGTGAGATCATGTGCCTTCGCAAAGCAGTTGTACCTAGGTGGGTGTTGGACTTCCCACAACTCAGTTTCTTTTGGCACAGGTTGCAAATGGCATCGCTGTTGTCAGAGGCAGACACACACAAAAAATGCAACACTGCTGAGCTCTGCGATGACGGCATTCTGGTGGTGGCAACAGCATGCGTTGATTGGCGTGCTGTCTGGCTGACCCCGGGTGCCGATGCATGCTGTCTGACTGTGCCACTATCTCCTTGCGGCGACCCCCCCCTGCTTCCAACTCTTCTCCTCCTCCTCTCTGTCTCCCCATCAGAACTTTCCCCCTCTTCTTCTTCTCTTCTAGCGGGCACCCACGTGACATCCACAGACGCATCATCATCAACCGCTTCACTTGTATCTGACAAATCAACAAAGGAAGCAGCAGCGGGTACAACATCATCATCATCATCACACCGTACGTCCATGTCTGTAATGCTGCCTGACTGAGACATTTAACTGTTATTTACATCCTCTGTCAATGATGGTTGCACATCACTCATTTCTTCAAACTGATGTGTCAATAACTCCTCTGACAGATCAAGATAAGCAGCTGTGGTGCTAGTGTTGGTGGTGGCGGCAGGCGGGCGAGTGACACTGGTCACTTGAGAGATGCCCGAAGCTAAGCTGGAGGGTGATGGTGCGGCAAGGTTCCGAGCGGAAGCTGTAGAAGATTGGGTGTCCTGTGTTAGCCAGTCAACTAGGTCCTCCTCAGAACTTTTCGCGTTCATGGTACGTGGCCTCTGAACACTGTGCATTATTGTAGGGTCAAAGGGAATCACAGCACCACAACCACGACGGCACCTGCGGGGTGGCCTGCCTCTGCCTTTTTTTTTAAATGTAGACTTACACTACTATTAAACAAAATATGAGTGGTGCCACTGGGCAAGTGGGCAAAGTATACGCTGTGAGTCTGACACAAAAAAGCAGACTGATGTTTCACAATCCAAAAAGTTTATATTTTTTAAATGTACACTTACACTACTATTAAACAAGATATGAGTGGTGGCACTGGGCAAGTGGGCACAGTATACGCTGTGAGCCTGACACAAAAAAGCAGAATGATGTTTCACAGTCAAAAAATGTTTTTTTTTTTAAATATTTACACTACTGTTATAACAAATATGATTGGTGGCACTAGTTGTCAAGTGGGCCTGGCACACACGCTGGCAGGCAGGCAACTGCAAATAGATTACACTAGCAGACTGATGTAAAAGTTTTTGTTTTTTTTAAATTACACTAATCTTACACCAGATATGAGTTGTGGCACTGAGGAAGTAGGCACAGTATATGCTGTGAGCCTGACACACAGGCTGGCCGTGGCAGGCTGGCCTGGCAATTGAAATTAGAGTACACTAGCAGACTGATGTAAAAGTTTTTTTTTTTTAAATTTACACTAATGTTACACCAGATATGAGTGGTGGCACTGAGGAAGTAGGCACAGTATATGCTGTGAGCCTGACACACAGGCTGGCAGTAGCAGGCTGGCCTGGCAACTGAAATTAGATTACACTAGCAGACTGATGTTTCACAGTCAAAAAAGTTTTTTGTAAAAATATTTACACTACTGTTACAACAAATATGAGTGGTGCCACTAACTTGGCAAGTGGGCCTGGCACACACGCTGGCAGGCAGGCAACTGCAATTAGATTACACTAGCAGACTAATGTTTCACAGTAAAAACAGTTTTTTTAAAAAATATTTACAGTACTGTTATAACAAATATGATTGGTGTCACTAACTTGGCAAGTGGGCCTGGCACACACGCTGGCAGGCAGGCAACTACAATTAGATTACACTAGCAGACTGATGTTTCACAGTAAAAACAGGTTTTTTTAAAATATTTACAGTACTGTTATAACAAATATGATTGGTGGCACTAGTTGGCAAGTGGGCCTGGTACACATGCTGGCAGGCAGGCAACTGCAATTAGATTACACTAGCAGACTGATGTTTCACAGTCAAAAAAGTTTTTTTATTAAATATTTACACTACTGTTATAACAAATATAATTGGTGGCACTAGTTGGTAAGTGGACCTGGCACACACGCTGGCAGGCAGGCAGGCAACTGCAATTAGATTACACTAGCAGACTGATGTTTCACAGTCAAAAAAGTTTTTTTTTTAAATATTTACACTACTGTTACAACAAATATGAGTGGTTCCACTAACTTGGCAAGTGGGCCTGGCACACGCTGGCAGGCAGGCAGCTGCAATTAGATTACACTAGCAGACTGATGTTTTACAGTCAAAAAAGTTTTTTTATTAAATATTTACACTACTGTTATAACAAATATAATTGGTGGCACTAGTTGGCAAGTGGGCCTGGCACACACGCTGGCAGGCAGGCAACTGCAATTACATTACACTAGCAGACTGATGTTTCACAGTCAAAAAAGTTTTTTTTTAAATATTTACACTACTGTTACAACAAATATGAGTGGTGCCACTAACTTGGCAAGTGGGCCTGGCACACACGCTGGCAGGCAGGCAACTGCAATTAGATTACAATAGCAGACTGATGTTTCACAGTCAAAAAAGTTTTTTTATTAAATATTTACACTACTGTTACAACAAATATGAGTGGTGCACTAACTTGGCAAGTGGGCGCTGGCAGGCAGGCAACTGCAATTAGATTACACTAGCAGACTGATGTTTCACAGTCAAAAAAGTTTTTTTTTTAAATATTTACACTACTGTAACAACAAATATGAGTGGTGCCACTAACTTGGCAAGTGGGCCTGGCACACACGCTGGCAGGCAACTGCAATTAGATTACACTAGCAGACTGATGTTTTACAGTCAAACAAGTTTTTTTATTAAATATTTACACTACTGTTATAACAAATATGATTGGTGGCATTAGTTGGCAAGTGGGCCTGGCACACACGCTGGCAGGCAGGCAACTGCAATTAGATTACACTAGCAGACTGATGTTTCACAGTCAAAAAAGTTTTTTTTTTTTAAATTTTACACTACTGTTACAACAAATATGAATGGTGCCACTAACTTGGCAAGTGGGCCTGGCACACATGCTTGCAGGCAAGCAACTGCAATTAGATTACACTAGCAGACTGATGTTTCACAGTCAAAAAAGTTTTTTTATTAAATATTTACACTACTGTTACAACAAATATGAGTGGTGGCACTAGTTGGCAAGTGGGCCTGGCACACATGCTGGCAGGCAGGCAACTTCAATTAGATTAAACTAGCAGACTGATGTTTCACAGTCAAAAAAGTTTTTTTTAAATATTTACACTACTGTTATAACAAATATGATTGGTGGCACTAGTTGGCAAGTGGGCCTTCCACACACGCTGGCAGACAGGCAACTGCAATTAGATTACACTAGCAGACTGATGTTTCACAGTCAAAAAATTTTTTTAAAAATATTTACACTACTGTTATAACAAATATGATTGGTGGCACTAGTTGGCAAGTGGGCCTTCCACACACGCTGGCAGGCAGGCAACTGCAATTAGATTACACTAGCAGACTGATGTTTCACAGTCAAAAAAGTTTTTTTTTTTTTAAATATTTACACTACTGTTACAACAAATATGAGTGGTGCCACTAACTTGGCAAGTGGGCGTGGCACACACGCTGGCAGGCAGGCAACTGCAATTAGATTACACTAGCAGACTGATGTTTTACAGTCAAAAAAGTTTTTTTATTAAATATTTACACTACTGTTATAACAAATATAATTGGTGGCACTAGTTGGCAAGTGGGCCTGGCACACACGCTGACAGGCAGGCAACTGCAATTAGATTACACTAGCAGACTGATGTTTCACAGTCAAAAAAGTTTTTTTAAAAAAATTTTACACTAATGTTACAACAAATATGAATGGTGCCACTAACTTGGCAAGTGGGCCTGGCACACACGCTGGCAGGCAGGCAACTGCAATTAGATTAATCTAGCAGACTGATGTTTCACAGTCAAAAAAGTTTTTTTATTAAATATTTACACTACTGTTACAACAAATATGAGTGGTGCCACTAACTTGGCAAGTGGGCCTGGCACATACGCTGGCAGGCAGGCAACTGCAATTAGATTACAATAGCAGACTGATGTTTCACAGTCAAAAAAGTTTTTTTATTAAATATTTACACTACTGTTACAACAAATATGAGTGGTGCACTAACTTGGCAAGTGGGCGCTGGCAGGCAGGCAACTGCAATTAGATTACACTAGCAGACTGATGTTTCACAGTCAAAAAAGTTTTTTTTTTAAATATTTACACTACTGTAACAACAAATATGAGTGGTGCCACTAACTTGGCAAGTGGGCCTGGCACACACGCTGGCAGGCAACTGCAATTAGATTACACTAGCAGACTGATGTTTTACAGTCAAACAAGTTTTTTTATTAAATATTTACACTACTGTTATAACAAATATGATTGGTGGCATTAGTTGGCAAGTGGGCCTGGCACACACGCTGGCAGGCAGGCAACTGCAATTAGATTACACTAGCAGACTGATGTTTCACAGTCAAAAAAGTTTTTTTTTTTTAATTTTACACTACTGTTACAACAAATATGAATGGTGCCACTAACTTGGCAAGTGGGCCTGGCACACATGCTTGCAGGCAAGCAACTGCAATTAGATTACACTAGCAGACTGATGTTTCACAGTCAAAAAAGTTTTTTTATTAAATATTTACACTACTGTTACAACAAATATGAGTGGTGGCACTAGTTGGCAAGTGGGCCTGGCACACATGCTGGCAGGCAGGCAACTTCAATTAGATTAAACTAGCAGACTGATGTTTCACAGTCAAAAAAGTTTTTTTTAAATATTTACACTACTGTTATAACAAATATGATTGGTGGCACTAGTTGGCAAGTGGGCCTTCCACACACGCTGGCAGACAGGCAACTGCAATTAGATTACACTAGCAGACTGATGTTTCACAGTCAAATTTTTTTTTTTAAAATATTTACACTACTGTTATAACAAATATGATTGGTGGCACTAGTTGGCAAGTGGGCCTTCCACACACGCTGGCAGGCAGGCAACTGCAATTAGATTACACTAGCAGACTGATGTTTCACAGTCAAAAAAGTTTTTTTTTTTTTAAATATTTACACTACTGTTACAACAAATATGAGTGGTGCCACTAACTTGGCAAGTGGGCGTGGCACACACGCTGGCAGGCAGGCAACTGCAATTAGATTACACTAGCAGACTGATGTTTTACAGTCAAAAAAGTTTTTTTATTAAATATTTACACTACTGTTATAACAAATATAATTGGTGGCACTAGTTGGCAAGTGGGCCTGGCACACACGCTGACAGGCAGGCAACTGCAATTAGATTACACTAGCAGACTGATGTTTCACAGTCAAAAAAGTTTTTTTTAAAAAATTTTACACTAATGTTACAACAAATATGAATGGTGCCACTAACTTGGCAAGTGGGCCTGGCACACACGCTGGCAGGCAGGCAACTGCAATTAGATTAATCTAGCAGACTGATGTTTCACAGTCAAAAAAGTTTTTTTATTAAATATTTACACTACTGTTACAACAAATATGAGTGGTGGCACTAGTTGGCAAGTGGGCCTGGCACACACGCTGGCAGGCAGGCAACTGCAATTAGATTACACTAGCAGACTGATGTTTCACAGTCAAAAAAGTTTTTTTATTAAATATTTACACTACTGTTACAACAAATATGAGTGGTGGCACTAGTTGGCAAGTGGGCCTGGCACACACGCTGGCAGGCAGGCAACTGCAATTAGATTAAACTAGCAGACTGATGTGTCACAGTCAAAAAAGTTTTTTATTAAATATTTACACTACTGTTATAACAAATATGATTGGTGGCACTAGTTGGCAAGTGGGCCTGGCACACACGCTGGCAGGCAGGCAACTGCAATTAGATTACACTAGCAGACTGATGTTTCACAGTCAAAAAAGTTTTTTTTAAAATATTTACACTACTGTTACAACAAATATGAGTGGTGCCACTAACTTGGCAAGTGGGCGCTGGCAGGCAGGCAACTGCAATTAGATTACACTAGCAGACTGATGTTTCACAGTCAAAAAAGTTTTTTTTTTTAAATATTTACACTACTGTTATAACAAATATGATTGGTGGCACTTAGCAAGTGGGCCTGGCACACACGCTGGCAGGCAGGCAACTGCAATTAGATTACACTAGCAGACTGATGATTCACAGTCAAAAAAGTTTTTTTTTTTTTATATTTACAGTACTGTTATAACAAATATGAGTGGTGCCACTAACTTGGCAAGTGGGCCTGGCACACACGCTGGCAGGCAGGCAACTGCAATTAGATTACAATAGCAGACTGATGTTTCACAGTCAAAAAAGTTTTTTTATTAAATATTTACACTACTGTTACAACAAATATGAGTGGTGCACTAACTTGGCAAGTGGGCGCTGGCAGGCAGGCAACTGCAATTAGATTACACTAGCAGACTGATGTTTCACAGTCAAAAAAGTTTTTTTTTTAAATATTTACACTACTGTTATAACAAATATGATTGGTGGCACTTAGCAAGTGGGCCTGGCACACACGCTGGCAGGCAGGCAGGCAACTGCAATTAGATTAAACTAGCAGACTGATGTTTCACAGTCAAAAAAGTTTTTTTTAAAATATTTACACTACTGTTACAACAAATATGAGTGGTGCCACTAACTTGGCAAGTGGGTGCTGGCAGGCAGGCAACTGCAATTAGATTACACTAGCAGACTGATGTTTCACAGTCAAAAAAGTTTTTTTTTTTAAATATTTACACTACTGTTATAACAAATATGATTGGTGGCACTTAGCAAGTGGGCCTGGCACACACGCTGGCAGGCAGGCAACTGCAATTAGATTACACTAGCAGACTGATGATTCACAGTCAAAAAAGTTTTTTTTTTTTTATTTTTACAGTACTGTTATAACAAATATGAGTGGTGCCACTAACTTGGCAAGTGGGCCTGGCACACACGCTGGCAGGCAGGCAACTGCAATTAGATTACAATAGCAGACTGATGTTTCACAGTCAAAAAAGTTTTTTTATTAAATATTTACACTACTGTTACAACAAATATGAGTGGTGCACTAACTTGGCAAGTGGGCGCTGGCAGGCAGGCAACTGCAATTAGATTACACTAGCAGACTGATGTTTCACAGTCAAAAATTTTTTTTTTAAAATATTTACACTACTGTTATAACAAATATGATTGGTGGCACTTAGCAAGTGGGCCTGGCACACACGCTGGCAGGCAGGCAACTGCAATTAGATTACACTAGCAGACTGATGATTCACAGTCAAAAAAGTTGTTTTTTTTATATTTACAGTACTGTTATAACAAATATGATTGGTGACACTACTTGGCAAGTGGGCCTGGCACACACGCTGGTAGGCAGGCAACTGCAATTAGATTACACTAGCAGACTGATGTTTCACAGTCAAAAAAGTTTTTTTTTTAAATATTTACACTACTTTTACAACAAATATGAGTGGTTCCACTAACTTGGCAAGTGGGCCTGGCACACACGCTGGCAGGCAGGCAGGCAACTGCAATTAGATTACACTAGCAGACTGATGTTTCACAGTCAAAAAAGTTTTTTTTTTAAATATTTACACTACTGCTATAACAAATATGATTGGTGGCACTAGTTGGCAAGTGGGCCTGGCACACACGCTGGCAGGCAGGCAACTGCAATTAGATTACACTAGCAGACTGATGTTTCACAGTCAAAAAAGTTCTTTTTAAAAAATATTTACACTACTGTTACAACAAATATGAGTGGTGCCACTAACTTGGCAAGTGGGCCTGGCACACATGCTGGCAGGCAGGCAACTGCAATAAGATTACACTAGCAGACTGATGTTTCACATTTAAAAAAGTTTTTTTTTTTAAATATTTACACTACTGTTATAACAAATATGATTGGTGGCAATAGTTGGGAAGTGGGCCTGGCACACACGCTGGCAGGCAGGCAACTGCAATCAGATTACACTAGCAGACTGATTTAAAAGTTTTTTTTTTTTTAATTTACACTAATGTTACACCAGATATGACTGGTGGCACTGAGCAAGTAGGCACAGTATATGCTGTGAGCCTGACACAGGCAGGCAACTGCTATTATATTACAAAAAAAACAACAACAAAAAACGACTGATGTAGCCCTAAAAAGGGCTTTTTGGGGTGCTGTCCTTACAGCAGAGATCAGATGAGTCCTTCAGGACTGTAGTGGACACTGAATACACTAGCCTAGCTATCGATTTCCCTATACTATCCCTCCTCTCACTAAGAATGCAGGATCAGATTGAATAAAAAATGGCTGCTGCCCAGGAGCTGGGAGGGTCTGGGAGAGAGTGTCTGCTGCTGATTGGCTGAAATGTTTCTGCAGACTGTGAGATACAGGGTCAAAGTTTACTCAATGATGACGAATAGGGGGCGGATCGAACATCGCATATGTTCGCCCGCTGCGGCGAACGCGAACAAGCTATGATCACCGGGAACTGTTCTCCGGTGAACTGTTTGCGACATCACTAGTCAGGGGCTCTTGTCAAGATAGGTGAGATTATGAATAGCTCCAAATATCAAGATATTTTGGCACAAAACCTGCTGGCTAATGTCAGAAAATTGAAGATGAATTTCATATTCCAACATGACAATGACTTACAGCACACATCAAAGTCGAAGAAGGCATGGCTTCGTAAAAAAAAATCAAAGTCTTGGAATGGCCCAGTCAGAGCCCAGACCTCGATTTCAAAGAGAGTTGTACTCAGGAGATCCCTTCAACATTTGAAGGAACTTTGGAGATTTATCCCACTCTTCTTTTTTGCAAAGAAGAGTGGGATAAAATTCCAAAGACGTACAAAGGTAATAGAGACATATTCACAAAGACTTGTTGCTGTAATAAATGCAACAGGTACTTCTACAAAGTATTAGTTGGGTGGTTGTGCATACTTATGCAATCAGGGTGTTTTAGTGTTTTATATATATATATATATATATATATATATATATATATATATATATATATATATATATATTAAATGTTCCTAATGAATAACTACTTGGTTTTTTTCTGAGTTTTTGTGTGTTGGAAGATCACATTACAGCTGCAAAAAGTATGACATTGTTGTTATTTCTATCTTTACATTTCAAAAACTTGCAATTTTATAAGGTTGTGTAGATTTTTAATATCCACTGTATATCCACTTAACTCCACCTTCGGCTGACCTCTAGAGCAATAACTGCAGAGTTTTTCAGTGAACCCCTATAGAAGTCTGTTATGTGAACGATTTACAATAGTGCATGACATGCAGATGTTAGCGAGCCCTAGACTTTTGCCTAAGTGCTAAAATATAATAACTATTAATTGAGCTTGATCAATGTTAGTACACAACAGCTCTTATATTTCTGCACTCCACTTGAAATCTAACCCTAATTATTTATTTGTTCTTTTTATTTTTTTCTTATTGGTGTGAATACGTTTTGAGCTTATGGTAATTTTAGTAATGATGCGTTTCATGCAGACAGTGAGACTCAAGAGAGTGACAACTACAAATTAGTACCCTATTACCAGTTAGGCAGGTGACCCTATAAGTGATACTGATCACAGATGAGCCGTTTTCAAAGTCAAACAGTCCTGTTTTTCCAATCCCAATCCAAATTATCATTAATTAACAACACATTCATGGGGTAATTTTTCACTTATCAAATGATCTAACATGATTTGATAAACCCAGCACAAAACTTTTTTGACTTATTATGCAGCACCCTAAAGTGTTTTAAAGTGTGATATTGCTTTTGCACAAGCGTAAAACAACACTCACATTACCCCCACCATATTGGATGACATTAGAAAGCAACTTCACCAAAAAGGTACAAACGCTACCTACTAAATTAATTAAAGTTAAGAAAAATATTAAGTATTTTTACACAAAGGAAAAAAAAAACTGATAACCCAACAAACATTCATTCCCACTATACCAATAATGACCCTACCATATATTTCTTATAATGTTTTGGAGCACAATAGGTTAAATGCACACATGTAATCAGTAAGCATCACAGCACAATCAACACAATGGGGCCTATTTAACAAACTCTGTATGTGTCGGATCAGGTCCGCAAGACCTTTCATAAATAGGGGCCATAGGCCCATTCACTCTGTGTTGTAATCTTTAAATCCCAAAATCATCATTTTGTTTGTTCTTAACCCTGCACATTTGCTTTCTTATCACAACATTGGGAGATTTTAAACTAAGACAACAATTTTGTGTTGTTTGAGGGAGGTACACAGGTATTAACAGCACACAAATTTTAGGATTGTGATAACTGTAAAAAAAAAAAACAAAAAAAAAACAATAGCGGCCAAAATGCAGAAAACTTTGGGCGCGATCCGATATCGATCGCAGTTTGCGGCGCAAGCGAGGGAACCGGCGTCGCCCGCAGTTTCAGCTCGCAACTCGAGCCATCCCATATAGGTCGCCGTCAGATGCTAACGTGCCGTAAGTCTCACAAACCAGCGATGTCCAGAAATCTGCGTAAGTACAAATTTCTGGCGTCGCCAGTGACTTGCGCCACGTTAGAAACTGCCGGCGCCTATAAAACCTGACTAAAGTCTAAAACACCCGCACTGTCTAACACGCCTCCCTAACATAGCCCGCACTGTCTAACACGCCTCCCTAACATAGCCCGCACTGTCTAACCCTCTATCCGCTATCCCCCCTCACTAGCCTAACAATAAAAAAGCTATTAACCCCTAAACCGCCGCTCCCGTACCCCGCCGCCAGCTATATTATATCTATAACCCCCTAAAGTGAGCCCCTAACACCGCCGCCATCTATATTAAAATTATTAACCCCTAATGTAAGCCCCTTACACCGCCGCCATCTCTATTAAAATGATTAACCCCTAATTTAATCTACCTACCCCGCCGCCAGCTATATTAACCCTAAGTATATTATAGTTAATATAGGTATTACATTATATATATTAACTATATTAACCCTAATTATATTAGGGTTAATATAGTTAATATAGTTACTATAGTATTTATATTAACTCTATCTAACCCTAACTAAATTTATATTAAATTAATCTAATTCATTTATAAACTAAAATATTCCTATTTAAATCTAAATACTTACCTATAAAATAAACCCTAAGATAGCTACAATGTAATTAATAATTACATTATAGCTATGTTAGGGTTTATATTTATTTTACAGGTAAATTGTTAATTATTTTAACTAGGTATAATAGATATTAAATAGTTATTAACTATTTAATATCTACCTAGTTAAAATAATTACCCAATTACCTGTAAAATAAATCCTAACCTAAGTTACAAATACACCTACACTATCAATAAATTTAATAAACTACTAACATCTATCTAAAAATACAATTAAATTAACTAAACTAAATTACAAAAAAAACAAACACTAAATTACAAAAAATAAAAAAAAGATTACAAGATATTTAAGCTAATTACACCTATTCTAAGCCCCCTAATAAAATAATAAACCCCCAAAATAAAAAAAATTCCCTGCCCTATTCTAAATTCAACAAATTTCAAAGCTCTTTACCTTACCAGCCCTTAAAAGGGCCTTTTGTGGGGCATGCCCCAAAGAATTCAGCTCTTTTGCATACAAGAAATACAATACCCCCCCCCCCATTACAACCCACCACCCACATACCCCTATTCTAAACCCACCCAAACCCCCCTTAAAAAAGCCTAACACTACCCCCCTGAAGATCTCCCTACCTTGTCTTCACCACACCGGGCCGAACTCCTGATCCGATACGGGCGATGTCTTCCTCCAAGCGGCAAAGAAGAATTCTTCCTCCGGCGACGTCTTCCTCCAAGCGGCAGCAAAGTCTTCATTCTTCCGGCGGCATCTTCAATCTTCTTTCTTCGCTCCGCCGCCGCGGAGCATCCATCCCGGCCGACTGCTGAACTTGGAATGATGTACCTTTAAATGACGTCATCCAAGATGGCGTCCGCCGAATTCCGATTGGCTGATAGGATTCTATCAGCCAATCGGAATTAAGTTAAAAAAATCTGATTGGCTGATTGAATCAGCCAATCAGATTCAAGTTCAATCCGATTGGCTGATCCAATCAGCCAATCAGATTGAGCTCGCATTCTATTGGCTGATCGGAACAATTTTGCTGAGAAACGCGTTGCTGTGATTGTTTTTATCTTAAATAAAACCTTTTTATTTGAGTCACCTTGCTACCTGTCACTTATTGCCCTGGTGCAATCCATATCTAACACCGGTGTCTCTCCTGGTTGAGACCGCAACCACCTATTTCCAGCGAGTGACCGTTGATCCGGACCTGACAGGTGAATTGGCCTGCTATTGGTTACAGGGGTCACGTGTACCGGCTTCTTTGTGTGTCCGTCGGGCGACTCTGAATAGTCCCGATCCGCTTCAACAGGCACAGTACGTGTGCTGCAGCCTTTGTGAGTATATCCTGCACACAGGGGGGGGCTATTGGCCCATGGTTCAGACGATATTGTTTTATGTTTGGCGCCTCTCTTGTCTTCTTATCGTAATTAGCTTAAATATCTTGTAATCTTTTTTTTATTTTTTGTAATTTAGTGTTTGTTTTTTTTTGTAATTTAGTTTAGTTAATTTAATTGTATTTTTAGATAGATGTTAGTAGTTTATTAAATTTATTGATAGTGTAGGTGTATTTGTAACTTAGGTTAGGATTTATTTTACAGGTAATTGGGTAATTATTTTAACTAGGTAGATATTAAATAGTTAATAACTATTTAATATCTATTATACCTAGTTAAAATAATTAACAATTTACCTGTAAAATAAATATAAACCCTAACATAGCTATAATGTAATTATTAATTACATTGTAGCTATCTTAGGGTTTATTTTATAGGTAAGTATTTAGATTTAAATAGGAATATTTTAGTTTATAAATGAATTAGATTAATTTAATATAAATTTAGTTAGGGTTAGATAGAGTTAATATAAATACTATAGTAACTATATTAACTATATTAACCCTAATATAATTAGGGTTAATATAGTTAATATATATAATGTAATACCTATATTAACTATAATATACTTAGGGTTAATATAGATAATATAGCTGGCGGCGGGGTAGGTAGATTAAATTAGGGGTTAATCATTTTAATAGAGATGGCGGCGGTGTAAGGGGCTTACATTAGGGGTTAATAATTTTTATATAGGTGGCGGCGGTGTAAGGGGTCAGATTAGGGGATAGATAAGGTAGATGGCGGCGGTTTTAGAGGCTCACAGTAGGGGGTTAGTTTATGTAGATGGCGGCGGGGTCCGGGAGCGGCGGTTTAGGGGGTAATAACTTTATTAGGGATTTCGGGGGGGGGGGGGGATCGCGGTTGACAGGGAGATAGACATTGCGCATGCGTTAGGTGTTAGGTTTATTTTAGCAGATCGCGGTTGACAGGGAGATAGACATTGCGCATGCGTTAGGTGTTAGGTTTATTTTCTAGTTAGTTTAGGGAGTTACGGGGCTCCAATAGTCAGCGTAAGGCTTCTTACGGCTGCTTTTTGTGGCGAGGTGAAAATGGAGTAAGTTTTCTCCATTTTCGCCACGTAAGTCCTTACGCTGCATATTGGATACCAAACTGCGCGGGTTTGGTATACCTGCCTATGGCCCAAAAAACTGCGGGCGACGGCAGAAATATACGGGCGTAACTTCTAGGTTACGCCGTATATGTGATACCAAATCCGCGCAAATATTGGCGTCGCCGGCTTTTGCGGGCGACACTTTATATCGGATCGACCCCTTTATCTCCTAAAAACAAGTCACAATTATGATAAGTCCTTAATTGAATATCCTTCTCTAGAAATGAAATAAAATATATAAACATATCAGATAATATCCACAGTCCAATGAACCACTACTTTTCAAACAACATTCAAAAACAATATCTAGGACCAAAAGAAAAAACAGCTTAGTTTATTTAAAACAAAAAAGTAAACAGCACCTCTCTAAATATATCCATAAGTGTTCAGCTCTTTTAATGTTTATATACAAAAAGCATGTGAATCTAAGATATTAATAGTGAAGAGGCATTACATAACACATTTTAAAACATCCAAATCATATGGGATAATATTAGTTTATAATGAGTCTTTGATGGTATTTGATGTGGAATTTGTATTTGTTAGCTAAACAATTAATTTTTAAAATTGATTTTTCACTATAGTGTTCAGGAACGCAATATAATTAGTATATAATTATCCAGTATGATTGATATTATAGTTCAAGTCAATAAAAAACATTTTTTTTATTGTTACCATTAACCAGAATTGTACAGCTTCAGTAATATCAGTCAATAATAATTTATTAATAATGGCTAAGTAAATCAAATTAGCAAAACATTGTAGTATCTATTTCCAATATCCTCTCAGCAGTTGTACAAGTAGTACCATTGAAGAAACGAGGTCTCTGCATTACCTCCACTTCAATATAATTATGTAATGTCCAGAGCAATATGTATTTTAAAAATAAATCCTATTTTGGACAAGTTAAAACATACCGCCGTTTTGGGCATTGCCACCCTTAATCATGCATGAATAAAGGGTGGCAATGCATGAAATGTCGCTGTTTTAACTTGCCCAAATAAAGGTTATATTTTAAAATTCTGTGGACATTACAGAATTGTATTGTAGTATCTATGCTACATTCAAATGTTGTTGTTTTTTGTTTTTTGCATGAAGACTAATTAATATGTGGCTTGTTCTGTTATCTCATTCTTATATAACTATATTATAGCTGTATTATTATGCTTATACATAGGGGCCCATTTAATAATAGCTGGACGAACAAAGGTATACATTTCAGCCCCTATCCACCCTGTATCTTGGCTAGCGGGTAGCAATGTGCTACTAGTTTTTATCTTTGCACAAGCTGCCGTTTGTACAATGCAGCTCCCTGCTCGTGTGTGGGCAGGGGCTTTCAATCTTCCTGGTCATACAAGTCCAATCCCTTTGCAAACAGTGGGTTTAGTTGTTGAAAACTCAGCATATAGAGAATAACTTTGCATGATACCACACCCACCATTTAACGACCAATAAATACAGTAGAATTGCATAATCAACAAATTCATAATAAAAAGACAATGAAATAACATTTCTTCTGAATGTCAAATGAGCAGTAGAGTTGTTGGGTTTTTTTTTCTGAAAAGTTCCTTCCATTTCCCCCACATCATGTGACAGCCATCAGTCAATCATAGACTCATACATGTATACTGTAAACTCTTGCACATGCTTACTGAGAGATGGTGCCTTGGAAAATGTGCACATAAAAAAGATTTTTAACAATTTGATAATGGAAGTAAATCTGAAAGTTTTTCAAAATCACATGTTCTATCTCCACCATGAAAGTTTAATTTTGACTTTAGCAACCCTTAAGCTTGTCCTACTCTATGGCATGAACCCAACTGGAAGCTGAAAATCAATCCTACGTTATCATTTTCATGTTTTGCTCAATAGATATGTGCCACATATCAGACATGTGGCACATTCATAAGGTTCACATCTTTCCATCCCACTCTTTTCTTTTCCAGTGGGAGCAATTACTTTTACCCTTAGATTACTCTATAATATATCCCTTTACTAAAAAGGGTAGAGATATTACAGACCATATACATTTAAGCAAATAGGCTTAATTATTTCTGAGAAGCATGAAACACATTAGATAATACACCAGAGTGCCTTTTATATATATTGTTTTATAATATATTAATTACAATTTAATTTCTGTATAATATCTCCTTATATGGTTCTTTATATTTATTACAAATACCTATCAAATCCCTTACATCTTTCTTGGTATTAAAAGCAGTCAGGGTACAACTTTTATTTCAAACTTTTAATTTGCATTGCTGCATATTTTTGAGAAATTTGTAATAACTCCCCCTTTCACTCCATAGAACAATGATCTAGTGGTTGGTAGGACAGTCAATCAGATTTTCTTAATGTAAGTTTCGGCCCTTTAAAATTAGGGGTACTATTAGGTTAAACTAGTTGGAGAGGCAGCTCATACAACAAAGTTCGGCTGCCGATATAGGTGATTGTTTATTTTATAGTAATCTGCATTTTAGAGGGATCTCTCACGTTATAGGATAGATCCATCTCTTACAAAATAGGACTCTCATGTCTATTTTAATTTGGTAAGTCTTATATGTGTGCTCTCAAATATTCCTCTGCTCCTGGAAGCATCATTATTGACTTTATGCACAGCGAAACAGTCACACGTTGACATTACATGCAAGAAAACTTACCTTTTAAAGGCACTTTTTCCCATTTACATATGGTACATTTTTCCCTTTTGATTTTCTTTGTGTGCCTTTGCTCGGCTCACAGTTTAACAAACACAAAAAAAAAAAAACACAAAAAAAGACAATAAATAAAAAGTAAAATACAATTTTTAAAAGTATGATACATTCTCACACATGACCATCTGGAATGTTTGACAATATATCTAAAAAATGGTGTGGATGATTAGAAATGTTGTTTTAATCATTTATTGTCAAAAAATGATGATAAATGGGTTAATTGTATTTCACTACCTGAACTTTATAGTAGACTACACAGGACAATCATAAGCAAAATGCAATTAATACATAAGGAAACATAAGGAAGTTTGTTTGTAACCATAACAGAGACAGAATGTCTATTCAGCATATCTTAGTAGTACCTATTACTTACATATACTGCTTCACTCTTCAGGGACGATTTATCAAGCTCCGTAAGGAGTGTGATGCCCCTTCAAACAGAAGTAATGAAGCAGCGGTCTAAAGACTTGACTTGTCCGCCTGCTCTGAGGCAGCGGACAGAAATCAACCAGATCGAATACGATCTGGTTGATTGACACAGAATTTTACAGATTTTTAAGCATCCTTATGAGGATTTCCCCTATTCATGGTTGTAAATGTTGCCATGTTTGAATCAAATAATGGAGAAACAGCAGTCTATTTTGATAGGATCGATCAAGGGCATTGAGTCATACATTTATTTTTTTGGCCACAGATATTTAAATAGTATATATTTCTTTATAATAAAGGGATAGTAAACACCAAAAATTTTATTTTTTAAAAAGATAGATCATCCAAAGGGATTATCTATCTTTTTAAACAAAAACATTTTTGGTGTTTACTATTCCTTTAATATAAAGAAATATATACTATTTAAATATCTGTGGCCAAAAAATAAATAAATGTAAGACCAGTTTTGCATACCAACACTGTTATAGAAATATACATTTTACCTCTGTAATTACCTTGTATCTAAGTCTCTGCTGACTGCCTCCTTATCTCAGATCTCTTGACAGACTTGTATTTCAAGCAATTAGTGCTGACTCTTAAATAACTTCACATGAATGAGCACAATGTTTTTATATAAAACACATGAACTAACGGGGCGGGGCTAGCCATCCTTAGCTTAGCTCCTGAGAGACAAAAGATTTAATACTTATTTAATCGATTAAAAAGCGATAAAAGAAAGTAAAAGTGTTTGGACTTGTCCTGAGCTACAGTCTGGCTCACTTTTTGAGAACTTTGAGAGCCGGAACTGCAACTTGTGGCCTGACATTTGAGCCTAACAGGAGCTGCGGGATCGAGTGTGGGCCGACCGCAATCTACGCTGCTCTGAGGAAATCTAGGTCTCTGGCGGCCACTAAAATCGCTCACCAGGACGTGCAGCAGAAGACTACTATCTTTGTGAGGTTTGACCTTCGTTCCGGAGAACAAGCCATTATTGCCATCGGCCGCCAGATCCATACCACACTGCTCCGGAGGGACGGGGACCCGCTCCGGAGCACTTACCCAGAGACCCAGCTTCCATCTCGGCGGTGATCGGAGGGCCGTGTCTTCCGTCTAGGAGTGCCGGCAGAACCTTGCTTCTTTCCGGCTGGGATCAGCCAACAACCATCCTCCACCTGATTTGCTCCGGAGGGCCGGGGACCCGCTCCGGAGCCACAGACAGAGAGGAAAGAGGGGATTAGTACAGCTGGAGGCCTTACCCGCATACGCCAACGATCCTCTAAGGTTAGTGCTGCCTGCATTTTGGGCATTAGGGGGTGAAAGCCTGCACCATTGAAAAGGAGATAAAATAAAAGGAATACACGTGGGCTATAGTGAGGCCTACTAGCTGCGCTACTAAGTAGTGAAAAGGCGCGAATACCCGCCATTTTGGGATTTTGGAATAAGCTTCTCAATTTGTGCAACTACGCTAGTACATTCAAGAGATCTCCTTAGGTCCTACTGGGACTAGGAACTACCTAGGGCTCACCCCCACCAGTTGCCCACCAGAAAGGACTAGAGAACTTTTACATCCACTTAAAGGCCTTTTGCAGGACCGCAGCTACTCTGAATAACTGCAAGAAGAGCCCAAATATTCAGGTGCCCACTATTGACCTTTGGCCCTGGCAGGGCATTTAAATAAATAACTGGAGACTATTTTTAAATTTGACTAGGGACGCAGTATTTCCTAAAAGGGACAACATCACCATACCCTGAACTGTCAAATACATTAACCACAGCGGAGAATACCTATACTTTTAAGGAAATCTGAATTTGGGACATAAAACTTTAACAAATATACCTAACTAGCCTGAACAGCAGAGATTAGGACTATTTTGTTACACAATACAACAAAGGATAAGGCTGCTGCGCCAGCTTAGGTTGTCCCTGATTCTGTGTCCAGAATGCAATGTCATTTTTCTTGCAGCTACATATATATGGTTTAACCTGCACTTTTCTTTTACAGGTTCTCTATCCACACTATCATACCTGTGTTACAACCACAAAATAAGCACATGAGAGGGTATATCAATAGATGAAGTATTGACAGGCTTCATTGCTTTAAGTGTTTTCCTAACCATTTTCTTTTCACAGGTTATCACCAAAAAGATTAGCTTAAAGCTGTAAACTGAATGTATATCTATTAAAACAACAACACCTCAAGGCTCTCCCTTTCCGGCCCAGCTAGTCTGGGCTGGTCACTTCCACTGCCCCTTTTCCCTTCCCTGGTGTCGTATCCCTGTTCCCCGAGCCAAGAGGCAGATTGTTAAGTGTAAAGGTGATAATGCAAACATTTTCCTCCTTCTCTGAGGTATACATTAGATGAATCACGGGCATGTAATACTGTAATGTGATTGATTTATTTCCCTTTTTGCAACTATACTCTCATATAACTAGTTGATTGGAACATGAGCCCTTTCTTGATCTCCCATAGCAACAGTAGCTTAGAGATTAAGGTACAAAAGAGGAAAAGTGTTCTAATAAGAGAGTACCCTGTTGCTTCTCCTGATCAATAGCTTAGAAAAAATGATTGCTGAATAAGCTGCTCCTGTCAGGGGGGGTGCACAATGTAAGCTTACAAGTAAATGTAATAAGCAAGAAAAATAGAGAGCATCTAAAATAGAGCTAAACCATACAGTGGTGATATCAATAAAACACTACCTAAATTAAAACTACTATATGAGATCGTGGAGAATTGTTCCAGAGCCAGAATTAGTAATACCATGGAAGGAAAACACCAAACAGTTAAAGACTGCTTATCAAGAGCCCAAGCTAAAAAGAACCGAAAAGCCTTAAATCAGGCAGCCTTGTCCTCAGCTGTGGATCAGGATAGTATGTCGGACGACACCTCAACAGACCAGATAGGTATCCCCTCTTCCACCTTGGTAGGGCAAATTAGAGAGATATTTCAGAAGGAATTGAGATCAGCAATAGCAGAATTGAAGTCTGACATATTGAGCATTGGCAATAGGACCTCAGTAATAGAGGATAAAGTAGATGAAGTGATAGATGATTTAACGGAAGTTCACTCTATTATGACAGAACAAGAAAAACAGATTTCCACGTTACAATCCCAAATTGAAGACTTAGAGAATAGGTCTCGGAGATCTAATATTAGGGTTCGTAATCTTCCAGAATCTTTTGAAAACCTCCAAGAAGTGCTACCTACTATCTTCAGAAAATTGCTACCTGACATAGAGGAAGATTCTTTGCTGATGGACAGAGCTCATAGAGCCTTAAATAGGCCTCAAAATCCTAATGCATCAAGAGATGTCATAATCAAATTTCATTATTTCCTGACTAAAGAAAAAATTGTACAGGCCGCAAGGAAGAGTCCACAGTTCGAATTTGAAGGTCATAAACTACAGTTCTATTCGGATCTGTCACCAACCACCCTAAAGAAACGCAGGGATCTTAAGCCAATTGTCGAAGCCTTGCAGAAAGCTAAATTGAAATACAGATGGTCATTCCCCTTTCGACTTATCTGTACATATCATAACACTTCATACTCCTGCACTAACTTGGAGGAAGGTGTCAAAATGTTGAAGCAAATGAAAATACCAATGGAAGAAATGGTCTTACCATTACCTCAAAGAGCCCCCAAAAAAAGGACACAGCCAATCTAGGATAAAGAAACAAGACCACAAACTCCAAGGAAACGGTCTCAGCTAGCTGAAGATATAGATCCAGGTTAAATAAGATTAGAGAGCTTAGCTGATCAATACCTGTAGAACTCCCCCCTGATAGGATACACGAGATTGAGGGAAAATTTATGCTGTTATATCTAAAGCTATGCCTCTTAGGATATTAGCTACTTAAAGAAATATTGCAATGTAATTCAAAGTTAAAGTTGTGTTTAAAATTATTAAGAGAAAAATTGAGATTCCACTAACCCGTTGGTTAGTTACAGCTACATAGAAGTATTCAGTACAGTTATGAATATAATAGCGATTAAATTAATAACGACTTCTATTATTATAAGGAGGCTCCACATTTGTTAAGGAGGGGAGCTAAATAACTTTACCACTGTTATTTGCATACAAGGTCACTAAAATGTTTTGATTGAGGTTATATCTACCGAATTGCTCAGTTTAAAATTTACTTGTTTAGTTAAATACATTAATGTACTATATAAGATTGTGCACCCCCGGTGCGAAAGTACGACATTAGATTAATGTTGGTTATGTATCACTTACAGATACGATTTATTATCTCTTTTCCTGTCTTCACTATTAACTCTTTTCTTTTCTCTTCCTATTTCTCCTCTCCCATGGTCACTGGTGGGTTATCTCAGCATGAGACTTCTGACGAACTCACAAAGGTTGAGATCCATTCTAATATGAGTAAGAACAAAATCGGCACTAGCAGAGGAATACAGTTAAGTATAGTATATCTCATAAATCCACACATACACCCAATATGGCCTTTAAAATAATATCACACAATGTGAGGGGTCTTCATTCACATATAAAGAGGAAAAAAGCTATAGCAGAGTACAAGTCCTTAAATGCACAGGTAATTATGCTACAAGAAACACACTTTACTAAGGTAACCACCCCAAAATATTGGGATGCAGCTTTTCCAACTCAATACCATGCAGTCGGAGCTAAAAAGAAAGGGGGGGTTTCTATCTTAATAAGAGACAATCTAAGCTTTCAAGAGGAAGAAGTTATCAGAGACCCAGGAGGGAGATTCCTCATTTTAAAAGGGAAAATTCAGGGTAGCCCAATAATATTAGGTAACATTTATGCTCCAAATGAAGATCAGGGGAGGTTTATAGCGAAGATCAGCAAAATATTAACCACTTGGAAAAAATATAAGATTGTTCTTGGGGGGGATTTCAACCTTACAATCAATGACCAACTTGATAGATCCCCTCCACCAAATAAATCCTCCTCCAAAATCTTAAGCGAATTAATTTTTTTTTTTTTTTTTAATTCTTTTTTATTCAAGGAACTCAGGTACAAGACAGAAGCCAGTATTGCCACCAAATAGTTGATGCGAAATACAAAACAGTAGTTGAAACAAATTTACATTTTGGTAAGCAGATAACATTACACAAGATTTAATGCAGCATACAGAACAGTAGATCCCTTACTTGTACAGTGTGTTAAAACCTAATAGTCATATATAGTTCCACTTAAGGCAATATTTGCATAATTATGGGACAAACTTTTATCAATGTATAGTTATAAGCACTTTATGAGTGAGGACGATGATTGTAGCATAAAAAGAAAATTAAAATATTGAGACATCCCATGTTGAAGTCTCCTGAGCTCCTTAATTTTCCAATAAACAAACACACAAACAAATAAACCAATATAAAACAAAAACACAAACAAGAGAAGAACAACCAAACCCACATCTTGTTGACTAGCCTTATAGTGTGGCAATAAAAGTGTGGTAGAGAATTACAATTGATTCTAAGTGTAAGGTTCTTTCTAGTAGTTAAAAAAAAACAAAAAACTTAAAAACAAAGAGAGATCACAATCATCTGTTAGCAGAATAATTCTAGCTTAGCTTTAACCTCTCCATTTCATAGCCATCAGTAGGGGTCGCTAGAGTGCTACTATAGATTCTCAACAATGGGGATTGTAATGGGTATATATTTTAAACAACAACAACAAAACAAACAAATAAGCAAACAGAACTAAAAATCTTAACAGTTACAGCTCCTAGGCTTTTCTTTAGCCACTATGAAATGTGAGTCAGGCTAATTCAGATATATGGCCTCTATTTGTCAGATCCTGTTTTTGAGGCTTTTATGAGCGGCTAGAAAAATATATAGAAGTCATTAGAGATGTAAGCCTCCTGCTATAAAACAAGAAAAGTCCACCCTTAGAAAGAATATTTGCAGTACTATATGGAGGAGACTTATTAAGATATCTTGATCAAATGGAACCAAGAGGCACCCCCCTATATTAGACATCAGAATTCTGGTTGTCCGGGTTAGAGCCCAATGCCACGGAACTTATGTGTAGGAGTTATGATCCCAGTGTCATAAGATACTGACAGTTAGATCCCTCATGATGGAGTGGAACAGGGCTAATATATAAGGGAAACAATATGCAATAGGATAGATGGGGTTGGTTCGTATATGGTATGGCGTAATAGCAAGGTGTACTATATGTCAGTTTACGTTTGTAATGGGAGTAGTGTAGGGTGTCTGTTTATGCACAATTTTAATTATCTGTCAGGGCAGCCACAGGTTATTTGCCCGAAGCAAGGCTCCGCCAATTATTGAGATGTCACTCTAGTGTCAGGTATGAGTTTGATCCTCCAGCCTAGTTGTCTATATACACAGAGTTATATTAGTCGTATGTAACTAGATTAAAATCCACAGACACCACATTTTGCAGCAATATATAGAAACATTAGCGTGATACATAGGGTATTATAAGGTTTTCCTAATTGAGACACAGTAGCTTATCCTTTAACATTTGATTAAGCAGCAAAACAAGGTGAGATATGAGACATGACATTATCTGATATATGAGAAGTATGAGACTAAACCAATGATTATAAAGTAGGTTCAAATCCTGGATATAGATACTAAGAAGGTGGATAGGCGGACAGTTAGTGCCTTAATGTCATCAGAATAGATAATGTTCCCTGCCGAATCATGCAGAATCAAGCAGTGTTTCCTCATAAAGTCTAGTTCAGGGTAGAACATATAAATATCACAATAGAACAGAAAGACAACAAGTGAAGTGGCCACCGTTTAACTCAGCAACAGTTTGAAGTATGTCATTGAGATTACTGGCCCGAAGCAGCCATTATGCCATTAACCGGCATGAAAGTCCATAGCTGTGATATCCCTTTAAATCTAAACCCTGCATTAGCACTTCCTTCCTATTTAAGGAAGTGCTTACCCATTAATCAGGGCCTGAAAATTGAAGTTGTTTCTCACTTCTCCTTGCTCCTCTGAGGAGCTACTACCACATTGTGCATTTGTTGCATAACCTTCAGGTCTTTTACATCGCCTTCGATACCCGCTGGGTATCTACTTTTGCCTCTATCCTGAGCGGGACCATCTTCCGGATTCATCCGCCAAACGGAACTTCTTTCACCACGCCGAAGTCGCGCTCACACCAAACAGACGCTGAACCTAAGAGCTGCAACTTACCTCTCAACCTGTATATCCAAAAGGCATTACCGCTCCCCACGCTTCATACCACCGCTACTGTTAAGATAAGTACCGCTCTCCACGCTACAATTTATTCATTCATAAAGGTTAAACCTTAGACATCATTGTTTGTTATTGGAGATTCCTATAACCTTTATTGTGATTCTCATCTGACTCAGTAGATTGCGGTTTGGTATTCAAGCTAGTATGTCTGGACTGTGTATATATTTTATTGCATGAAAGTGTGAGTGCGTGAAGAAATTACCTTTACTTTATCAAGCAGTCTAATCCTTTGCTTTGCTTTATCTGCTTTAATCAGCATTTACTGTTGCATAATTTTGTAACACATATGACTCTCTCTGAACTTAAAACTCAGTTACTCATAATATTTCCTGAATATTTATATATTCATACCTTAGTGAAGTTTCATAATATTCTATCAATTACAAAATTAATGACTCACCTTAAATAAGTAAGTTTAATAAATCATTTTCTCTTGCTTATTTTAAGAAAAGAGCAACAAAACCTTTATTTTTCCATATTTAAATCATTACACTATTAGATAACTTTTGGTTATCACAGAATTTTCAGGCCTATAAGGTTATAACCTGTAAAATATAGGATGGATCCTAGTGAAATAAAAAATGAATTCACCAACATCCATCAAAAATTAGAATATCTAGCCAGGGCCTTAACTGAGGTACAATCAGAAAATAAAGCACTTAAAACTCTAGTAAAAGAATGTTTACCAGCCAAGAGCTCAGAAGTCCCTGAACCTCACATTAACTATTCTCAACCCTTTTCTGGTAAACAAAGTGAATATAGAGACTTTAAAAATGCTTGCAAATTACTTTTTTCATTAAGGCCTAAAACTTATCACTCTGAGAGAATCAAGGTTTGTACTACCATCTCCTTCCTCCAGGGGGAGCCTCGCTCATGGGCTAATAGATATTTTGAGAATAACCATCCAATCTTAGATTCCTTGGAAGAATTTTTTTTAGCTATGACATCCTTATATGAGGACTCTCATTCACAGATGACGGCAGAAACGAAACTGAGATCCCTAAAACAGGGTAAGAGGAATATAGAAGATTATATTACTGAATTCCAAATGTGGATAGATGATTCTAAATGGAATGAAATTAGTTTGAAGAACCAGTTCAGACTGGGCCTTTCAGAATTGTTAAAAGATGAGTTGTCCCGTTTGGAGATGCCCGAAACCCTGAATGGACTGATGAAATTAAGTACTACCCTGGATCGGCGAATACGTGAAAGGAAGGCTGAGAGAGCTACCTGTGACGTACCACCTAGACGTCCGTATCTTTACACACACAACCAGGAAAAGGGTAATTCTAATCAGACCCCAATGGAGATTGGAGCCATAAAAGGACCTTTAACACCTGAAGAAAAGGCCAGACGCAGATCTGAGAATCTATGCTTATATTGTGGGCAAAAAGAACACTCAGTTAATAATTGCCCAATTCTTCAAAAGCAAAAGAAGGGTAAGATTCATTCAAAACATAATATTTTATACTTCACTCAAAACCCTCAATTGACTCTTAACCTTTCTTTACAGTGGGATCAGAAAAACGTGCAGTCTAATGCATTGATCGATTCTGGGGCAGCAGGAAATTATATCGATATATCTTTTGTTGATTTAAATAAAATTCCTACTGTTTGTAAGGCACAACCAGTCTCAGTTAAACTTATTGATGGTTCCCTCATACAACATGGTCCCATTACTCATCAAACAATACCTTTACTAGTGACAACTGACAATGGACATACTGAATATCTTACTTTTGACTTAATTTCCATCCACATGCATACACTTATTTTTGGCTTTTCATGGTTAAAAAAACATAACCCCAGCATTGACTGGTCCACTCCACAGGTATCATTAGCATCACCATTCTGTTTAAAAACATGTTATCCATATCAGTTAATCTCTGCTATTGAATCTGAACTACCAGAAATTTATCAGGATCTGGCAGAGGTGTTTGATCTAAAAGAGGCAGAAAACCTCCCCCCTCATAGGGAGTTTGATTGTCCAATTGATCTGATACCGGGCTCTCAAATTCCTCACGGAAAAATATACCCACTTTCACAAGAGGAACTTACTTACTTACGTTCCTATTTAGACGACAATCTCCGAAAAGGTTTTATATCCCACTCAACATCTCCAGCTGCTGCTGGAATGTTCCTAGTACGCAATAAGGACGGTACAATAAGACCCATTATTGATTATAGAGCTTTAAACGAAATTACTGTTAAAAACAGATATCCTCTACCCCTCATACCCGAATTATTGGAACGTTTAAACGAAGCTACAATTTATTCAAAACTTGATCTTAAGGGGGCTTACAATCTTATCCGTATGAAAGAAGGTCATGAGTGGAAAACCGCCTTTAGAACCCGTTATGGGCTCTTTCAATATAATGTAATGCCCTTCGGCTTAAGCAATGCTCCTGCAACATTCCAGCATTTTATTAATGAAATATTCCACGACCTTATGGACATCTGTGTTATAATTTACTTAGATGATATTCTAATATACTCCAAAACACCCTCTGATCACGAAAAGCATGTAAGATGGGTACTCACCCATCTCAAGGAGCACAAATTATATGCTAAATTAGAAAAATGTGTATTCCATGTCTCTAAGATAAAATTTTTAGGTTATATAATAACTCCTAACCATGTACAAATGGATCCTGACAAAGTGTCTGCCATTAAAGATTGGCCAGCTCCCACTACTGTAAAAGCGTTACAACGCTTTATCGGTTTCGCTAATTTTTATCGAAAGTTTATTAAAAACTTTTCTTCAATAGTAAGACCACTGACACAACTGACTAGTGTTAATCAAAAATTTAAATGGTCTCAAAAAGCTCAAGAAACCTTCGAAAAACTTAAAGAGTTATTTTCTACAGCACCAATCTTATCACTACCCAACTTTGATCTACAATTCCAACTTGAAGCAGATGCCTCTAATACTGGCATAGGAGCAGTACTCTCCCAACAACAAGTTGAGAATGGGGAAATTCACCCCATTGCATTTTATTCAAGAACCTTAACTAGTGCAGAAAGTAATTATAGTGTGGGGGACAAAGAATTGTTAGCAATAAAGAGTGCCCTTGAACAATGGAGACACCTCCTAGAAGGATCTAAACTTCCATTCATTATTTTTACTGACCATAAGAATCTTGAATATTTAAAAAAGAACAAGACTTTGACAGCCAGACAAGCGAGATGGTCTCTATTTTTAGACCGTTTTAACTTTATAATTACCTACAAACCAGGCAGTCAAAATACTAAGGCTGATGCTTTATCACGTATAAACGAAAGCTTAACTCATGAACCACCTAATTTTACTATCCCTCCTGAAAAAATCATAGGCGTCCTGACCCCTATAGAACAAGAGGTTCACAAGGCTTTAAAACAAGATTCAATACCCCACCAAACTTGTGTTAAAGACTCTCAATCTGGATTGTACTATCATAACAGTCAATTGTATATTCCCAAGAGCATGAGATCATCAATACTCACACACACTCATGATGATACAATGTCTGGTCATCCTGGAATTAAAAAGACCATTGAACTAACCCGACGTAATTTCTGGTGGCCTGGCATGAACAAATATATATATGACTATGTATCAGGATGTGAAAATTGTGCCCGAAATAAATTAGTTCATAAGAGACCAATTGGTCTACTTACACCTCTGCCTATCCCAGATAAACCATGGAGTACCATAGCCATGGATTTTATTGTTGAACTCCCACTCACTCAACAATATAATACTATCATGGTAATAATTGACCATTTAACCAGACTAGCTCATTTTATCCCACTTAAGGGATTACCCTCAGCTATGACTACGGCTAAGGTATTTATCGATCATATAGTCAGACTACATGGTTTACCCTCCAACATAATTACAGATAGGGGAACGCAATTTACCTCATCCTTCTGGAGATCTCTGTGTAAATTGCTAAAGATTGACCACCTTTATACCACTGCTTTCCATCCCCAGACTAATGGACTCACAGAGAGACTTAATCAGACCATAGAACAATTCTTACGATGTTACATATCACATCTCCAAGATGATTGGACAGTTTATCTTCCCATGGCCGAATTCACATATAACAATTCCATAAATACTTCTATCAAAACTTCCCCCTTTTTTGCAACATATGGTTACCACCCAAACACTATATCTCTTTCTAACAAATCTGTAAACTCTCCTACAGCAACTGAATTTACATCTAACCTCCACGAAAGGTTAATTGTCCTGAAAAGACATCTACATGAAGCCAAGCAATATCAAAAATCATATTATGACTTAAAACATCGTAAGGGTCCTGATTATAAGGTTGGGGACTTAGTACTTCTCTCAACAAAAAATCTTAAACTCAAAGTTCCTAGCAAGAAACTTGCGAATCAATTCTTGGGTCCATTTCCAATAGAACATGTGATAAATTCCAATGTGGTTAGACTTAAACTGCCAAAAGACTACAAAATACATCCTTCTTTCCATATCTCATTGTTGAAACCATTCCCAACCAAAAACCATCCTTCTTCTATTCCGCCACCACCTGTGATGGTTGATCATCAAGAAGAATTCGAGGTTGAATCCATACTGGATTCTAGGATACACAGAAATAAACTGGAATATCTCATTAAATGGAAAGGTTACGGCCCTGAGGAAAACTCCTGGCTCATTCATTCCGAAGTCCATTCGCCCCGATTGATCAAGTTCTTCCATAAGAAATATCCACTTAAACCTCACGCAGAATCCCCAGGGGTGATTCCCTGAGGAGGGGGGCATGTGATATCCCTTTAAATCTAAACCCTGCATTAGCACTTCCTTCCTATTTAAGGAAGTGCTTACCCATTAATCAGGGCCTGAAAATTGAAGTTGTTTCTCACTTCTCCTTGCTCCTCTGAGGAGCTACTACCACATTGTGCATTTGTTGCATAACCTTCAGGTCTTTTACATCGCCTTCGATACCCGCTGGGTATCTACTTTTGCCTCTATCCTGAGCGGGACCATCTTCCGGATTCATCCGCCAAACGGAACTTCTTTCACCACGCCGAAGTCGCGCTCACACCAAACAGACGCTGAACCTAAGAGCTGCAACTTACCTCTCAACCTGTATATCCAAAAGGCATTACCGCTCCCCACGCTTCATACCACCGCTACTGTTAAGATAAGTACCGCTCTCCACGCTACAATTTATTCATTCATAAAGGTTAAACCTTAGACATCATTGTTTGTTATTGGAGATTCCTATAACCTTTATTGTGATTCTCATCTGACTCAGTAGATTGCGGTTTGGTATTCAAGCTAGTATGTCTGGACTGTGTATATATTTTATTGCATGAAAGTGTGAGTGCGTGAAGAAATTACCTTTACTTTATCAAGCAGTCTAATCCTTTGCTTTGCTTTATCTGCTTTAATCAGCATTTACTGTTGCATAATTTTGTAACACATATGACTCTCTCTGAACTTAAAACTCAGTTACTCATAATATTTCCTGAATATTTATATATTCATACCTTAGTGAAGTTTCATAATATTCTATCAATTACAAAATTAATGACTCACCTTAAATAAGTAAGTTTAATAAATCATTTTCTCTTGCTTATTTTAAGAAAAGAGCAACAAAACCTTTATTTTTCCATATTTAAATCATTACACTATTAGATAACTTTTGGTTATCACAATAGCAAACGGGAGAGGAAGCAACAACAATAAAGTTTCAAACAAGCAATGTTCAGGAGGGTGGTTACTATGGAGTGACCCAGCAACTGCCAGCCCACAATGTCAGCCAACGCCAACTCGGACTGAGAATGAAGAGGTGCTCTGTAGGGGTTTGGCGCGCCTCTCATGGGGTCGGCAGACACATGAATTTACCTGCTCTCCATCCGCATAAGTCCCAGCAAAAGGCCTGTCAGAACTGGACCTGTTAGTAGACCGTGCGTGCATATTTTTAAGTCCGTATGTGCGATGGTTATGCCGGTCGCCATGTACGTCAGGAGATGTAGGTGGTGCGACAGGAATTCCAGCCGCATTGTTAGCACGGTAAGCGGTACTGTGACCAATCTCTATTTCCAAGCTTCTTGGTCTGGGCTCTGTGGTTGGAGCTGCAGTAGGCATAGCGGGTAGCAGTGAGTTGCTTTTTGAATCCCCAGCTGGTGCTATGACAGAGTTCCAACGCTCCATGGGGGAAGGTGATGCCCCGGCTTGTAGGATTGTCACCGCTGCTCCCTTCCGTGAGAGAGTTGAGGCTGGAGAGCTGATGTCCGCCTGTGGGCATGATACTAAGCTGCCCTTCACGCTCTGTAAGTTAGGTTCGGGGATAGATGTCACCTGTCGGCGCGGTTGTACTGTTGCTCTCACCAATGTGTTTAGGTTAGAGCAGGACAAGAGGAGCCGTTCTAGTTTGGGCAATAAAATGGCCTTTATTTCGTCCAGGGCATGGGTATCCGTACACATTTCTTTGGTGATGAGCCTCTCCATCATGTAGAATCTATGTACAATGTGGCGGGAGATCACCCGCCACTACACCAAACGGTTTCTTGCTTCTCGGGGGCCGAGGGATAGTATGCCTCAATCCAGTAAAGTTCTCGGGCACAAACACTGCCAAGAGAGAGAAGGATGGCGAAGGTTCTAGCCACTTTTAACTGCTAGCTACTCGGAGCCTCATGAGTCTGTGGCCATCTTGGAACGCCGTCCACCGGAAGTCCCAAGCGACTTAATTTTAGATCATAACTTGATAGATGTGTGGCGTATCTGTAATCGTTCAATGAAAGGTTTTACCTATTACTCAGCCACACATCAATCATACTCTAGGATTGATTATATCTTTATTAGCCAGATTCTATGCCCTTTACTAATAAATACAAACATATCCCAAACATCATGGTCAGATCACTCCATTGTTGAGATTTCCCTAGGGGGGTTCTTTGACCCCTCAAGACAGAGAAATTGGACACTAGACATGCACTTATTAAAAGATGAAGTTATTTCCCAAAAATTAATCAAATCTATCAAGGAATACTGGCAAATAAATAAAAATTCAACGGAAAACCCGCTATATGCATGGGGGGCTTTTAAATCATACCTTAGGGGTATACTTATTAGGGAGAAGGCCCTCATAATCAATAAAAGAAAAGAAGCCCTTCGGCAAAAAAAACTAGAATTGGATAAACTCCAGATGACTCACATACATAGCAGAACAGAAGCCGGAGCTAGAGCAATCATAGCTAAGAAAGCTGAAATAGACACTATATTGAATGAGGAGGCCTTATCATCCCTGAGAATAATTGAAGCACAATATTTTATATACGCTAATAAGCCTGACCGAATGCTAGCTAGGAAAATTAGGAATATAACACGTATTTCCTCTGTTCCCCAATTGCAAACTCCAGAAGGTCACCTTCTTAACGATCCTCCACAAATAGCTAATGCCTTCGCTGATTTTTATCAATCCTTATATAATCTGCCGGTCGATAATTCTAAAAACAGGGTCACACAGATCCAGACATTTCTAACAGAAAGTAATATTCCCCAACTGGATGGGGAGCGAGCAGGTCAATTAGACGCCCCAATTTCTTCTAGGGAAGTTATAATAGCAATAAAACAAATTAAAAGTAACAAAGCCCCAGGCCCAGATGGGTACTCGGGGGGGTTCTATAAGAAGTTTTCGATAGATCTAGTTCCACATTTAGTTGAATCCTTTAACCACATACTCCAAGGAGGTTTTGTTCCACCAGAGCTCCTGTCAGCGAGAATTTGTGTAGTGCCTAAACCAGGTAGGGACAAATTCCATTGTAAAAACTATAGGCCTATATCATTAATAAATTTAGATCTCAAGCTTTTTACTAAAATACTAGCCAATAGGTTAAACCCAATGCTGACCAACTTAGTCAACCCAGATCAGGTAGGATTTATAAGAGGGAGGGAGGCGCCTGACAATGTTAGAAAGATAATCGACTTAATTGATTACGCAAATAAAAAAAGAACGCCTTCTCTGTTCCTATCATTGGATGCAGAGAAGGCGTTCAATAGGATCTTTTGGGACTATATGTTCCTCACTTTGCAGCAGTTTGGGATTAAGGGAAATTTCTTGAAGGCAATTCAGGCATTGTATACGACCCCGTCAGCTTTTATCAGACTATCAGGTTATCAATCTAAATCAATCAGGATCCGAAATGGGACAAGACAGGGGTGCCCCCTGTCCCCGTTACTTTTCGCCCTCTGTATAGAACCGTTAGCAGCGACTATTAGAAATCAGAATGACATCAAAGGCATTCAAATAGGCGACACGGTACACAAACTCGCATTATTCGCTGATGATGTGATATTAACTATCACTAAACCTATGTTATCCCTGCCCCCGCTCTACAAATTATTATCAGATTTCGGGAGACTATCTGGATACAAAATAAACAATGACAAATGTGAAGCACTAGAAACCCACCTCCAAGAAACAACAAAAAAACTTCTTGAGATCAACTTTGACTTTAAATGGGCCTCCTCTAATATCACATACTTAGGCATTGCCATATCAAATAACCTAGAAAGCATATTTAAACTAAACTATAAAAAAATGTTTATACATCCTAAAAAGGAAATGAAAACTTGGTCAACTTACAAAGTATCTTTTTATGGTAAAATAGTAATCACAAAAATGATAATATTACCAAAGCTGCTCTACCTCTTCAGAGCATTGCCTATTACCGTTCCCCAAGAGGATTTACTTGATATGCAGAGAAATATGTTAAGATTTGTTTGGGTTAATAAAAAGGCTAGAATCAATAAGAAAACATTGCTCCAAGGTAAAGACCGAGGAGGTCTGGGAGTACCAGATCTACAAAAGTACTTTTGGGCTGCTAGATTAGCACAAACTTCGCTCTGGAATACTAGAGGGAACGACATAAAGTGGGTAAAATTAGAAAGTGACATGTTACAATTATACCCAATCTATCAGATTTTGTGGACACCTAAGCGAGATAGACCATTGAATTGGTCCAATTACTTCTCCATAGCACATTCTATTAGAATATGGGACACTCTACAGGGAAAATACAAACTACATACAGCTAGCTCTTTAGCAACACCGTTAAATTTGCCATTTGTTCAGGTTCCAAAAGCAGTAAGCAACATATGGGCTAACAAAGGACTATACCGAATAGCTGATATTATGATGAACTCCACATTCATATCATTTGAGGAATATAACTCTATCCAACCGATATTGCCGGGCTCCTGGCTCCACTATATGCAGCTGAAATCTAGAATTAAGGAAAT
Organism: Bombina bombina; assembly: GCF_027579735.1. Classification (NCBI taxonomy): domain Eukaryota; kingdom Metazoa; phylum Chordata; class Amphibia; order Anura; family Bombinatoridae; genus Bombina; species Bombina bombina. The sequence goes on from NC_069508.1 coordinate 63,085,332, forward strand.
AGGTAGACCACCTTCACACACAGCACATTCCCCCTTTGAAAAGATATGCATATCTGCAACTAGAACTAAAGGAGCTATATCGATCTTATATAACCTATTAAATAACAATAGCACAGTAGACAAACTACATTTTATGGCAAAATGGGAAGAGGAAGGACAGTTTGTAAAAGAGCCTCCAGAATGGTCTGAAATCCTAAAAAAAGGACAGGCGTGTTCTATCAGTGCCAATCTGAAAGAAAATTACATTAAAGTAGCGTATAGTTGGTACCTACATCCCAGCAGAATACAGTGGACAGACAAAACCCCCAAGTCATGCTACAGAGGCTGCGGAGAGGTTGGGTCTTACACACATATGTGGTGGTCTTGTGTGGAGGCGCAGAAAATTTGGTTACAAACCAATAACCTCCTATCTGACATATTAAATAGACAAATTACACTGAGTAGAGAACAGGCTTTGCTGCACTTCCCAATTGAGGGACTTACCAAAGCTAAGTCAAAGTTAGTAGGAATGGTTTGCACAGCTGTCAAGACCTCAATAGCAAGGTTCTGGAAGTCTTCAGTACCTAGTTTTAATATCATAATAAATAAACTTAAATATTATTATCAAATGGCAGACATTTCCTCTACCCTACTTAACACCAGAACAGAGTTCCTCCAGATATGGGAGGACTGGATAGTTTGGATAGATACTCAACGAATGAGAAACAGACGTAGCATTCAGGTAATGGAGGATACAACAGAGAGTGCGGATACCCACTAGTGACACTGGCTCTCAACCTTTTATTTCCCCCTTCTTTAACTGGGAGATTCCCTTCTATTCTTCTTTCTACTTTTTCCTATTTCTACTTTCTTTCTAATATCTAATTATGAAAAATTTGTAAACAAGAGGAAAAGTATAGCATCTTTTACTGTTTATTTCCTTAGATTGCTTTATCTGAGGTGATTTTTCTTTTTTTTTTTTGTCCTTGACGAATTATAATACGACAATAACATAAAACATTAAGCATGAAATGGTAGACCTGTATGAAGAAAATGGTCTGCCATGACGTTACTGCATTCTTTGTATAATAAGAATTGTCCTGTTACATTTATATATATGCCATAATTGTCATGGAATTTGTTACCTTTTTCTCAATAAAAAATTATTTCGTAAAAAAAAAACACATGAACTAACACCCTCTAGCTGTGAAAAACTGTCAAATGCATTTCAAATAAGAGGCGGCCTTCAAGGACTTAAACATTAGCATATGAGCCTACCTAGGTTTAGCTTTCAACCAAGAGTACAAAGCAAATTTGATGATAAAAGTAAATTAAAAAATTGTTTAAAATTACATGCCCTATATGAATCATGAAAGTTTAATTTGAACTTTAATATCCCTTTAATGCCATTGCCATAATTCGTTACTCACAGGGCTAGACTGGGAAATAAGACCAGCCCTGGATATTTTTGAAGACCGGACTAACCCCAGCCCCCTCCAGGCCCAGCCAACCTCGCCCCACAGTTCAGCTCATACCCAACCCCCTCTTTCTGCCCCACCTTTTTACTTTTTAGCTTCCAGGAGCAGACTGGCTTTGAATAGATGTGCTATGCTGTGCACAAGGCTCACTTTGTGCCCTGGCTGGGAGGCTCCCTCTGCATTTCTGGCCAGGATCTGGTCTTGCTGCGCCGGTGGCTAACCTCTCACAGGTAAATTTCCAAGGAATCCCAGTGGGCCAATACAGCACTGATTACTAAAAGAGAGGTCAATCACAATTTTGTAGAAAAACTTATATAATGATTTTCAGCAGGATCATTAAAGATAAATAAATTGATAGATTTTTCTAAAAGATTGTGGTCGACCCCCATATTCTATAAAAATGTCCTAAACCACCATTTTTTTTTAGGCTCTTTATGAACATTTTTTTAACTTTGAAATACAAAAAAATATTTTTTTTTCACAAGTCATCCACTGTGATGGCTCATTTTGTAATATCAACATGTGCACATTTCAGCCAGAAATACACTTTGCATTCCTGTGGCTAAGAATCTTTGAACTGAGCACCACAGCATTCTGCCACTGGAATAGTGAAGCTATTTTTAAGAATCTGTCAAAATAGGAAGTTTTGTGAAAAGTTTTAGTTATGCCCTGCAGCCAATGAGATTATCCCTGATAATTAAGGAGACACTAATCCTACTTAGGTTTCACAATCAGCAAATTGAGACATTCAGGGCTAGATTACGAGTGAAGCAATATCTTAACGTGCGCCCATAAAGGGGTAAATTTGACACTTTACGGGCGCACGTAAAATAACCAGCCATTACAAGTGGCTGGTTAATGCTCCTGCGAGCTTGCGGTTTCACTTTGTGCTTAAAAGGCAGACCTCTGGTTAAAAGTTAAAATATGCCCCAATTGCCCCCCAAATTTTACTGTGTTACTGAGCAGATACATTTCAAATAAGAATGAGCATTTTTATTTTTTAAAATAAAAGCCACACAAAGCAGTTATAAGGGGTTAACGTGAGGGGATATGGGGTGTTTTTTTTAAAAAAAAAAAACAGCACTAAAGTGCCTTTACATAGAGGTGAAGGGAAACTGTGTTTTATACTTTAAAATATATGTATATGCTTATATACAAATTAAGAGAGAGAGTTTGCTGGCCCCACTCCAAAAGTTAAATGTATAATTCATATGACTGTCTATTTTCTCTTTGGAAGGATGGAGGCTATGATAACGGGGAACACCCGAAACGTGTAAGCCGTCGTGCTGCGCTTCTCACGACAATTTGTATTGGTAGCTTGTGAATTATACATTTTAAGGAATTACAAATAAATGTTATATTTTATCTTACGAAATCTTCCAAAAGCGTGTTACTCTCAATTTTTGTATGCTTATATACATACATATTGCTGTGTTAATATGTGTATATACACACATAAACACAAACACACACACACATATATATATATATGTTGCTTGCTGCATTCGGTTATCACTCTTCCAATCTCGCTGCTCTTCGGCTTTTTCCCAGCTTTATTGATAAGCTGTCACTAAGCACCCACACTAAACTACACTGTTCTACCCCCTATAACGGCACCCCCGGAGCCCCCCGAAACTAAATAAAGTTATTAACCCCTAAACTGCCGCTCCTAGACCCCACCGCAACTATAATAAATCTTAGGATTTATTTTTATTTTACAGGCAAATTTCAATTTATTTTAACTAGGTACAATAGCTATTAAATAGTTATTAAATTGAAATTTGCCTGTAAAATAAAAATAAATCCTAAAATAGCTACAATATAATTATTAGTTATATTGTAGCTATATTAGGGTTTATTTTATAGGTAAGTATTTAGTTTTAAATAGGAATAATTTAGTTAATAAGAATAATATTTATTTAGATTTTTTGTATGCTTATATACATACATATTGCTGTGTTAATATGTGTATATACACACATAAACACACACACACACACATATATATATATATATATATATATATGTGTGTGTGTGTGTGTTGCTTGCTGCATTCGGTTTCTCTGAGTTAATTAAATTTCTCTGTTTAAGTATAGAGTTAGAGAACCAAGGAAGTTTTTAAATTGTTTGCTGCATTCTGTGCAGTTTTACATTTATATTTAACAGTTTTTATTTAAGTTTTCTAATTCCTGTTTGTTGTTTTTTGTTTTGTTTTTCCATATCTTTTTGCGTGTGTGTAATTAGGAGAGGGATTAGTTTCACCTGTGTGGGCCTACACTATAAATGTAGCTCATTAACTCTGTGAACCTTGCTCTGTGAGGGCTTGCTTCCTTCAGTTTCTCTGTGTTCAGTAAGTTTCTCTGTTTAAGTATAGGAGTTTGAGAACTAAGGGGATTAGGGCAAAATAAGGAGTTGGAGTAACCAAGGGTGAATATAAATCTTTCATATTTTTAAGTTAAACCTTTTAGTAAGAATGTGTGAGAATCTTATTCAGTGTACAGCTTGTCATATGTTTGCATCACTGGAGCAGCCATTTCAGGGATCATATGTCTGTGGAAGCTTGTATTAAATGTCTGAAGGACCAAATTGCAAGGGAAATGGATATGACTGAGCAGATTGTTCATGGTTCTAGCAGTGGGAGTGGAGAGGATTAAGATGGGGAGACTCTGGGAAGTAGCTGGGTCACAGTTGAAGGGGAAGCAAAAGTAAGCAGAAGAGTCCAGTTCTGAGCTGGTACACCCCAACAGATTTCCTAGATTGAGTGAAGATGTTGGAGATATAAGTTCAGGGGTGGAAGTGTCAGAGAGGGCTGTTCTACCTAGTATAGTGAACAGTCCTTCAGTCATGGAAGAGGGACATACTACAGTGAACAGTCCTTAGACAGGTAAGAGAGACATACAAGTCTGGGCCTGATACAGATGTTGGTTGTAGGAGACTCTCTTATTAGGAAGGTTGATATGGTAATTTTTTTATCCAGATCCCTTAAATAGAACAGTTTTCTGTCTTCCAGGGACTCATGTTAGGCATATTGTGGAGCGGTTTGATAGATTGTTAGATTGATGTGGGTCTGATCCTGCAGTCATGGTGCATATTGGCATTAATGAAGTAATCAGAGGGAGATGGAGTGTCCTAAAAATGACTTCAGGGAGTATGGTAGCAAGTTTAAAGCAAAGACCTCAAATGTAATATTTTCAGAGATATTACCAGTGCCATGTGCTAAACCAGTAAGGCAGAAGGAGCTAAGGTCAGTAAGTTCCTGGATAAAAACATGGTGTAAAAATTACGGGATGGACTTTTTAGTGCACTGGGCTGACTTTTCACTTAAGTACAATTTGTACAGTAAGGATGGATTGCACCTGAATGACATGGGTGCAGGTGTGTTGGGGGAATAGGCAAAGGATTGGGGGGCAATCCAAACCTAATAGAACAGACAGATCTTTGAAAATGTCACACCTAGAATAACTCAAAAAAGAGATGGCAGAAGGGTACACTTAGGAAATGTAACATTAGAAAGTTTGGAGGAAAACAAACCAAGTAGCAGCAGAAAGCACATGTAAATTAAAGGTATGACAGCAAATGCAAGAAGGTAAAATGGGGAACTTGAGTTCTTCATTGCAGAAGAGGATTATGACATTATCAGTGTAACTGAAATCTGGTGGGATGATTCACACGACTGGGCAGTTAACTTAAAGGTTTATACTTTATTTAGGAGGGACAGGAGTAATAAAAGGGGTGGAGGAATTTGAATGTATATTAAATTTGACCTTAAACCAACAATAAGGCAAGATATTTATGATGACACAAGTGATAATGTAGAGACCCTGTGGGTTGAAATAAAGAGTTAGGGAAAAAAATCCTAAAGAAACATTACTAGGAACATGCAACAAGCCCCACAACATTAGTGACCCGGAGGAAACTCAACTACCAATGCAAACAGGAAAGGTTGCTTATAATAGTACTGTAATTATGGTAGCTTTTAACTACTCTGACATAAACTGGGCCAATGAAACTAGTAATAAAGCTAAGAGAGATAGATGTTTAAATGTTCTCAGGGACAACTTCATGTCACAATTAGTAGAGGAGTCAACTAGGATTAAAGCTATATTGGATTTTAGTGCTATCAAACAGTAGAGATATAGGCCTCTAGTTATCAACGTGTCTACTTACCTGCCTTCGCCGGCCCAATACGCCCGCCTAAGCTCGCCTACCATCGCCGCCGCGGACCTGAATAAGCTCGCCAAAGTTATCAAAAAAGCTGTCAAAAAGATGTGCACCAAGTACGGGGGGATGAGCAGCGGACTGTGATAGTTATCACTCATCCGATCTCGCTGCTCTTCGGCTTTTTCCCAGCTTTATTGATAAGTTGTCACTAAGCACCCACACTAAACTACACTGTTCTACCCCCTATACCGGCACCCCCGGAGCCCCCCGCAACTAAATAAAGTTATTAACCCCTAAACCGCTGCTCCTAGACCCCGCCGCAACTATAATAAATCTTAGGATTTATTTTTATTTTACAGGCAAATTTCAATTTATTTTAACTAGGTACAATAGCTATTAAATAGTTATTAAATTGAAATTTGCCTGTAAAATAAAAATAAATCCTAAAATAGCTACAATATAATTATTAGTTATATTGTAGCTATATTAGGGTTTATTTTATAGGTAAGTATTTAGTTTTAAATAGGATTAATTTAGTTAATAAGAATAATATTTATTTAGATGTATTTAATTAATATTTAAGTTAGGTGGGTGTTAGGGTTAGGGTTAGACTTAGGTTTAGGGGTTAATAATTTTATTATAGTTGCGGCGGGGTCCGGGAGTGGCGGTTTAGAGGTTAACATATTTATTATAGTGGCGGCGGGGTCCGGGAGCGGCGGTTTAGGGGTTAATCAGTTTATTAGAGTGGCGGTGGGATCCGGGAGCGGCGGTTTAGGGGGTAATACATTTATTTAGTTGCGGCGGTGTGGGGGGGGGGCAAATTAGGGGTGTTTAGACTCGGGGTACATGTTAGGGTGTTAGGTGCAGACATCTCCCATAGGAATCAATGGGATGTCGGGCAGCAGCGAACATGAACTTTCGCTATGGTCAGACTCCCATTGATTCCTATGGGATCCGCCGCCTCCAGGGCGGCGGATTGAAAACCAGGTACGCTGGGCCGGAAAAGTGCAGAGCGTACCTGCTAGTCATTTGATAACTAGCAACTTGCATTCGGAACATCTGGAGTGACGTAAGAATCGATCTGTGTCGGACTGAGTCCGACGGATCGAAGCTTACGTCACTATATTCTACTTTTGCCGGGCAGCAGGGCTTGATAACTAAGGCGAATCAGCCTCGCCACAAATACGCTGCGGAATTCCAGCGTATTTGAGGTTGACGGCTTGATAACTAGGCCTCATAATATCAAACAAAGAACATTTGGGTAACAGTGACCATAACATGGTCACATATGAAATCACTTTCCATAAGCAGTGTTATAAAGGTTTAACCAAGACTTTTAATTTTAAAATTCAATGATTTAAGGAAATCATTAAATAACATAAATTGGGACAAAGCATTCTCTAATAAAAATACAGTGGGTAAATGGATAACATTTAAAACTTTGTTAAATAAATATACATATCAACACATACGACATGGTTACAAAAGTAAAATAAATAAATCCAAAACAAAGTGGCTAAATAAAAATGTGTCAAGAGAAATTAGGAAAAACGTAATGCATTTAAATTAATAGTACAGACTCAACAGACCAAATATATAATGAATGTAACAAAGCATGCAAAAAAGTAATGAAGGGAGCGGAGTCTGTCCGCGCAGGAAGATTTCCGCAAAATAAGTTGGCTCCGTTGCTCTAAAGCCTGCTAGCATAAAAAAAAGAGCATTTATCTTGGTGACAAAACTATAAAATGTAAGGGATCATCATAGGGATGTGATGATCTGGTAGCTGAGCAAATACCAAGCCTGAACAAAATCACAGACCAGTATACAATACCCTGCTACACACGAGGTACTGTTCAGACGCCATTATAGCATACATACCCACCGGAGCAGTGAATCTCTACTAAGTACACTAAACTTGAGGAGGAGGGAGTAGCACCTACGTTCCTCACTTCACTTCGGGAGAGACTGCATCTTAGGACCTGCATTTTCCACCGGTCCGTGTACGGGTGTGGGGCAGTTGGGAACCAGTCCATGTCCCTCTGAATAAGAGGCCGGGGCATCATCTCACGCCAGTACACCAAGGTAATAAAAGCTTCACAGACCGCAACTGCCCTATAAAATAGTGAGACCTCACCACAGACCAAGCTGCGACCCTTTAATCAAAGACCGGTATTGCAAGGCAATAAGTCTGCTTACACTTTACTCCCGGGCCACATTACCTGTGCACTGAATTTGGAGCGCACATTTGACACTAAAATCTGGGGGCTACGCACTGGGATCTCATTACACAAGCCTAATCTCAGCTGCGCCATATTGTAAAGCCCCTGAAAGCACACGCACCCTGCAGTATAAAAGAGTGTCTAAGCAATCACTGAAAAGGTGTGTACTATAACGTCTGAACAACGGATCTGTGTCACACTAGGGGCACAAAAGCATATCTAAACAGACCTTTAATAAATGAAAAGGAATCTGAAAATTAAAGGAACAGCAAACTCAGTTGCACTATATCCCTTCATATACCTGGGTACATCCACCTTTAAAGAACTGTATGCCACTTAAAAAACTGCCCAAGATGGATTAACAGAATAAGACAGCGACACTGACCCACTATTTTAGGGCACAAGAACCTGCTCTAGAGGTCACTGCTGACCAACCAGAGAGAGCTACTTCTTCACAGGCATTAGATCTTCAGCTACAACATGATACTGTCTTCACTAAGGACAATTCAAAAATGCTTTCATCTAAAGAGGATATAAAAGAGGTGCTTTAGGAGGTAAAAGGGCTCTTTGGCGAGCTACACAAATACATCAATAAAGTCTTGAGGCGAGTTACAACACTAGAGGAAGCACATGAAGCCTTATATAACGATGTCCAAGATGTGGCTAAGCAAACCCAACAACAGGAAAATACAATTTACAATTTGATGGAGAAAGTTGAGGACTTAGACAACCGCAATAGGCGGAACAATTTAAGAATTAGGGGGGTCCCTGAGACAGTTAATCCGGCAGCCTTACATGGCTACTTACAAGATTTGTTTAGAACAATTAAAGGTACACCAAACTCCCCGGATATCACATTGGAAAGTACGCACAGATCTCTTAGACCTAGACCTACCAATAAGGCCCCTCCAAGAGATATTATCACGAAAATCCTCAACTTTGCAGATAAACAAGACATACTACGCAATGCTACAGCCAAGGCGCCACTTACTCATGCTGGCATTGATATCTCTATTTTCTCAGACATTAGCCCAGTGACACTTCAGAAACGCCGAGACCTTACATTTATTACAGATGTCCTAAGATCTAACCGGATAACTTACAGATGGGGTTTCCCTGTGAGTATAACGGCCACTAAAGAAGGACAGACAACAACATTCTGCAGCCTGGATGACCTACCCACCTTTTGTAAAACCCTGGGAGTGACGATAGCTGACCCTTCTCTTCAGCCGGAACGGACAGCAGAAGAAGCATGGGATATCAATCTGGACTCAGCGTCACATTCAGCCAAAGAGGACTAACATTACCGCTTGATGTCTGTTTCAGAGACTAGAGACTTGTGCAAAAGCCCCATACATCCCACGAAAGACTGGTCTATTCGATAAGTATATACAACCATTGCTTGTTTTACCGAGAATATATTAATCCAATGCTTTGAAAAATAACTGTTATGCACTTAGAATGTTAGCAAACATTTAGTTGCTTGTTTTATATGTTTTTATATGTAAATGAGGTAAACACCTGTTTCCACACAGTACACTTTCCCTCCTGGGACAGAGGCCCCAGGATATATTTTTGTCCCTCTAATGATCACACATCACTTTTTTTATCAGGTTGGGACTTTGCAATAAACATAAATTTAAGAATGCCAGGCCTCACTTTCATACTCACCTGTTGTTACCCCTAAGAGCCTGCCCTTTTTATGGTATAGACCTACACCCCATTAATGGTTCACTAGACCACGACCCTTTAGAGAACTCAAATGAGTCATGATAAGATATAACATACTGTGGCAGTGGTGTGTTGAGAACACTACTGATGTCTGATAGGGCATGCACATGGTATCACAACATTTATATTGGAAGCAGGCTAATTATGGTGTGGAATTGGGTATACAGGGAGGCGAGGGAATTACTGTATTGTCTCAGTTTATATGACCGGAGTGTTCTGTATTTGCATAAAGGGCAAGTGATAACTTATGCTGTATAGTACTGGCTCATAGCTCAATGCATACCCCTTGATTGACTATAACTATTCCCCTTCACAGAACAACCCAGTTGATCAATGTTATCTTGCAGTCATTTAGTACTAAAGGGAGCTAGATACAAAGACTTAAGAAAGATGATGCCATAGCTTTAACAACTATAAAATATATACATAGCTACCTCATTGACCTCTTCACCTTTTTCTTTAAAATAAACCCATCCCGCCTTTGCTTAATAGATATCTACAGATTGCAAGCAGATATCTCTAGAATAATAGGATCTCTCCCAGTTGGCCAGTGGACCCCCTCATTAGGCCCAATACTAGCTTACATATAGGTTACTTGCTCTTTGAGATGTTCATCACATAAACTTTTTTTTTTTTTTTTTTAGCCTAGAGGGCTTATGGCTCGACCCCAATACTTTCTACTTCTTTTCCTCCTCTCCTTGAGCCAGACTATAAACTGTGGTGTAGAAAAGAGACACATTGCTTGATTACAGCACACCGCAGACATTTTTCTTCCTTTTCTTCTCTTTTCTTCTTCTCTTTCTCTCTTTAGTTGTTACCTTTTTACCCTAGGTTTCACAGATTCATTTCTGGACTAGTGCACACGTGCAATCTCTAACTTCCCCTTATCTTCCACCCCCCCCCCCCCCTCCTTCACCTCTCATCGATTCTGTAATGTCCTTACATAGCAAACATTAACTCTTTATATGAATGATGCACTTGCAACTTCTAAATGTAAACTGGCACTTTATTTACTGCATGACATAGCAAGGTGCTCCTGTAGATTTGCACACAGTAATATGGATATTTACACATATATAGTCCTTTATAATGAATGGCTGCTGCACTCCTTATATTAGCAGTCCTGTACACTGTGTATGCAGCACTATAGTAATCCAGGGTAACTGATAACTGTATAACTGTTAACTGTATAACTGCAATATAACTTATGTGTAACTGACAGTTCTTACTCTTTCTGACTGGCTGATGCTGTATCCTCTGCAGTGATCTGTAGCTGACATTACATTTATTAGTATCAGCAATTGTCAAAGCTCAGGTTCAATCCTTGTAACTGCATCACAAACTGTCACAAGATGGCATCTCTGAACTGTACTGATTCTAAGCACAGCCCCTTGATGACATCATCTTTGTATGGAAGCCTCAATGTGCCCTTTGACCAAACCAGGAAGTAAGCACAACACTACATCTCCTTTCCTACTTATTTATTTATTTATTTGTTAAATAAACTTAACTGCACAACAACAACCGTAAGATAAATCAGTCTTCTCCAGCATCCTCTTGTATTGTGGACGTGAAAGCTGCTTCTTGTTTCTTACGTTTCTCTGATATGTTGCATGTTGTCTCCGGCGAGTGTCTCTGAGATTAACTTCAGGAGACCAACGAACAACAGGTGTTCGTTGACTGGGAGTACGAGCATGACTATTGTGGTCCTGGATAGAATTTCCTGACTCATCATTACAAGGTTCTTCTACTGAGGCTGGTATTTCTGAGTCATCTTCTGTAGTTGAGTCAGAGCCTGTGTTTGGATCATGCCAAACACCACCCCAGATATCAAAGTCATTGTCTGATTGCATTTTTATGTGATGGTCCTCACCAGCCTGTTCTCTCCTCTCTAGCCGTGGTCGTAGTTGGTTCACATGGCGGCGACACACACCTGATAGAGTGGTTATAACATACATCTTTGGGCCCTCAACCTGGGCAACAACACCTGGTGCCCATTTTTCCTCTGTATGGTACACCCTATACCAAACCAAGTCTCCTTCTGTATAGGTCCGTGAAGGTTTTCCCACTCTCATTTTATCTTGCATGATGCGGACTGTTTCTGCTACATGTGGTGTGATTAAATCCAGCTTTGTACGGATCTTCCTGCCAAACAATAGTTGAGCTGGGGCAACTTCCGTGGTGGGGTGTTGAGTAACCCTATATTGTTGCAAAAATTGTAAAATGTTTTTAGTATTAATCTGCTTCTCTGCTTTTAGCGCTTTCAGTGCCCTTTTAAAGGTTTGGACAAATCTCTCTGCTTGCCCGTTGGTGGCTGGGTGATATGGTGCCGTCCGATGATGGTGAATTCCATTTGTATGTAAAAAATTCTGGAAGTCTTGTGATACAAACTGGGGACCATTGTCTGTGACCAGTTTTCTTGGCAACCCAAATACTGAAAACAGTCTTTCTAATGCTGATATGACTTCAGTAGTTGTAGTCCTTGTCATTGGAATTACTTCTGGCCACTTAGACTGTGCATCAATTATGATTAAGTATGAGATTCCATCAATAGGACCGGCAAAGTCCAGATGTAGTCTCTCTCAAGGAGTAGTAGGCCAGTCCCATGGTTGTACAGCTCCTCGTGGAAGCTGTCCTTGAGCTTGAACACACCCTTTGCATGCCATAACATAGTTCTCAATGTCCTTATCAATGGCCGGCCACCAAACATGACCCCTAGCCTTCTGTTTCATTCTGACAATGCCTGGGTGTCCTTCATGAAGGAGTTTTAACGTAGCTTGCCATAGCCCATTAGGAACCAGAACTCTCTCACCCCATAAAATACATCAATTTCTGAGTGTGAGTTCTTTCGCTCGTAGTATGTATGCTCACTGCACATCACAGCCAGTTCTTGGCCAGCCATCTCTCAAATACTTTGCCAGAAGTTGTAATTCAGTATCACAAGCTGTCTCCTTTGCAATTTGTTTGGCATGTACTATACCCGTAAAACACACACTTGGAAGGCTTTCTTGAACAGCTGGTAAGGAATTCATTAGTGGAAGCCTGGACATGGCATCAGCATTGCCATGGAAATCATGGGCCCGGTATTTGATGCAGTAATGATATGCCCCCAAAGTTAGAGCATACCTTTGCAATCTAGCCACTGTAGTGGTTGAAATTCCTTTCCTTGGATTAAAGATGGTCAGCAGTGGCTTATGGTCAGTTAAAAGAGTAAATTGTCTCCCATAAATATAGTTATGGAACTTCTTAACAGCCCATACAATGGCCAATGCTTCCTTGTCTAATTGGGAATAGTTCTTCTCTGCCGTCGTTAGAGAACGGGAAGCAAAGGCTACCGGTCGGTCTGTCCCATCTGGCATTGTGTGTGACAATACAGCCCCTAAACCATAAGGCGAAGCATCACATGCTATCATGAGTGGTTTCTGAAGATCATAGTGCATTAACATGCGGGAACACAGGAGTAGGTTCTTGGATTCCTGGAAGGCTTTATTGCATTCACTGCTCCACAACCAGGATCGATTTGTCTCAAGAAGCTGATGTAGTGGGTGTAACGTATGGGCTAGCTGGGGAAGAAAACGGTGGTAATAGTTAAGGAGACCAAGGTATGATCGTAGTTGTGATGCATTCTGTGGTATAGGAGCTTCTTGCAAGGCCTTGACTTTGTCATCAGCAGTGTGTAGACCATGACAATCTATAACATGGCCACAAAATTCTAATTTGTCACGCATGAAAGCACACTTCTCCAAGTTGACCTTCAACCCGTAGGTCATTAGCCGCTGCAGTACCCTCTCTACATTGTGTCGATGTTCTTCCTCCGTCCTGCCCGTGATTAACATGTCATCTAAAAGGCATTGGACATAGGGTAGTCCATTTAACAGTTCTTCCATGGTGCATTGCCAGATGGCTGGTGCAGGAGCAATGCCAAAGACCATACGATTATATTGAAATAAACCACGGTGAGTATTGATGGTGAGTAACCTGCGGGAATCTGGATGTACTTCAAGTTGAAGGTAAGCATTTTTTAAATCAATCTTTGTGAATTGTTGTCCCCCAGCTAAGTTAGCAAAAATCTCTTCTGTTCTGGGTAATGGATACTTATCCACTGCTAACTGTTCATTCAACACCATCCTAAAGTCTCCACATATTCAGATCTGTCCATCTTTCTTTCTTACCGGTACAATAGGAGAAGCCCACTCACTACGATGCACTGGGGTTATAATATTTAACTCTTCTAACCTCCTCAGTTCAGCATCAACTCCTGCCCTTAAAGCGAATGGCACAGTTCGTGCTTTGAAAAACTTTGGCCTTGCTCCAGGTTTTAACTGTAACCGTACCCTTTTGTTCTTAACTTTTCCCAGAACACTTTCAAACACTGGGGCATATTTGGTCTTAATGTTCTGAATCCACTGGGCACGATCAACTCCAATATGATGAACATCACTGTTTTTGAGGCTCTCAGGCATGCCAAGGGCCGTATCCAGTCCCTTCCATAAAGAGGTGGGCCACTTGATTTTAGTATATATAGTGTAAGATTGACAGTTTTACTGTTTGTACACACAGATACAGATGCACACCCCAGTGGCGTCAAGACTTCTCTGGAGTATGTTTGTAGCTTCAAGGTAGTGGGCTGCAGCAATACTGGAATTTTCAGCTGTTTCCAATCTTTAATTGTCATAACTGAAACCGCAGCCCCAGTATCTAAGTCCATGGTCAAATCTTTTCCTTCAATATTAACATGAACGGTCAAAGGCTCAGACCCTGCTGTCATGGTGTATACAGTCAAACTCTGAACAGTTATTTCCTCTTCTGAATCTGATGTGGCTCCCTTATAAGCCATGTGGTAATTTCCCTTCTTATGAGTTTTGCTTGAGGCACTCTGCTGAGATCCTCTGCAAGCCTTCTTTAAGTGTCCTATTTTACCACAGCCATGACAACGAACATTTTTAAATCTGCATTCAGAAGCTACATGATTCTGTGCTCCACATCTGTAACAGTTAATAGGCGATGCTGCTTTTGCCGAATATTTACTGGCTGGTTTAGTCTGTTGCTTCACTTTAGAGAAAAATACCTGTTCTTCCTTAGTGTGAGAATGCGTCTGCAGTAAACTAGTGTCTCGTGTGGCCTGTTCCAAAACAGAAGCAATCTCTAGGGCTTTATGGAAGGTCAGGCTCTCCTCTGTCAAAAGTCGCCTTTGAATAGATTCTGTACTGATACCCATAACAAACTGATCTCTAAGGGCAATATTCAGATACTCCCCAAAAGCACAGGTGCTGGCCAATTTCTTTAAACTGATTGCAAATGTAGATACAGTCTCTTGTACCCCTTGGTGCCTGCTATAAAACTTGAACCGCTCAGCAATCTCTAATGGCCGTGGTTGTAAATGTTGTGTTAAGATCTGTATTATTTCAGACAAAGACTTGGTGGCTGGCTTTTCTGGGTGTAGCAGATCTTTTAGAATCTCATATGTTTTAGCACCAATAGTTGTCAGACAGACAGCAACAGACTTAGTATCTCCAATGTCATTGGCAAGTAAATACTGCTGTAGCCTTTCAGTCCAGGAAACCCAGTTATCTGTGTCAGGGTCAAATTCTTTCAATGCTCCAAATACAGCCATTATAGCGTGAGTTTGTGGTAGTATACTCGTCGCCAGATGTAATGTCCTTACATAGCAAACATTAACTCTTTATAGGAATGATGCACTTGCAACTTCTAAATGTAAACTGGCACTTCATTTACTGCATGACATAGCAAGGTGCTCCTGTAGATTTGCACACAGTAATATGGATATTTACACATATATATAGTCCTTTATAATGAATGGCTGCTGCACTCCTTATATTAGCAGTCCTGTACACTGTATATGCAGCACTATAGTAATCCAGGGTAACTGATAACTGTATAACTGTTAACTGCAATATAACTTATAATGTGTAACTGACAGTTCTTACTTTTCCTGACTGGCTGATGCTGTATCCTCTGCAGTGATCTGTAGCTGACATTACATTTATTAGTATCAGCAATTGTCAAAGCTCAGGTTCAATCCTTGTACTTATAACTGCATCACAAACTGTCACAAGATGGCTTCTCTGAACTGTACTGATTCTAAGCACAGCCCCTTGATGACATCATCTTTGTATGGAAGCCTCAATGTGCCGTTTGACCAAACCAGGAAGTAAGCACAACACTACAGATTCTACTCCTTGCCCCTCTGTTACATAACGTACCCCATTATGGATACACGAACACAACATATCAATTTCATAGCAATACATGTTAAAGGTTTAAATCAACCAGAAAAGAGAGCTATAGCATTAAAGGACATTCAAAGGGGAAATTATTTTGATACAGGAAACTCATTTTAAATGGGGGAAAGAACCCAAATGGACCTCCCCAACATACCCCACAGTATTCTTCTCTACGGGCCCGCACAAAAAGAGTGGAGTTGGGGTTCTTATACATAAGAATATCCCATTCCAACTGATAAACCTCGAGAGAGACCGGGACGGTAGACAGTTAATACTAGTTGGCCTGCTGTTTGGTAGGCCGACTACAATTCTCAATATATACTCCCCTAACACAACACAATATTCATTCATCCGCAGAGTAGCCAATGACATACTTGATTGTAAAAAAAGGCTCCCTAATAATAGGAGGGGACCTCAATGTGCCCCTAGACCCTGGCTCAGACACCTCTGGGGGATCCTCAACAATTTCCAAAAAAGATATATAAAATATCGGCAACTGTTTTAGGAATTTAGCTGTACACGACACTTGGCGTACCTTCTATCACAAAGAAAGGGATTACACTCTCTTTTCCCACCCCCACCAGGTCTACTCAAGGCTCGACTACTTTCTGCTGGACCCACTGAGCTTGTCAAACGTGTGATCGGTCAGAATCCATCCCATAACATGGTCGGACCATGCTCCGGTACTATGTACATTGGAGTGGCCGGAAACTACGGTCGTCCCTTTCCTGTGGCGCTTGGACGACACCGTTCTGAATGACCCAATAATCAAGGCAGACATAGACAAATCCCTAAAAGAATATTTTCAGTTAAATTCTTCTGAATAAATGACCCACATGACTGTATAGGAAGCGCATAAATGTGTGATCAGGGGGGAAAACACAAAAACACAAAGCTAACATACGGAAGAACCGAAGAAATCAATATCAATTATTACTCAAAGAAGTTAGCAGAGCAGAAAGCCTACATAAACAGGACCCGACAAATGCATTATACACTGAACAACTAACACAAAAAAGAGTAGCACTGCAACAATAGCTGCAATGTGAGCAACACCGTAGCACTTTTTATTTAAAGCAACACTATTATAAACATATCAATAAAGCAGGACGCCTCATGGCAAGGGCACTCCGCCGTAAACAGCTAAAAGCATACATTCACTCTTTGCACAATAATTAGGGGCAACCTTGCGAAGATAGCCTACAAATAGCTGATATATTCAAACACTATTACTCCACCCTATATAATTTTAAAAAAGGCCATCATAATCCTATCTCTGTGGAAACCTGTATTACTAAGCCTCTCCTCTCCCAACCTCCCCAGACTCATGGATACCGACTCCAATGTGCTAGGTGACCCTTTCACTGTCAAGGAAGTAGCTAATGCAATCAGGGAGTTGCCAGTGGGTAAGAGCCCGGGTCCGGATGGATACGGCAATAAACACTATAAGACCTATACCCATAAAGCATCAATTCAGGAAAAAGGAGCACCAGCCAGGAAACGATTAGTAAAAATTCAATTTCTTTATTTCTTCAGAAAATAAACTAAAACATGCTTGTCACACAGACCATAGACAGTGGCTAAGAAGCGCTAGATGACGCGTTTCGGCTGTTGCCATAGTCGTAGCTGCTAGCCTCTAATCCTGAGTCTCAGCTTTTTAAAGGAAATATGCTGCTTCTAATTGGTTGTCTGATAATTACTTAATTGATACCACATTCCACTGTTAACTATTTCGTGATACTAAATCCTGCCTGCAAAAGAACCTATTTACAATAGAAACAAAAGAAACAAAATTACTTATATAATTAAATCAGTGTAACATTATTTATAAAGTATCTGTATGTATGCATATTAAACCATTTTGTAAAGAGGTCTCACTTTGTTCTATTACACCTAGCGAAATAGCAGGTATACTTTGGGCTCCATTCATAAACCATATTAATGTATTAATTTACTGTTACGGTTGCCTCCAGGCTGGCTGGAAGTTGGACCGTAGAAAAGGATGCTCCTAGCGGTCACCAAAGGAGCAGCAGCACCGTGGACACTCTATAACTGCTGCGTAGCCACCATAAGTAATGCAGACTCTATGAACCACCGCTGCTGGGCTGGTATCTCGCCGTCTGCTCTGCGCCCTGGACCTACGACCAGGCTCCAGTAGGCGAACCTCTTCCTTCTGTAGCAATCCCTGTAGCTAAGGGAGTATGAAAAGCATAGCAATCCCTGTAGTGATTATAGCTGAAGCTGTCCCCTACAAACATGAGTCAAAGCTGCAAGTTAGAGGGACAGAAATAGGTCTGATGTGCTGGAGCACACAGCCTCCTTTTTATATAGGTTACATGCAAACAGGACACTCTCAGGAGGAGGCATAAAATCCCCCATCACACATTTGATATTAGATAGAGAGACACTTCCTTTGACAGGCCACAACATTTACTTCAGCAGATAACATTACACACAATAAAACAATGCAGTCCACCTTATCAATACTAGTCTGATTAGACAATGGGAAAGTTGATCACTAAACCTAATTAGAGCTAATCCCAGCAGACTTGTATTTAGAATAGGTTTCTTGAAGCTGAACAAAATTTAACTCTTAATGGCACACAATGAAACTGAACCAAGTGGGAGAAAGCCAGGGACAAGTCATTTCACAGGTCTGGGGACATAGTCTTAAAGGGGCATTGTTCATCAAAGTCACAATATGTCCCCAGACGGTTCTTAAAGGGCCACACACACCCAACAAAAGTCAATATGTCCTCAGGGGCACAATCTTCCAGGGGCCATAGTCATGTGGCAGGAGGCTGGCAAATAGGCTTCTCCAAAATGCAGGGAAGCAGGGCAATTTTCCATTTAAAGGGCCAGTTACAAACAGCAGTTTGTAACATATCTCCCCTTTTGGAGGGAGACTAACCAGGCACCTGACCTTCTGCCGGTCAGTGCCCAAGTTAGTCTCGCAACCCACCCACAAATAATCGCTAGCAGCAAAGTAGCCCCCCCACAATACGTAGTACTGGCCTGTAAGTTCCAGGTTGCAGGATGAAAGTGCAGCATCCTCGGCCTTCCTGGCGCAGCTGGGCAAATAGCTGATGGTACTTGGGGGGCAGAGGCCAGCGGCACTCTGCCCTGGTGCCAGAGCTTCTGCTGGGGTGAGGGGTTTGCAGGCCAGTTCTGTAACAAGGACAAGGTCTGTAGGGCAGAGGCCAGCAGCGCTCTGCCCTGATGCCAGCTCCTCTGCTGGGGGAATTGGGGCATAGTCCTGCCCGGTGGCAAAGGGAACGTGGGGGTCAGTGGGGGCCAACATCTCCACTGTTAACCCTGGGCCCAAGTTAGGAGTTAGCTGGGGAGGGGGAGATTGGCTTACCTCCTCCTCCTGATACTCCGGCGGCCGTTGGGAAGGGAGGTCGATGCTCTCCGCTTCCTGTGGAACATGCTGCGGCTGGGGAGAGAGACCGGTTGTCTCCTCTCCCTGGAAGGCACACTCCGGCTGGGGAGGGAGGTCGATGCTCTCCCCTCCCTGTAGCTGGGTCTGTCGCTGGGGATCTGGGCCGCCTGCCCAGCATCCCTGTAGGGCCGGTAGAGAGACTGCGGTCCCATCTCCACCTGCCTGCTGGGGGTCCTCCCAGGACCAGTCTATGAGGCCTGCTGCCTCTGGTATCTCTGGTTGGGGTTGGGGAAGGAGACCGGTTGTCTCTTCCCTCTGCACAGTATACTGCCGCTGGGGAGGGAGGTCGCTGCTCTCCTCTCCCTGTGGAACATGCTGGGGCTGGGGAGAGAGACCAGGTGTCCATACCCTCAAACTCCACAGTTGGCGCTCAAAGGCTCGTGCCGCTTTGTTCTCCGTATCCAATTCCCGGATGATGCGACTGACTACCTCCTGCGCAGGGTCTGGACCATATCGGACTAGCCGCCTCTTTACCTCTGGAACGAAATCCGCGCCCTCATAGCGACGGATCCGGTTGAGGTGCTCTTCACATGGTTCTGACCAGTATCTTGTCAGCTCCATGCTGCTGTAGGTAGGGACGCTGCGCAGTGGCTAGCGTTGCCCTCAATTACTCTCCTACGATACCAGTGCTGTTGTGGTGCTGCTCCTTGCGCTAGGACGCCAATCCCACCGCTGCCGCCAAATGTTACGGTTGCCTCCAGGCTGGCTGGAAGTTGGACCGTAGAAAAGGATGCTCCTAGCGCTCACCAAAGGAGCAGCAGCACCGTGGACACTCTATAACTGCTGCGTAGCCACCATAAGTAATGCAGACTCTATGAACCACCGCTGCTGGGCTGGTATCTCGCCGTCTGCTCTGCGCCCTGGACCTACGACCAGGCTCCAGTAGGCGAACCTCTTCCTTCTGTAGCAATCCCTGTAGCTAAGGGAGTATGAAAAGCATAGCAATCCCTGTAGTGATTATAGCTGAAGCTGTCCCCTACAAACATGAGTCAAAGCTGCAAGTTAGAGGGACAGAAATAGGTCTGATGTGCTGGAGCACACAGCCTCCTTTTTATATAGGTTACATGCAAACAGGACACTCTCAGGGGGAGGCATAAAATCCCCCATCACACATTTGATATTAGATAGAGAGACACTCCCTTTGACAGGCCACAACATTTACTTCAGCAGATAACATTACACACAATAAAACAATGCAGTCCACCTTATCAATACTAGTCTGATTAGACAATGGGAAAGTTGATCACTAAACCTAATTAGAGCTAATCCCAGCAGACTTGTATTTAGAATAGGTTTCTTGAAGCTGAACAAAATTTAACTCTTAATGGCACACAATGAAACTGAACCAAGTGGGAGAAAGCCAGGGACAAGTCATTTCACAGGTCTGGGGACATAGTCTTAAAGGGGCATTGTTCATCAAAGTCACAATATGTCCCCAGACGGTTCTTAAAGGGCCACACACACCCAACAAAAGTCAATATGTCCTCAGGGGCACAATCTTCCAGGGGCCATAGTCATGTGGCAGGAGGCTGGCAAATAGGCTTCTCCAAAATGCAGGGAAGCAGGGCAATTTTCCATTTAAAGGGCCAGTTACAAACAGCAGTTTGTAACATTTACCTTGGGGCAAGTCTAACCTAAACCTAGACAAAGTGTGGGTCACATTACACCTAGCGTAATAGCGTGTATACTTTGGGCTCCATTCATAAACCATATTAATGTACTCGTTTCTTTTTCAAGGGCTAAGCTCATCTATCCTTTATTAAGGTGTAGAATGTGATGTAACAAATTTAGTTGACAGTTGGGCAGGTTCATTGTTCCCCTACATGAAATGTTATAGCCTAAGATTTAGTTTTGTTCTGCCAGAACTTCGGGTATTGTTGTTGTTATGCTAAATTACAAAATTCTTCAAAGTTTGTTTTGATTAAGTAGTCTAGACTATAAGAATTCAATCTGAGTTTAGATTTGAAAATTAATATAGGAATCAAACCCTAAAAGGAAACCTATCATAAATGTGAAGTGTTGGGTGTACGAAGCCCAATACATGGGTGGAATTTCTCAGCACAGGGTTACTGATTAAACTATATTTGTAGCACTATATTTAGTGCTTTTTTCAAAAAAAATTTGTGAATGTCATAAAAGTACCATCTCTCTTGGACAGTTATCAACTTATTCACTGCCAAAAATTTATCAGATCGTAGTCTGAGTTAAGCCCTCCTGGGTATCTGGTTTTTAATTTAAAGATACAGAAAACTTCTCTTTTACCCAGGAGAACTTCACAATCATCCCCTCTTTCTGGAAGAGTAATCTTCTCAATACATGTCCAGCTTAAGGATTCAGAGCTTTTGTTATGTCTTTGCGCAAAATGTTGCACCAGTGGGGTACTAGCTGTTCCTTTTTTAATAGTTGAGAGATGCTCCCTGATTCGGGACCTTATCTCTCTTGTCGTTAAGCCCACGTACTGTTTTTCACAGATGGTGCATGTTATTAGATAGATCACAAATGTAGATCTGCAGTTAAGGCAAGAGAATTTTTTAAAAACCTGTCCCGTTACAGTGGACCTGAAATAATCTTCCGTGTCCACTTTCGCGCATGCCACACACAATCTATTGTGGCAACGGAACATGCCATGCACGGTTAGCCAGGATGATTCTATCCCCTCCGTCTGGGATAGCTTAGTTGGTGCAATTATATTGCCAATTGTTTTTCCTCTCTTATACGCAAATTTACAATTTGCCGCTGTCAAGTTTGCTAGCGCATCATCAGCCCTTAAGAGTGGGATATGTTTCCTTATAATTTTACAAATTTCATTATATTGCTCGGAATAATCCGTAATGAACATAATGTTATCTTGGCCCTCCATTTGTGTTTTTGATCCCAACTTTATACCCATAAACTCACACCCCAGCTTACCACCCTATTCAACTCTGTACAAGATCGCGACGGCTTCACACAAAACATGCTGGAGGCTCACATCATGGTGCTACCCAAACCAGTAAAACCACCCACCAAATCAGAAAGTTACAGGCCCATCTCCCTCCTGAACACAGATGTAAAACTATATGCTAAAATTCTAGCTAACAGATTAAACCCCTTATTAAAACATCTAGTACACACAGATCAGGTGGGCTTTATCCCAGGGAGGGAGGCTAGGGAAAATACCCTTAAGGTCACCCAGCTGATTTCATATGCCAAAAATAACCACATTCCACTAGCAATAATATCCACCGACGCAGAAAAGGCCTTTGACAGGGTGGACTGGGATTTTCTCAGGGCCACTCTGTCAAATATGAATCTGGGGGACAAATTCATTGGAAAGATCTTTGCTTTATATTCGCACCCCACGGCCAGAGTCAAGGTAAATAACCATCTTTCCGAACAATTTCAGATTTGCAACGGCACAACGGCTGCCCCTTATCACCCCTTCTTTTTGCCCTCTCCATCGAATTCCTGGCACACAAAATTAGACATAACCAACAAATACGGGGCGTCAAAGTGCAACACACTGAATACAAAATGGCCTTATATGCAGACGACATCCTCTTGACCCTGACCAACATAGACAGATCCATTTCCGCCTTGCTCCACGAGTTTCGGGTATATGGAGGGTTTTTTTAAAATTTCCACCTTAACCTTACCAAGTCTGAACTCCCTAATGTATCAATACCACTTAACACTATGGCAAGGGTCCCCTCTTACTGCCCCCTAAAGATACAAAATAAAAAACTTAAATATCTGGGAATCTACCTCCTGGCAAACCTCCTAGACTGGATTGAAGCTAATTATAAACTCATTCAGAATGGAATAATGACTGATTTATCCAGATGGAATGGCAGACCGTTTTCCTGGTTTGGTAGGATACAAATACTAAAAATGAATATCCTACCCCGCATACTCTACCTGCTCCAGACGTTACCTCTACCGCTGCCTCACCATTACCTTGCTAAGATACAAGCTAAAGTGGAGGTATTTGTGTGGAATAAAGCTAAGTCCTGAGGAAGACTCTCTATTTGCCCAGAGAGAGAGGAGGACTGGGAGTTCCAGACCTAATCCAATATAGAACAGCTGCTCTTCTATGACGCATCCCGGATTGGTGCTCTCAGTCTAACCAAAAACAGTGGATCCAACTGGACTCAGATATTCTGAGTGTGGAAAACGTGGGAGCCCAGGCGTGGCTCACGCCGCAAAACAGGCCCCCACTTATTAAAGACTACCCACTCATAGACGAACTGTTTGCCCAATGGGATAAACTAATGAACACAACTTCGCGCGTATCCTCCATTCCCTCTCCCTTAACACAGTTTAAAGAGAATCCCGACATCCCTTTACTTAAACCTGGCCATTCTTGCACTGTACCCTCTCATATCAAAAATCGTGCTATTGGTTCCTTGATAAGGGGGGCAAGCTAATTCCACAGGGCAAGCTCATAGAAATGGATGACACTGTGTTCGCCTCCTGATTCTCGCATGCTCAGATAGCCCACTATATACAATCGCATAATAAAAAGCCTTCCCTGTCCAGACAAATCACACCTTTTGAGAGTCTTTGTATGATGGAACACACGGCTCGACATATACTGTCAAAAATATATAAACTAATTATGCCCAAGGATATCTTACCTTCTTATGTTTATAAGTGGCAATCAGACTTAAATATGCCAATAAATCAGAGAGAATGGGGGGAGAATTTTTTGCTTGCATAAAACATCCTCAGTATCTGTGAATACACAAGAGATGAACTTCAAGTATCTATCTCGTGGTATCTGACTTCCACTAGAATAAGACAAATTTATAAAAGAATGGATGGAAGATGTTGGAGGGGTTGTGGGGAGGAGGCTGACCTGTTGCACATTTGGAGGGGCTGTGACAAAATTGTCCCATTTTGGCTAGAGACTATCACTTTCATTAAAAGTTAATTTTCAATCCAACTACCACTGAGCCCAGAGTTATTGCTCTTTCACCATCTGCCTAAAATAGAGGAGACCCCTCACCAACTACTTCTTATAATCTTTCTCAACAGTGCAAAGGCTCTTATCCCCCAGAGGTGGAAATCGACTCTGATCCCAACATTGGAGCAGTGGAACACACAGGTTACAAAACTCTACATCTAGATAGAAGTCACTATTTGGAACTAGGTAAAGAAGTGACACATAAGCTGATGCTAGCAAAATGGCAAATAGCTATAAATGGGTAATTGAATAGTATCCTTTCTAGCAAATTGCCACCTTTCATCAAAAGACACACTCAGGAATATGATATCTTATAAAGCTAGACCCATATAAATATTAATGCTAACACACTCCCCTTTGCTTTACTCCCTATCGTTCCCGTCCCCCCGTCCCTTTTTTTTTTCTCTCTTCCTTATCCCCCTCCCTCCTCTGACGAGATAAACAAACCACTGCCAGCGGTGGTCCCAGAGACCTTCTTTTAACATTTTTTTATATACATAGGCTATAGGTGACATCTGTTTATTGTTCTATTACTATTATATTATAAAACTATAAAACTACAGGGGCTGTTCAGCCCTATCTGTTCATATAATGATGCATATATTCTGTTTTAGAGAAAGTTGTTGTCAAAAAAAAAAAAAAACCTAGAGCAAGCATGAATCCTCAGTGTAATCACTCTATTTTCCTCAGGAGAGGAAATACATTATTAGCCTATTATGGACTTATGTATACTGTATGATCTGCAACTGTTGTACCATTTTATATCTTACATCAATAAAGCTCTTTTAGATAAAAAAAAAAAAAAGCTATGAAATTAGCCAAAATTGAAAATGAAAGATTAATTGGAAAGGAATCTAAGTCAAACCCTAAAAGTTTTTTTTAAGCAAATGAATGGCAAAGAATATAGCACAATATAGGTACATTAAAATGTGTGAAGGGTAGCATGATTAAACAGTGACAATGAGAAGGCTGAGGAACTAAAGTCATTTTCTTCAGTATACACAAGAGAGGAACCAATGGAAGATATTTTGAAACAAACTAGAACATACAAGCCCATACAATTAACTGGGTAATCTCTAGAGGATATCCGGAAAAAAATGGGTAATATTAAGGTAAATAAAACTCCAGGCCCAGATGGAATTACACCCAAGGGTTTTACGGGAATTTAGCACTGTTAGGGCCAAACCTCTACTCTTAATTTTTCAAGACTCATTATTCTCAGGCATAGTACCTCAGGACTGGCTATAGACCAGTTAGTTAGATCCAGGAAGCTATAGACCAGTTAGTCAGAAATCAATAGTGGGGAAGATACTTGAAGGGATTATATTGATGAGTATATTAATGTAAACAAGATTATGAGTTCAAATCAGCATGGCTTTATGAGAAATAGATCATGCCAAACTAATCTAATTAGATTCTATGAGGTGGTAAATAAAGATATAGATAAAGGGGAATCAGATTATGTGATATACTTGGATTTTGCAAAGAACACATGTGAGATTAATGTACAAAATTAAGGGACTGGGAATAGCTGAAAATGTTAGCTCATGGATAAATAACTGGATAAAAGACAGGGAGCAACACATAGTATTAAATGGATCATACTCAGATGGTACAGGAATCAATACTGGACCCTGTTCTTTTTAATATTTTTATTAATGACTTGAAGCAAGGATTAAATATTAACATCTCTATTTTTGCAGATGATACAAAGTTTTTTTAAGTTCATAAGGTCAGTGCAGGGCAGATTTACTAGGGGATCTACAAAAATTAGAAGAATGGGCAGGTAAAAAAAAAAAATTATATTTAATACTGGAAAATGCAAGGCTCTACATTTTGGAAGTAAAAATAAGCAGACAACCTATTATTTAATGGGACTAGACTTAGCAAACAGTGGAGGAAAGGGATTTGTGAGTAGTAATAGATAACAAGCTAAATATGGTTGCACAATGCAGGGCAGTGACTTCTAAGGCGAGTAAGATATTAGCATGTATTAAAACAGGCATTGATGCAAGAGAGGAAAGCATAATTCTGTCACAATATAAATCCCTAGTAAGATCTGTTCTGAGGACCAATCACAACAAAGACATTACAGCATATTTGGCAACATTTGAAAAAAAAAAAAACTTTGCAGCTATCAATTACCTGCATGAAAATTTTTACCACACCCCCTGCCCTAAAGTTCCACCCACTTTGCCAAACCCATATAATTAGCATAATTTAGCTCCACCTATTTATTATGGTGCAGATTATATATATATATATATATATATATATATATATATATATATATATATATATATATATATATATATATATATATATATATATATATATATATAGCAGGGAAGTGCACTCTCACTTAAACGTCAACTACCAGGGTGCTAGTGAATGGTCATAAACAGCATACAAAAGAGACTTGCACCCGCAGGATTTTTCAAAAGCAAATTTACTATGACTGTGTAACGTTTCGGGTATAATGTATCCCCTTCCTCAGACACATGTGATACAAAATGAAGTACATTTATAACAAACAAATAATAAACCCCACCCCCTCATTAGACAAAAAACCCGCCAAACAGCAGTTGTCAAGGTGACCACTGAGTCATACTGACAATTAAAGTAATATGCATGAACTGTCTGAGTATCAATATTACTAGTGTTAGTGACTCGTGAAATAAAGGGGATATAGGAAAGCAGGGAAAACAAAACAGTGGGGGATATGAAACCCTAATAAGATTAAAAACGATCAGTAATCAGTGATCATAACAGCCCAATTGTGATTGCTAACACAAACCAAACACTTTCACATAATGTTATATTATCTAGCGTCTACAAGGCATTAAAGTTACCTACCATGCATATATTGTGGGGATCATCTGTCCAGCGATTACGCTCCGTGCATGTTACAGGAGGTACTGCTTTGAGACCTGATACGTCACTGCTTGGTCTACAACCAATCGTCTCACGGCTAACACGCTGACAGATGACAACCCACAATCTCTCAGCACAATACCGCTAGGTGCCATAAAAATAGCCTATCGCTGCGAGTAACAACACATGTACCTAATATGTAGATCGATTGTACATGAACTTTATATAACAGCCACAACCTGTTTATTACTCTGACTGAATCCCATTGGCCGTTCGTTGACAGTTGAAAACACAGCCCTCATATAAGCCAATCACAGCTCATATATAAGCCAATCAACACAAAGCATTCTTATTTCCATGGGAACAAATAAACATATGCTGAAATATAAACATGGTATGTTGCAACACTAGCACGAAAACCTAAAGACAATGTCATATTTGATCCTAGGCCAATAGATGGGGAAACAATATACATATGACTTACACTCAACAAGGTCAGATATTAATATTCGGCAATGCTCATAAAACTACCATAAATAGAACTGGGGGAGCCATCATTAGAGATAGGAATAGCAGTGACTTATTGGTAGATCTACTATAAGTTGGTTTAAACAATATAAAAACCGATAATTGTAATCACAAAGATACAAAACCAATTAAGTGAAGGAATATGCACAACGCCACTAAGTAAACCTATGTTCCAATACAAGATACGTGCACCCGCTATATAGGATGTACCAACAAATCCATAATCAATATAAAAGTATAAAAGTAAGAGGACCAGAGAAAGACTGAAGGAGTAATTTGTGAACTCTCTACCAAAAGGAGGGCCCATAGAATGACTCAGTGGGAGATGGTATAATAGCAAATGGAACCCTCATAGATTGTTCATAGAAAACAGTGCCAGTCAAACATGGTATTCAAACCATTGGGTTGTAGAGTATCCAGACGGTATATCCATTTCGCCTCGACCTGGAGAAGGAGTTTCTTCCGGTCCCCACCCCGTCTTAATGGGGGGACGTAGCGAGGCATGTCCTTGCATCGTCAATAGTTTTACCCACGTAAAAACTCCCGCAGCTACAGTTCAGTAGATACACTACAAATGTAATCTGATGCCTAATCTGATACCTCTTTTGTTGATGTGGATGTCCAAATGAGGATCCTTGGATCATTGCACTGCAGGTGGTACAGCCAGTGCATCTGTAGCATCCGTGCTTCTTCCTTTGTTGTAGCCAGGTGTCACGTTGATAACAATGAACAGGATCAGTAATCACTAATGAGTCCTTCAGGTTCCTATCCCGTTTGAAACCAACCCTTGGGGTATGCCAATTCTTAAAGGGTAGTGATGGATCACTCTGCACTAAGTGCCAATGTTCTCTAAGTGTTTGACCCAATGTTCTTGTAGTGGGGTTATAGGTAGTGATAAAGGTCATACGTGTTTCTTCCTCTTATTTGTCAGAACCAGGTAGTCCAAATTCAGATTCTGCCACCGATCTACTTTGTTCAATCAAACGTGGATTGTAGCCTCTCTGTGCAAATCTTTGTTCCATGTCTGAGAGTTGTCTCTTCCTCACTTCATCTTCACTATTATTGCAAATGACCCGGCACATCTGTGCTTTGGGAATAGTTTTCAATAAAGCTGGAGGGCGACTACTGGTGGCGTGAAGTAATGAATTCCTGTCTGTAGGTTTTCTATAGAGTGATGTCCCCAGTCGGCCATTTCCTAATTTGGAGATCCTAAGATCCTAGAATTCAATGGGTGTTGTGTGGTGACTCATTTTGAATTTCACAGGATTCTCCAAGGAGTTAAGATACAAGAACCAATCCTCAAGAAGTGTTGTTGACCCCCTCCAGACAATGAGGAGGTCATCAATATAGTGTCTATAGAAGAGTACCTCAGGCTTATTGTGAATCTGCATTATGGTAGTCTCATAGTGTTCCATATAAAGGTTGGCTAGTGAGGGAGCCACGTTTGATCCCATGGCCGTGCTGGAGATCTGCTGGTAAAATTTACCTTCAAAATGGAAGTAGTTCAACCGAAGACTCAGGTCCAATATTTGTATCAGATAGTCTCTTGGAGGTCCAATATAAGGGTATCTGTCTAAAGCATCTTGTACACAGATTTTCCCTGCTTCGTGCAGGATAATCGTATAAAGGCTGTTCACATCAGCCATCACTAGAACATACGATTCTTCAACAACAACTGTTTTCAGTTCTTCAACCTCATATTCCTCACTAGTGGCTGTAAAAAGTAATCAACATATATGGCCAGTCTTGAGGTAATGGAATTTCTGGCCGAGACTATCGGTCTTCCAGGGGGCATTTTGGGGTCTTTATGGATCTTCGGCAGCGTGTACAAAATAGGACACGCCGGGTGTTCAATCCTCAAGAATTTAGAGATTTCAGTATCAATCCACATCTTGTCAAGGCCCTTCTGGATGAGCTGGTCAATATATATATTATTAAAATATTAAACTAAAAAGGTATAGAAGGAGAATGTACGGAATGGAATTAATTAAAGAAATGGGAGCAAAAAGAAAATGCCTCACTAGACATGTACAGCGCAAAAAAAAATTGTTTTGTTTCGTTTTCATTACTTAAATAAATAATTTAATTTCTGCAAAAACTGGGTATTAGTTAAATAAATAATTTCATTTTGTTTAAAACTGGGTATAAGAATAGGAATAATTTGTATTATTTTAATTGTTTTTTATTGTTTTGGATAATTTCGTTTGTTTTTTGTAATGGTAGTTTTTTTTCTTTTTTGCAATTTTAGTGTTAATTATTTTTGTAATTGCAGTTGTCATTTTTTTAGTTATCTTAGGTTTTTTATTTTTAGTAATGTTAGGTTTTATTAGTTTAAGCTGAGGTTTTATTTTTATTACACAGGTAAGTTTGTATTTATTTTAACTAGGTAGTTAGTAAATAGTTAAATTGTAGCTAGCTTAGGTTTTATTTTTATTTCACAGGTAAGTTTGTATTTATTTTTAAATAGGTAGTTAGTTAATAATTGTAACTTTAATTTAGGTCTATTTTAATTCTGTTAAATTTAGGGGTGTTAGGTTTAGGGGTTAATATAGTTGAATTTATGTTTAGGGGTTAATAAGTTTAGTTAGTGTTGGCGATGTGGGTGTACAGTGGTTTAGGGGTTAATAGGTTTATTTCGTGTTTTAGTTAGTGTTGGCGATGTGTGTGTACGGCAGTTTAGATGTTACTAGGTTTATTTAGTGTGGTTGATGTCAGGGAACAGCAGTTTAGGGGTTAATAGGTTTAGTTAGTGTTTGCGATGTTTGGGAACGGCGGTTTAGGGGTTAATAGGTTTAGATAGTGTTGGCGAGGTTTGGGAACACCAGTTTAGGGGTTAATAGCCTTATTTATTGATTTAGTTAATGTGTCAGCGATGTCGGGGAACTGCGGTTTAGATTAGAACAATGAAAAATTCTGAATATGAATAAAGAATAGATCTGAAAATTCGTATACTGATTTATTCATTTTTGGACTTTTTCGGGATTTTAGTTATGGTGCTGATTTGGAAATTCGGATTAATTTGAATCTCCGAATTGGCCAAAATTTGGTCGAAACGAATTGCACATGTCTATGCCTCACACACCCAGCCCTTCCTATTATCATATATACAAAAATGTAATATTATAGAAAGGTTCCCTCTACCTCACTCACAGAGCCCCTCCCCAGTACCGTATACGCAAATGTATTATATTATATGGAGGTTCTCTCTGACTCAAAAACACGACCACTCCCCAGTACTGTATATTAAGATATATAATAGAGTGGTTCCCTCTACCTCTCACACACACAGCCCCATCCCTAGTACCTTATATACAGATATTTAATATTATAAAGAGGTTCCCTCAGACTCCTCCTCTGCCCCATCACCACTTTCTGTCGGAGTACCGCAAGGCTCTTTCCTCGGTCCCCTTCTCTTCTCAATCTACACCTCATCACCAGGTTCCCTAATAAAGTCCCACGGTTTGCAATATCATTTGTATGCTGACGACACCCAAATCTACTTCTCTGCACCAGACCTTTCTCCTTCCTTGCTAACCCGTGTCACTAACTGTCTTTCTCATATCTCTTCCTGGATGTCCTCTCACTACCTCAAGCTAAATCTCTCCAAAACTGAGCTCCTTATTTTCCCCTCTTCTTCCAAAATATCCACCCCTAATCTCTCTATAACTGTTGACAACTCCATCATTACCCGATGTCTCTGGGTCACATCTGACTCAGATCTTTCTTTCACTCCTCACATTCAGTCCTTGGCTAAAGCCTGCCGCTTCCACCTTAAAAACATCTAAAACATTAGACACTTCCTTACACAAGACACAACTAAGATTTTAATACACTCTCTCATTCTTTCCCACCTCAATTACTGCAACTCGGTCCCCTCTGGTCTCCCCACCTGCCACCTAGATCCTTTACAATCCATAATGAATGCCTCTGCCAGACTCATCTTCCTTACACGTCGCTCTTCATCTGCTGCACCTCTCTGCCAATCCCTTCACTGGCTTCCTCTCGCCTCTAGGATCAAACACAAAATTCTCACTCTGAAATACAAAGCCCTCAACTGCACTGCTCACCCCTATATCTCAGACCTTGTATCCAGATACTCTCCCTCCCGTCCCCTTCGCTCTGCTCATGACCTCCTACTCTGCTCCTCTCTTATTACCTCATCACACTCCCGTTTACAGGACTTCTCCAGACTGGCTTCCATCTTGTGGAACTCTCTGCCTAGCTCCACAAGACTCTTACCTAGTTTTGAAAGCTTCAAGCGCTCCCTAAAGACTCTACTGTTCAGGGATGCATACAACCTATGCTAACCTTTCTTTATACCAGTTCCTCTCCTCCATTGCTATCCCCTGAACCCCCTTAGAATATAAGCCTAAGAGTCCAGCTGTTTGTAGATCACCTTCTTAAGAGCGGACTACAACAGTGCAACTCTTGGCAGAGCCCTCTACCCATTTGATCCCTATAATTGTTTTGTTGTACTCCGCATTTGTTTATAGCGCTGCAGAATCTGTTGGCGCTCTACAAATAACCGATAATAATAATAATAACTCACACACACACACACACAGCTACCACCCCAGTGCCTTATACACAAACATATGTAATATATAATAATATAGAGAAGTTCCATTTCCCAAATAAACACTACCCCCTCACCAGTATATACAGATAAATATTATAGAGAGTTTCCCTCTGCCTCACACACACAGCCCTCTCCCAAATACCTTATAAACATATATATATATATATAATATTATAGACAGGTTCCCTCTACCTCACACATAGCCCCCCTCCATAGTACCGTGATATATATTGTAGAGGTGTTCTACCTTTTGCACCTTGTGTACATAAACACGTCGGAGCAGTTCCCTCTTCCTCATATAAATTGTTTTCTTTAAATAATTTCATGTACAATACAAAATGCATATATAACCCTATATATGAATTAGGTTTACACACACTAACAGGCATACAGCTACTCACATATTAGTCTATGGCTCATTTACTGAGCCCTGTATATGAAGTAGCACTACACAGCTACAAATACACACAATTACAGGCATACAGCTACACACATATTAGTCATGGCTCATTTAATAACCTGATTAGTTACACAGCATACAGCAAGCACAAACCAACCAGGAACGGGGAAAACGCATAACCCCTGTACTTGATTGTCATGACGTCACTAGAATGGGACACAGAAATGTGAAGAAACCCAAAAGAACTACAAAACCCATCATGCATTTCAACACAGCATGGACAAACAGAAAATTAAAACCAACATTGCTGTGAGGTACAATAAAAAGCCAAAAATGGATCCTGACATGCATTTCAGTGGTCCCAGCAAAAATGGGACAGTTGGCAACTATGTTACAGGTTTAGGAAAAGTTCAGAGAAAGGCCACAAAACTAATAAGGGGAATGGAGAATTTAAGCTATGTAGAGAGGTTAGCCAAACTGGGTCTGTTTTCTCTAGAAAACAAGTTCAGAGAACAAGCACAAAATTAATAAGGGGAATGGAGAATTTAAGCTATGTGGAGAGGTTAGCCAAACTTGGTCTTCTTTCTCTAAAAAAAGGCGCTTGAGAGGTGACATGGTTACTTTATATACATTCAATTCAAGGCTCATATACAGAGATGGCAGAAGGTCTGTTTATTATTCCTAGAATGTTTTTTGGAAGAGGTAACAATTTAAGGCTTGAGGAAAGGAGATTTAATCTATAGCAACATAAACATTTTTTCAATGTAAGAGCAATCAAATTGAGGAATTAATTACCTAAGGAGGTAGTAAAATGCCAATACCTTAGACACATTTAAAAATGGTTTAGAAACATTTCTGTCCAGAAACAAAATTCAGGGATATGATTGATTGTGTTAAATGGGTCACCTTTTTTAATGGGATTCATTTAAGCTCAACTGGATCTTTTTTGTATATTGAGATTTGTATAGGTTGAACTAGATGGACTTCTGTCTTTTTTCTACCTAATCTTCTATCTTACTATGTATTTCAGAATAGCTTGAATTCAGAAAAAGTATTTAGATATCTACAACTGTAATATGTGACAGCTTGGAGAGGGGATGGGACCAACTGTAAACAATATGTTATGTCATTTAGGCAATATTTGCATGTCATAAAACAGGTTATACATGCAACTGAAAGGTAGTTTTATTTTATCTTTTGTATACCTAGTACAATCTCAAAGATATCACAGAACTGTAATCAAAAAGGTAATATTTGTTTTTACTAAATATATACTATCATTTGCATTTTACAACAGAAAAGCGCAAACCAAAAATGCAGAGAAGATTGTAATATACAGCCAGGGAAAACGGTAATTTTTAATAATTTTATTTTTAAAAAAATCATGAAAAATTCTGGATTTCTGAATAATTACAAAATTGGGAATTCTGGATTTGGGAATTGTTACCTGTAATAATGTAATCTCTCGAATGCCTACTTTCTACAGAAAACAGTTTATAACTTTAACAGTCCATTCTTCTTAATTTTGTAGAGTCTTAAAATAAATCAGATATATTTTTTTTTAATAGTGCTCACAAGTTCTAGCGATTTATTTAGTGGCAGAGTTATACTCTCCTTGCATCTATGTCACATCGTATTTGTATCTGAAAGTGCTGCTTGACATTGAACACTGTGGGGACAATTTATGAAAGTGCGAGCGGACATGATCCGCTGCAGCGGATCATGGGCTCGATCCAATAAAAATCGTCGCCCGCAAAAGCCGGCGACGCCAATATTTGCGCTTGTTTGGTATCCTATATACGGCGTAACTTAGAAGTTACGCGCGTATATTTCCGCCGTTGCCCGTAGTTTTTTGGGCCATAGGCAGGTATACCAAACCAGCGCACTTTGGTATCCAATATACAGCGTAAGGACTTACGTGGCGAAAATGGAGAAATCTTACTCCATTTTCACCTCGACAGAAAAAGCAGCCGTAAGAAGCCTTACGCTGACTATTGGAGCCCCGTAACTCCCTAAACTACCTGCAAAATAAACCTAACACCTAACGCATGCGCAATGTCTATCTACCTGTCAACCGCGATCCCCCGCCGCAATCCCTAATAAAGTTATTAACCCCTAAACCGCCGCCATCTACATAAACTAACCCCCTTCTGTGAGCCCCTAAAACCACCACCATCTAACTGATCTATCCCCTAATGTGAAACCCTAAAACCGCCACCATCTACCTTATCTATCCCCTAATGTGAACCCCTTACACCGCCGCCATCTACCTTATCTATCCCCTAATCTGACCCCTTACACCGCTGCCACCTATATAAAAATTATTAACCCCTAATCTAATCCCCCTATACCGCCGCCAGCTATATTAATATTATTAACCCCTAATCTAATCCCCCTAAAGTAATAAGCTCTATTACCAGCCCTTAAAAGGGCCTTTTGCGGGGCTTTGCCCCAAAGTAAACAGCTCTTTTGCCCTATAACCTGCCCTCCCTACACCGCCGCCACCTATATTAATAGTATTAACCCCTAATGTAAGCCCCTTACACCGCCGCCATCTATATTAAAATTATTAACCCCTAATTTAATCTACCTACCCCGCCGCCAGCTATATTATCTATATTAACCTTAAGTATATTATAGTTAATATAGTTATTACATTATATATATTAACTATATTAACCCTAATTAAAGTCTTCTTCCATCCGGCCGATGTCTTCATCCAAGCGGCGGCGAGGTCTTCAAGCAACCGGAATTTTCAATCTTCTTTCTTCGCTCTGCCGACGCGGAGCATCCATCCAGGCCGACGGACTAATGACGAATGAGGTACCTTTAAATGACGTCATCCAAGATGGCGTCCGTCGAATTCTGATTGGCTGATAGGATTCTATCAGCCAATCGGAATTAAGGTAGAAAAAGCTGATTGGCTGATTGAATCAGCCAATCAGATTCAAGTTCAATCCGATTGGCTGAACCAATTAGCCAATCGGATTGAACTTGAATCTGATTGGCTGATTGAATCAGCCAATCAGATTTTTCTACCTTAATTCCGATTGGCTGATAGAATCCTATAAGCCAATCGGAATTCAACGGACGCCATCTTGGATGACGTCATTTAAAGGTACCTCATTCGTCGTTAGTCCGTCGGCCTGGATGGATGCTCCGCGTTGGCGGAGCGAAGAAAGAAGATTGAAAATTTCAGTTGCTTGAAGACATCGCCGGGATGGATGAAGACCTCGCCGCCGCTTGGATGAAGACATCGGCCGGATGGAAGAAGACTTTGCCGCCGCATTTATGAAGACATCACCGGGATGAAGACTTCTTCTTTGCCGCTTGGATAAAGACATCGCCCGGATCGGATGAGGAGTTCGGCCCGGCTAGGTGAAGACAAGGTAGGGAGATCTTCAGGGGGGTAGTGTTAGGTTTTTTTAAGGGGGGTTTGGGTGGGTTTAGAATAGGGGTATGTGGGTGGGGGGTTGTAATGTTGTGTGGGGGTGTTGTGTTCTTTTTTTTTACAGGCAAAAGAGCTGTTAACTTGGGGTAAATACCCCGCAAAAAGCCCTTTTAAGGGCTGGTACAGAGCTGGGTATTTTATAATTTAGAATAGGGTAGGGAATTTTTTTATTTTGGGGGGCTTTATTATTTTATTAGGGGGCTTAGAATAGGTGTAATTAGCTTAAAATTGCTGTAAT
Organism: Bombina bombina; assembly: GCF_027579735.1. Lineage (NCBI taxonomy): Eukaryota > Metazoa > Chordata > Amphibia > Anura > Bombinatoridae > Bombina > Bombina bombina. Next base: position 63,121,602 of record NC_069508.1, read on the forward strand.
ATTTTTTTTTGTTTGTAATTTAGTGTTTGTTTTTTTGTAATTTAGTTTAGTTTATTTAATTGTATTTTTAGATAGATATTTGTAGTTTATTTAATTTATTGATAGTGTAGGTGTATTTGTAACTTAGGTTAGGATTTATTTTACAGGTAATTGGGTAATTATTTTAACTAGGTAGCTATTAAATAGTTAATAACTATTTAATAGCTATTATACCTAGTTAAAGTAATTAACAATTTACCTGTAAAATAAATATAAACCCTAACATAGCTACAATGTAATTATTAATTATTTTGTAGCTATCTTAGGGTTTATTTTATAGGTAAGTATTTAGATTTAAATAGGAATATTTTAGTTTATAATATGAATTAGATTTATTTAATAAGAATTTAGTTAGGGGTGTTAGGGTTAGATAGAGTTAATATAGTTAATATAAATACTATAGTAACTATATTAACTATATTAACCCTAATATAATTAGGGTTAATATAGTTAATATATATAATGTAATAACTATATTAACTATAATATACTTAGGGTTAATATAGATAATATAGCTGGCGGCGGGGTAGGTAGATTAAATTAGGGGTTAATAATTTTAATATAGATGGCGGCGGTGTAAGGGGCTTACATTAGGGATTAATACTATTAATATAGGTGGTGGCGGTGTAGGGAGGGCAGGTTATAGGGCAAAAGAGCTGTTTACTTTGGGGCAAAGCCCCGCAAAAGGCCCTTTTAAGGGCTGGTAATAGAGATAATTATTTTAGGTGGATTAGATTAGGGGTTAATATAGATACTATAGCTGGCGGCGGGGTAGGGGGATTAGATACTGGTTAATATAGTTTAATATAGCTGGCGGCGGGGTAGGAGCTCACATTAGGGGGTAGGTAACATAGATGGCGGCGGTGTTAGGGCTCACTTTAGGGGGTTATAGATTTAATATAGCTGGCGGTGGGGTCCGGGAGCGGCGGTTTAGGGGTTAATAACTTTATTAGGTAGCGGCGGGGTTCGGGAGCGGCGGTTTAGGGGTTAATACATTTTTTATTGTTAGGATAGTGAGGGGGGATAGCGGATAGAGGGTAAGACGTGTCGGGCTATGTTTGGGAGGCGTGTTAGACAGTTACGGGAGATTTAGACTTTAGTCAGGTTTTGTAGGCGCCGGCAGTTTCTAAAGTGCCGTAAGTCACTGGCGACTCCAGAAATTTGTACTTACGCAGATTTCTGAACATCGCTACTTTGTCAGACTTACGCCAGTTTAGCATCTAACGGCAATGCGGGCGACGCGGGTTCCCTCGCTTGCGCCGCAAACTACGCCGTATATCGGATCGTGCCCCATGTCCGCCGCACATTGATAAATGCTGACAGCTTAAGCTGTTGGCATTTATCATTACACAAGCAGTTCTGGTGAACTGTTTGAGCTTGTGAAATGACACCCCTGCAGATTCATGGCAAATTGGCCACTAGCAGGGGGTGTCAATCAACCTGATGGTATACGATCGGGCGGCTTGCTGCCCATCGCCTCAGTGCTGGCGGACGAGTTAAGGAGCAGTGGTCTTAAGACCGCTGCTTCTTAATTCCTGTTTCTGACGAGCCTGAAGGCTCACGCGGAAACAGTCACATTCTGCACAATACGGGCATGATAAATCGGCCCCTGTGTCTTTACTAAATATTTTTGTACCCCTGATTCTTACTGGCTTCTACGTTTTTGCTTCAAATCAAAGTTGCATATTTTTAAAAAAAAATCTGTTTACATTGAATTTACAATTTAGCAATTCATTTTTTGTATTAGTACAAATCCCTTTAAACAGCAAGTATAACCTGTTTTAAATTATTTAAAGGTGCATATAAATCACACTAAATGCAAACACTTTTGCAGTTTAAAGTGATTGTAAGTTCAAGTGGTCTGTCTAGCGTCAATCGATGCATCTATAAATATAAGTAGCAATCAAAAAGAACATGTATTGTTGGCAGAACTAATACAAAAAATGCACTTTCCTGTAGAGAGAAAATAATTAGAATGTGTATAATGTCTAGAATGAGCAGTAGATCCGAAATGCTGAGTAGCTGGTTTATTAAACCGATAGAAAAAACATAAAGACAGTCTGTAGAGGCAGCACACCTAAATCTGACGCGTACATAAGTATATGTTTCATTCATGAAAATGTTCAATAATATATTTTAGTATTGTAATGTAACGCAAACCACTCCAAAAGTAATGTGCGCTCTGGCAGCCCCGCTACTCAGTGCTTTTTTTTTTTTCTATGACGTTATCGTAGCTGTTCAGTTATATTCATGGCATTCTGGCATGTTTGCAAGTAGAAAAAAAACACAATTCTTTAAGGCATTTATTCGCTGATAACATTTGTTAAACTTTTTATTAAAACGTCCTCATTTTCTCCAAGTAAACAGTGAATCTTGTGATTCTGTGCTTACTTGAATGGTGAAGCCTGAAGTTGTGCACATGCATGGTTTCAGTACCACTATGTCAGGGTTTTTCCCTGTTGTGTTTGCCATGTGCTGCTGGCAGCCATTTTACTCACCTCTCTTCCTGACTTGGTGCATTGTGGGGGATGCTGCTCACTTCCTGCACTTCCTTTTATGGCCAGACTGTTGTGCATCATCCATGTGAGACAGGATGCAGTCTCAGAATTGTGATGCCATCATTTATTATTTAAAGGGCCTCTGTTCAGTATGCTTTGCCTTTGCGTTGTCTGAGACCTGTTTGTGAGAGTTCCTGTGTATTACCTGGCTGCCTTATGTCCTTCCTGGTTCCTGATCCCTGGCTTGTTCCTGACTCTGCTGTTCTCCTTGTTCCTGATTCCGGCTCGTCTGACTATTCGCTTTGGCTCCTGACTCGGCTCGTCTGACTACCAGCTCTGGTTTTGACTCCTGGCTTGTTATTTGACTTGTGGACATTTTATAATTTTTTGCTATTAATAAAGGTGTGATTATTTTTGCACTTCTCGTCTCAGTCTGATTCCTGGCACCCTGACACACTCTGGAGTGGTGGGCTCTATACATCACAGAACTGTACAGAAGAAAATCAAGTGGGCGGTGCAAAAGATTGTGACGGCCCCAATATAGAAAAAAACTTTTTATAGGATTACTGCTTGTTTATCAAAAAAATAATAATAATACGGTTTACATTGGCAATGGATTTTGAACATGACTAACAATTTATATATATTTCATTCACTTTAAACTGCAGGATGACATCAAACTAAACAAGCTTTAGAGATCATGAAAACATTTTTATCACAGAAACCATTTCCTAAGCATATATCACTCACTGCAGGTTGGTATACAATTATGTAGAAGTACCTTTTAGGGTGTCCAGGTGTCCAGTATTCAAACGGACAGTGCAGTATTTTAGCAGGCTGTCCAGTAAAATCTTCACAAAAATACTGGGCACTTAAAGGTCCATAAGGGTTAAACGTAAAAGGCCTCCTATGATTCAACACATTACAAATATAGAGTAGAAAAACTTGGGGGGCAGTGAAGGGGGGTCAAATCTCTACTTTTTATATGTGTTATTGATAACCAGAGAGGTACAATTATTGATTTGTACGTTACTGTCAGTCAAGTGGTAACATTACTGCCTAGTTGCGATAGTCCAGTCCAGTCACCTACAGTTTGTCCAGTATTTTATGGAGGACGGTTGGCACCCTAGTACCTGTACAATTTTATATTTATTGTGTAATATATGTTGGTGAAATCAACCACATTTATTTCTCTTTAATCAGATTTTCTTTTGTAGAAAAAAACAAATTTTAGAAGGCAAGGGCCAGTAACAAATATCCTTACTGAAAGTATCGTCAGAAAAAAATAATAATCAAGCAATCATTTATAAAAGTGGTAAAGCATAATCTGCTAAGGATCAGATGCAATTTAGTTTTTATATTGCAATATACTTATTTCTGTGACGCTTCGATATCTGTGTTTTGAATCTTTTACATCAAGAGGGGAAAACATCTGGCATGCAAACTTAGACCTTGGAAAGCACTCAAATACCATTTTTTATGCTAAATTTAGTCAGCTACTATTTTTACTGAACAAATTACATAAAAGAATAACTGAAAAACATTTTTTGCCATCTGGGAAGGCTTCTCTAAATCAGCAGCATCTAGAGATTATTCTTTGTTTCTTATCCAAATAGCAACTCATGGAAGAAATCTGTAATGGGAATAGCACAATGACGTATAGAGAAACTGGAAAAGTAAACAAAGCGGCTACCACTGGTCATGGAATTATTAAACTTCTCAATAGTTAGAGTTTATTCTAAATCACTAAAATTATAGTCTGTGGGCCTTAAAGGATTACTTTCCGTTATAATTTTTAAGCCAAACAACTAACATATTAAAGTTAATAAACATTAATTAAAACCTACCGACCTATATTTTCTCCAAAACGAAGTTTCATAACATTCTAAAAGTTATATCTTTTATTTGCCAATGATGTAATGTTATCCTGCCCACTATTTTCAGCACTGCATGTTCAAAATACTTAAACCAATGAAATTGTGTTTAAAGCGCCATTTTGAAACCTAGGTATTGTAAACGGATTGGTACAGAGCAAAGGATACCCGCAGAGTGGGTTTGGAAAACAATTAAATTTGCAGACAAGATTTCTGATATACGGTAGAGATATGTTAATGAAATGCTATTGATAAAAAGCGTATTTGGGGTAGTTAGTTAGTAACAGGCATAGAAAATATTTACTTACAGTGGCCCTTTAAATGTCCATCTACTAAAGTGCTTAAAGTGACTTAAAAACCATATTTTTTCTATCATTATTCAGATAAGCTTACAATTAGGCCACCATTAGATTTGTTGTTTTAGAAAAGTTTAATGACCATCCATATTTATGTTTTCGTCTCTTTATTAAGATACAAACAGAAAATACAGGAAATATGTACACAAAATATAAAAAAACACAATTTTCAGAACAAAATGGCTTCTTCAGGTAAAAGACAATATTTAGTGTGACCTCCCTTGGCACTAAGACTCTTTTGGGGAGACTGCCCTGAAGTTTTCTGAAGTAATCTTCTGGTATATTATACCAGGCTTCTTTCAGGACTTCCAAGATTTCTCTTGTAGATTTATGTTGTCTTATATTTATTTCTCTGCCCAGGTGATCCCATACTGCCGCTATAATATTCTGTTCTGGACTCTGTAGAGGCCAGTCCATTAATGTCAGTGTTTAATCAGCTGTTTTTCTCTCCAAATATGATTTCACTGCATTAGCCATGTGCTTGGGATCGTTATCATGATGAAAAATAAAACCATTTCCAATCAAGCGCTTTCCAGAAGGAATGGCATGATGAATTAAAACCTATCTGCACTTTTCAGCATTCGTGATCCCATCAATTTGGACAATATCGCCAACAACACTGGCAGAAATGCAGCCCCAAACCAGGACAGACCCTCCACCATGTTTCTAGAGATTATTCTTAGTTTTTTATCCAAATCTGTAATGGGAATAGCACAATGACGTATAGAGAAACTGAAAAAAAAAAAAACAAAGCGGCCACCACTAGTCATGGAATTATTAAACTTTTCAATAGTTGGAGTTTATTCTAAATCGCTAAAAGTCTGTGGGCCTCAAATGTTTATCTACTACAGTGCTTAAAGGGACAGTCATGTATAAATTAAACTTTCATTATTCAGATAGGATTTTTAATTTTAATTGACTTTCCAATTTACATTTATCATCAAATTTGCTTTTTTCTCTTGGTATTCTTAGTTTAAACTAAACATAGGTAGGCTCATATGCTAATTTCTAAGCCTTTGAGGGCTGCCTCTTATCACATGCTTTTTAAATCTCTTTTCAACACAAAAAGACAGAAAGTACACATGGGCCATATAGATAACACTGTGTTCAGGCACAGGGAGTTATTTAAGATTTAGCACAAAACAATGCTAAATTTAAGACAATAGATAATAAACAGTCACAGTCATGTGATCAGGGGGCTGGAAGAAGGTTCCTAGATACAAGGTAATCACAGAGGTAAAAAGTACATTAATATAACTGTGTTGGTTATGCAAAACTGGGGAATGAGTAATAAAGGGATTATCTATCTTTTAAAACAATAACAATTCTATGGTTGACTGTCCCTTTAAAGGGAAATAAAAAACATTTTTTTCTATCATTATTCAAATAGAGCTTACAGTTTTGAAAATATTTCCAAATTACTTCTATTATCAAATTTCCATCTTTCTCATATTCTTTGTTGAAAAGCATATCTAGGTAGGTATTATGTGTCTAAAGTACTGTATGGAACCAGCTTATTAAAGCACTGCTGACATCTACTGTTCTTCCAAATATACAACATTGTAATAATATTCTTGCAAAACCGCTAATTTTAGGCCATATTACAAGCGGTTTTAAGTGCTTTTGTTCGCACAACCAGAAGTAAACTTAACAGGTTAGCACAGGTATTACTAGTTGAAAGTATAATCGTTTACACGCGAGTGAAAGATGACACAACACTTCTCCACATAGACATCAATGAAAAGTCTGACATAAAAAAACTAACACTTATCGCTCACACGCTAACCTTACACCACGTGAGACCTACAGCGTTAACCCAAAGTGAGTAATAAATATTTTACATTTCTATGTTCGTCACATAGGATAAAATGCTCTTTTTATTTATAAATATTTAATATACTGTATATTTGATGTTTTTTTATAATATATATCTTTATCTATATAGCTATATGAATATGGCTTTTCTTCTGCTTGACAGTGCATTACTATCAGACTGTGCAATGATGTCTCACTAATGTGCATGTTTCATTTCAATTTGCATGTGAAGAATGAAGCAGTAATATGAGCTCCTGAATTGAATCACTTTGGAGTTTTATAGAGAGGTATACTGTGTTATCATAATTTGTTTTTTGATGGTGTCATATTTTGAATTCTAACTATTTATCCACACGTGCATTTTTGTGGTTAAATAAATAATTCTGTTGCTTTACAACTGTGTATTGTTGTGTTGTGCCTTCCATTTATCAACTACCCTATTGTTACTGTTTATTTACAGTAGAGGTTTGTGCTGGATAAGGGTTCAGCTTTTTCTCTTTCTTTTTTTTCTTTATTTAACTATTAATGTACCCCCGTGCACTGGAGGACTCACAATACTTTTTGGAGCCCTCTGATACCCATCATAACACTAATTCACTTGCAACAGCTGGTATATTTTCTTTTATATATATATGAGAGAGAGAGAGAGAAATACATATTTAGAGATACAAAGAACATTTTCTTTCAAGTGAAAAACATTGAAATGTAAAATATGTGCAATACAAATACATTAAAAAACATAATTCTTATTCAATAAAAATGAGTAATGCTTGTTTTCAGGTATTTGAGTGCAAAGGGCTCCAAAGTATATATACATTTGTATATATGTGTATATATGCATTTATATACATATATACATGTATACATATGTAGAGAAAGAGAGAGAGTGAAATCAATCCTTATTAGGGTTTCGCCAAAGTAGAGACAGGGAATTTAGCACACTTTTATAGTTTAAAACCAATATATGGTTAAGTTTAATTTGTCATTAGTGCACACAAACTAAAAACCTGTTATTACACATACAGTATATCACACTATCTTATAAAAACATAAATATGAATCACAAACTAGCGGCTAGATTTAGAGTTTTGTCGGTAACAACCCGCGTAGCTAACGCTGGCTTTTTTCCCCCCGCACCATTTAAATACCGCTGGTATTTAGAGTTCACAGAAGGGCTGCGTTAGGCTCCAAAAAGGGAGCGTAGAGCATAATTTACCGCCACTGCAACTCTAAATACCAGCGGTGCTTACGGACGCGGCCAGCTTCCAAAAGTGCTTGTGCACGATTCCCCCATAGGAAACAATGGGGCAGTTTGAGCTGAAAAAAAACCTAACACCTGCAAAAAAGCAGCGTTCAGCTCTTAACGCAGCCCCATTGTTTTCTAGGGGGAAACACTTCCTAAGTCTGCACCTAACACCCTAACATGTACCCCGAGTCTAAACACCCCTAACCTTACACTTATTAACCCCTAATCTGCCACCCCTGCTATCGCTGACCCCTGCATATTATTATTAACCCCTAATCTGCCGCTCCGTACACCGCCGCAACCTACGTTATCCCTATGTACTCCTAATCTGCTGCCTCTAACACCGCCGACCCCTATATTATATTTATTAACCCCTAATCTGCCCCCCACACCGTCGCCGCCACCTACCTACACTTATTAACCCCTAATCTGCCGACCGGACCTCACCGCTACTATAATAAAGTTATTAACCCCTAATCTGCCTCACTCCCGCCTCAATAACCCTATAATAAATAGTATTAACCCTTAATCTGCCCTCCTTAAAGGGACAGTATACTGTAAAATAGTTTTTCCCTTAATGGGTTTACAATTGCTTTTTTTACCAACTGCAGAGTAAAAAATGTATGAAAATTAGCTTTTTAAGGTTTATTTCTGTATATTAAAGCTCTGATTTTGTGTTTTGAAGCCACAGCCTAATAAAATAGGTTGAGCTTGTAGGTATAACCAGATCTCATTACTGTATCACATTGTGTACATATACCTGCTTCTTTATCTTATATCTGTCCTTAAAACAATCACCAATACTTTGAGAGAACAATGGAAAATCAACATTTTATTACCTTATCTCTGCTTTGTCACCCTGGGAGTGTAATTTCTTCTGCTGGCTGTGTTTACAAAGCTTATCTATAGCTGGTACGCGCGGCCACAAACTTTCAGAATAGGTGGGGATACCACATGCTAAATTAGCAATTTCAAATGCCAATATAAGGGTAAAGGAGCTACTTGTAAACAATTTAATACACTCCAGCAGGTAAAGTGGATCATTGGGAACAAATTAAAGGGGAGAAAATTTTTGAGTAAACTGTCCCTTTAACATCACCGACACCTAACTTCAAGTATTAACCCCTAATCTGCTGACCGGACCTCGCCGCTACTCTATTAAATTTACTAACTCCTAAAGCTAAGTCTAACCCTAACACCCCCCTAAGTTAAATATAATTTAAATCTAACAAAATAAATTAACTCTTATTAAATAAATTATTCCTATTTAGAGCTAAATACTTACCTGTAAAATAAATCCTAATATAGCTACAATATAAATTATAATTATATTATAGCTATTTTAGGATTAATATTTATTTTACAGGCAACTTTGTATTTATTTTAACCAGGTACAATAGCTATTAAATAGTTAATAACTATTTAATAGATACCTAGTTAAAATAATTACAACATTACCTGTAAAATAAATCCTAACCTAAGTTACAATTAAACCTAACACTACACTATCAATACATTAATTAAATACAATACCTACAATTATCTACAATTAAACCTAACACTACACTATCAATAAATTAATTACATACAAATACCTACAAATAAATACAATTAAATAAACTAACTAAAGTACAAAAAATAAAAAAAGAACTGTTACAAAAAATAAAAAAATATTTACAAACATTAGAAAAATATTACAACAATTTTAAGCTAATTACACCTACTCTAAGCCCCCTAATAAAATAACAAAGCCCCCCAAAATAAAATCAGCTAATCAGATTGAGCTTGCATTCTATTGGCTGATCGGAACAGCCAATAGAATGCGAGCTCAATCTGATTGGCTGATTGGATCAGCCAATCGGATTGAACTTGAATCTGATTGGCTGATTCCATCAGCCAATCAGAATTTTCCTACCTTAATTCCGATTGGCTGATAGAATCCTATCAGCCAATCGGAATTCGAGGGACGCCATCTTGGATGACGTCCCTTAAAGGAACCTTCATTCTGTTTTAGGACGTCGGAAGAAGAGGATGGATCCGCGCCGGAGGTCTTTAAGATGGAGCCGATCGTCATCGGATGGAAGAAGATAGAAGATGCCGCTTGGATGATGATGTCTACCGGTCGGGATCTCCTCTTCTGCCCGGATAGGATGAAGACTTCTGCCCGAAGATGGACTTCTTCAGCCGCCGCTTGGATCAAGACTTCAGCTGGAGGATGGACGTCTTCAGCCCCCGCTTGGGCTTGGATCAAGACATCGGAGCCTGGACCGATCGGTGATACCAGGCGTGGTGAAGATAAGGTAGGAAGATCTTCAGGGGCTTAGTGTTAGGTTTATTTAAGGGGGGTTTGGGTTAGATTAGGGGTATGTGGGTGGTGGGTTGTAATGTTGGGGGGGTATTGTATGTTTTTTTTTCAAGGCAAAAGAGCTGAATTCTTTGGGGCATGCCCCGCAAAAGGCCCTTTTAAGGGCTGGTAAGGTAAAAGAGCTTTTCTATTTTTATTTTAGAATAGGGTAGGGAATTTTTTTTATTTTGGGGGGCTTTGTTATTTTATTAGGGGGCTTAGAGTAGGTGTAATTAGCTTAAAATTGTTGTAATATTTTTCTAATGTTTGTAAATATTTTTTTATTTTTTGTAACTTAGTTCTTTTTTTATTTTTTGTACTTTAGTTAGTTTATTTAATTGTATTTATTTGTAGGTATTGTATTTAATTAATTTATTGATAGTGTAGTGTTAGGTTTAATTGTAGATAATTGTAGGTATTTTATTTAATTAATTTATTGATAGTGTAGTGTTAGGTTTAATTGTAATTTAGGTTAGGATTTATTTTACAGGTAATTTTGTAATTATTTTAACTAGGTAACAATTAAATAGTTATTAACTATTTAATAGCTATTGTACCTGGTTAAAATAAATACAAAGTTGCCTGTAAAATAAATATTAATCCTAAAATAGCTACAATATAATTATAATTTATATTGTAGCTATATTAGGGTTTATTTTACAGGTAAGTATTTAGCTTTAAATAGGAATAATTTATTTAATAAGAGTTAATTTATTTCATTAGATTTAAATTATATTTAATTTAGGGGGGTGTTAGGGTTAGACTTAGCTTTAGGGGTTAATAAATTTAATAGAGTAGCGGTGAGGTCCGGTCGGCAGATTAGGGGTTAATACTTGAAGTTAGGTGTCGGTGATGTTAGGGAGGGTAGATTAGGGGTTAATTATATTTATTATAGGGTTATTGAGGCGGGAGTGAGGCGGATTAGGGGTTAATAACTTTATTATAGTAGCGGTGAGGTCCGGTCGGCAGATTAGGGGTTAATAAGTGTAGGTAGGTGGCGGCGACGTTGGGGGGGGGGCAGATTAGGGGTTAATAAATATAATATAGGGGTCGGCGGTGTTAGGGGCAGCAGATTATGGGTAAATAGGGATAATGTAGGTTGCGGCGGTGTGCGGTCGGCAGATTACGGGTTAAAAAAATTTAATAGAGTGGCAGCGGTGTGGGGGGCCTCGGTTTAGGGGTACATAGGTAGTTTATGGGTGTTAGTGTACTTTAGAGCACAGTAGTTAAGAGCTTTATGAACCAGCATTAGCCCAGAAAGCTCTTAACTCCTGGCTTTTTTCTACGGCTGGAGTTTTGTCGTTAGATTTCTAACGCTCACTTCAGCCACGACTCTAAATACCGGCGTTAGAAAGATCCCATTGAAAAGATAGGATACGCAATTGACGTAAGGGGATCTGCGGTATGGAAAAGTCGCGGCTGCAAAGTGAGCGTTAGACCCTTTCCTGACTGACTCTAAATACCAGCGGGCGGTAAAAACCAGCATTAGGACCCCCTAACGCTGGTTTTAACGGCTAACGCCAAACTCTAAATCTAGGCGTAGGTATCTTGTCAGAGTACAAATTGGTTCATGCAGTCAGTATGTAACTCTGATACACAATCCTTTTAGTAGCTAGGGGTTAATATGTCCAAAGTAAAGCCTCCAAGAGGGCTTGTTACATGGATCCAAGGAAAAGAATCAGAACAAGACAATTAGATACATTACCAAATTCAATTGTCATTGGGATCATTTGTACTCCATTCTCAAAAAAAATGACACTATCTAGCTATAGATGATGGAATTAGAAGTGTGGTTGGAGATTATCCCAGTTTGACAGCAATTAGAGCACCAAGTCTGAAAGACTCTTTAGTTAGAAGTAACCAAATAAAATCACAGAAAGCAGAAAACTGGCTTACATCACATAAAACAGTAGGGAACTATCTGCTAACAACTTTTGCTTGATAAGCTTATTTTTTCATGCACGCTTGGAGGCTTTACTTTGGACATATTAACCCATAGCTACTAAAAGGACTGTGTATCAGAGTTGCATACTGACTGCATGAACCAATTTGTACTCTGACAAGATACCTAGTTTGTGATTCATATTTATGTTTTTATTTGTGTTTTTTATAAGATAATGTGACATATGTGTAATAACAGGTTTTTAGTTTGTGTGCACTAATGACAAATTAAACATAACCAGATATTGGTTTTAAACTATAAAAGTATGCTAAATTCCCTGTCTCTACTTGGGTGAAACCCTAATAAGGATTGATTTTTCTCTTTTTTTCTACATATGTATACAAGTATTATTTAAAGGGTCTGCACCTCCTCCTAGATGAGGAAAATTATTTTGGTTAATTGATTTTCAGCCTAAGAGTACCAGTATCTTTACATTTCAAAATATACATATATACACATATAAACACATGTATACACATATATACATATGTATATATATATACATAGACATATTAAGATGTATTTATATCTACATTATAGCCCTTTCCATTCAAACACTTGCCATATACCATATACTTTTTAACCCTTATATTTGTAATTAATATTTATATTAATAATTAAGGACCAGTTTACAAGTGGAGTGCAAAATTACGATTTTGCAAGTGCAATATTTAGCTACACTCATAATACCTGCACACACAATTCTATTACAAGACCAGAGATTCATATTTTTGCTTAATCCTTCTCTTTACTGCTCAGGACAGCATTTAAAAGTAAAACAACATAATACATTAGAAATAAAACAGAGAACAAACTGCCAAAAAAATGAAAACCAATGAGATAACATTTTGAGTGGACAGTGACAAGACCAAAAGACCAATCAGAGTCATTAACATATCCAAATAATGACCAGTAAGATCCAAACTGTCCTCTTTCTTTTTGCTGCTTAAGAAGATAAGTATATAACATGTTTGCTCTTAAAGTTCAATACTTTGTTGTTATATTTATTATTTACATTCTCTTAAATTATTTTATTTATTTTATTTTCCTATAATATATGATTAATATTTTGATTATTGGTAACATTATTAATGGTCTTTTATTTATTATATATACTTTTTATTTCTTTTTGGTTTTATTATTTTATTTCCATTTTTTTCACTTTTTCTCTCATTTTATTTCTTTTTCTCTTTGACATATATTCTATATATTTCTTATTAGCACTTTTCATTTCTGTTTATATCGTCCATTTTGGACGCTTGCGCTCCTTTCTTCTCTCCCTTTTTCCCACCGTTTCCCTTCTTTCCCTCTCTACCTTGTCTCGAGACCTCTATCTCTTCTTGTGACGACGCTCGTATTGCACGCAACGTCACTAACCACTCCCACCTTAGACTCTGTCCCCATTATCTTTCTCCTCCCTCACACAGCGTCACGGACCTGAGAGAAAATACTTTTAGTTTTTCTTTGGCCACATAGATTTAAATGTAATGTAGTAGCGATTGGATTTAAAACAATCAATTTTTTCCTATTATAAGTGTTTTACATTTTTAGCCAGTTTTTTTTTCTGATTGCATTTTCGTTTCAGTTAGTTATATCTTTATTTTTTATATTGTATCCAATAGATCTATGCTAGCTTAGTAGTAAATCTTTAGTTTGGGAACCAAAAGGTTAGAGGTTCTATTCCCTAAAAGAACTAATATATATTTGGTTAATACTTTTTAATTTATTTAAATATTCTGACATATCCTATACACATTATTTATTTTAATATGTCTCAGGAACATAATATAGTTTCTAAAAAATCTGTACAACAGATGATCAATTCCTCTATGGAAAATTTTAGGAAACAAATTTATTCTGATGTTCAAAACTTAAATAAAATTCAACCTATGCCAAAAAAGGCAACACATAAAAGGAAGCATATGTCCCATAAACTAGCACATACAATTTCTGCCAAGAAGGTTGATAAAGGGGCATTACGTCTGCATAGATCAGACAACAAAAAGAAATCTATACCCTCTACATCAAAAAATATTTAAATTTCTTCTTCTGATTCAGAAGATAATTTTATTTTTAAATCTAAAACTAATAACCCCCACGTAGACTTTGATTCTACACCTGAGTCATCGGACTCCTTTGCAGATTATGACAATGATTCAAACTCTTGGCAGTCTATATTTACTCCAGAATTTTCACATGATTCTGATTCCTCTCCCATAATTAAAAAAATCAAAAAACTTTCTAAAAAAACATAAACATGTTTTAGTTGATAATTTAGGTAATCCCTATATAAAACCTGAGGATCTACAACATCCTTGTTCTACGCATTGTCGTCCCTCTAAAAGAGTCCTCAAATTTATAGACTTTTATATTAGAAAACCCTTAGATAAACAGTCTAGAAATAATCCCACACAAATTCATCAAAGACTCTAACATAAACATCCCAAAAAGCTTGGAGATAATTACGCATTTTAGCAAATTTACTGGATATAAGATTAACGCCCAGAAATCTGAAATTTTGTGGATTAATAAAAATAGATTCAGCTATAGATCACATCCATTTAGGGAGGTGGCCAATATAAAATATCTTGGAATAGTTATTGGAAGAGTTCCGCGGGATTGGTATGGACTCAATTATACAAATTTGTTTTCTAATTTAGATGCTGAATTCCAGAAATGGAATATACTCTATCTTTCTCTTTCAGGAAAAATCATGTTGATTAAGACAATTCTTTTTCCACGGATTCTGTTCTTATTACAAAATTTACCGCTTTTTATACTCAAAAAAGACATTGTTACATATAATCGGGCATGTGCAACATTTATTTGGGGTAAAAGAAAACCACGCTTGTCTATCGATAGGTTGTCTATACCTAAAAAGTATGGTGGTATGGCCCTACCAAATCTAAGATATTATAACTGGATCATGTTGGATAAATACGGAATAGACTGGTTAACTGAAGCGCAGTATATTACTTATCCTGACATAGAGTCAGATTTAATAGCACCTTTTAGTTTAAAATCGGTCCTGCATCATACACATGCCAAATTACCTTCCAACATTAAACAACTAATGTCATTTTCAAATATTATATTAGCATGGCAAAAGTATTGTAGGATAATGGGCTTAGATTTTAAGAAATCCCGATTTTTACCTATTATTGGGACTACAGCGTTTTCTCCAGGTGTTTATAATGTGGTTTTTAGAGATTGGCACATTAAAAGTATAACATATTTTTCACAGCTCTTTATAGAGGACAGTAACATAATACAACTCTACAGTGTGATCTCAGACAAATATAAGCTCCCCCCAAATACTTTTTTTGCCTATCTCCAAGCTAGATGTTTCATTACATCATTAACTTGTCCTAACACACAAGATTGGAATTTATATGATATAGAGACAGGACTTAAACTCTACAAAGCTGGTATTAGATCAGTTACATTTTGGTATGATGCTCTGTACTCAAAACTAGGTGACAAACATTTATACAAAAGCAAAGAGACTTTTCAAAGATATTGCCTTGATATACAGGAAGCTGATATAAAGAAGAGTATAAGTTTATGTGAGGCAGCTACAACAATGATTTGTTGGAGGGAAGCTCATATGAAATTATTGAACAATTTCTACCTAACCCCAGATAGAATGAATAAGTGGGTGAGCAATGAATCAAAATATGGGTGTTTTAAATGCCGTGCGGAAAAGGCGGATATGTTACACTGCTTATGGTTATGCCCTAAAATGAAACATATCTGGGGAAAAGTAAATTTTTGGTTAAATAAAAATTTGAAGGAAAATATTGAACTCACGCCTAGAAAGATATTTTTCTTGAGTCATGATCAGTCACATTCTGGGGACCAACAACTAATAAATATATCTATTTTGGCGGCCCGGATTTTAGCATTCAAAAAATGGAAATTAGCAAAGGTGCCTAGTATAGCTGAATTTGTAAGTTTAATTAGAACTGTACGATAAAAAATTATTATCTGAGAAGCATCTCAGAAGATATTTCGCCAAATGGTTAAAGTTAATCCAAGACTGGCCACTGGTAATACAAAGACAATTTATTGCCCCTCTAAAAAAACTCTATACCTTTTTTGTCACTGATCGGTGGAGAGATACTCCCCCAGCAGTGGATCGTGGTCTGAGAACAGATGTATTAGACTACTGCTGTTAGGGTTGTGAGGGTGGTCCAGGGGCGGGGTGTGTCTTTTTTTTTTTGCATCTTCTTCAAGTTTGTCAATTATATCTATTTGTGTATTATTTTTCGATTTTTTTTTCTTTTTTCTTTTAATTTTTATTTTATTTTATCGTTGATGCGATGTTATAATTAAACCAACTAAAGTTTTTCTTTTCTATCTTACGATGATAAATCTCTCTATTTAGTCTGCATGATGTAATGCATATGGCTCTAGAATGGTTATGAGTTATTAGATTTTGTTTGCAGTATACCTCTTTGTATTTGGGATAACTGTACATATATTGTGAATATTACACTGTGTGCTGCATTACATATTTGAATGATGATTTTGTGCATTCTGATGATTATAATAATAAAGTTGGTTTTCAAAAAAAAAAAAAAATAACCCCCACGTAGACTTTGATTCTACACCTGAGTCATTGGACTCCTTTTCAGATTATGACAATGATTCAAACTCTTGGCAGTCTATATTTACTCCAGAATTTTCACATGATTCTGATTCCTCTCCCATAATTAAAAAAATCAAAAAACTTTCTAAAAAAACATAAACATGTTTTAGTTGATAATTTAGGTAATCCCTATCTAAAACCTGAGGATCTACAACATCCTTGTTCTACGCATTGGCGTCCCTCTAAAAGAGTCGTCAAAGTTATATACTTTTATATTAGAAAACCCTTAGATAAACAGTCTAGAAATAATCCCACACAAATTTTCCGTTACCCCAGATATTGACGACAATTTACTCAAATTTATCAGTTCTCCTAAATTTAATATTCACATTGGTCCTGACAGATTTCTTAAATCCTGTCAGGACAAACTTTTAGATTCCCTTGGTGCTATCTCCAAAATATTTGAACTAGCTGAAGACGCTATTACTTTTATTAATTCTCTTGTGGACCATCTGGTTCTTATGGAATGGATATAAAGAACCATTTATTTAATTGGTGACGCCAATACTGCCCTGGCCACTCAAGGACATAGATTAATTCTAAGAAAATTAGATCCTAAACTTGCAGACATCTCTCCCACTGAAATGAGATCTAAGGCCGAATGCCTATTATTTGGAGAACTAGGTCTAAAAGAATTGGGCAATTATGTCAATACATTTAATTCTCTAAATAAGGTTAAAACTTCAACTAAGAGAATTTTCTATCCTCAAAACCGGGTTTTTGATACGGCCGGGAAAGGTAGGGGCCGTTTTCCCGGCCAAATGCCTACGATCAACAGGTCCCACTTTCATAACAGACCACAATTCTCAAACCCTTCACTCACTTCCTTCTATCCAACAAGGACAAGACAATGCAATACAGACCTTACAGATTAAGACCTCGCTCAAGACCTTTCTCAGGTAATATTTTTCAAACCACATTTCATTTCTTTTTCCCCTCAAAAGATAGGTGGCAGACTTTCTCTTTTCTTAGAAAATTGGAACCTTGTCACATCAGACCCTTGGATTCTCCAGAAAGTTTCAGGTCTTCACATATCCTTCACAAACACTCCTCTCCAATCTCAAACCCCTACTCCTATACACTTTTCAAAATCAAACCTTCAACTCCTAAAATCAGAACTTCAAAACTTCTTAAAAAGTCTGCCATAGAACCAGCCAATCCTTCCTCAAACAATTTTATCAGCAACATGTTTCTAGTGAAAAAAGAAAAACTGCCTTTTTTGTCCAGTCATAAAATTAAGAAACCTGAATTTTTTCGTCACTTACAATTATTTCAAACTAGAAGGTATCCATCTTTTGAGAGATTGTCTAAGAGACAAGGATTGACTGGTTCGGCTAGATATCACAGATGCGTATCTCACCATTCCCATTCATCACACATTCAGGAAATCCCTTTGTTTCTTTTAGGAAAACTCTTTATGGCAATTTTCTTGTTTACCATTTGGCTTATCATCTGCACCCTGGGTATTTACAAAAGTCTTAAAACCAGTAGTTACTTGGTTAAGATTAAGAGGAATTCTTCAAATTATTTATCTAGATGATATATTAATTATGCATCAGGACCCTCTAACTTTATCAAGTCACCTTTCTACTTCTATACTTCTAGAGAATCTCGGTTTTCTTATAAACAAAGAGAAATCCATCCTATATCCTACTCAAAATTTAACTTTTCTTGGTTTCTCTATAGACACAATTTCTTCCACTCTCAGCCTTCCGAAAGACAGAATAAAAGATATAAAAAAGAAAATTTCTTATTTTTTAAAACTAACTTCTTTTCCTATCGGGAATTTGGCTCGGATTGTAGGGCTACTTTCGTCCTTGATTCAAGCCATATTTCCTGCCCCTCTTCACTATCGTGCTCTTTAACGACTCAAAATTTCCAGTTTAAACAAAGGTTTCAGTTATTCTCACAAAATTTCTCAATCTTCAGAAGCGAAGGAGGAACTCCTCTGGTGGTTATCCAACATAGATGCTTGGAATGGTAAAGCGATATTTGGAAATTCACCAGATCTGATTATAGAATCAGATGCCAGGAGGACTGGTTGGGGAGCCCAACCTTGTTACCCTTCCCTTCTAGAGATGTCTTACTTACCTCCTCTTCTCCTCCCTCTCCATCCTCTTCTCCTCTCTGATTATCTAGGGAACCCTCATCCTCTGATTTACCAGAACTCCTTTCGACTAGTTGCTTGGACAATTTCCAGGGATCTTGGTCTTGTGAAGACCTTTCTTCAAGAGCCAGTTCTCTCCTCAGAGACTCATGGGCCCCAGGTACCCGAAAATGTTATGTTCCTCATGGGCCAGATGGGATAGCTGGTGCTTTCAGAGGAATTTGGATCCCTTTTCAGCTCCTTTATATCAAATTATAAATTATTTATCTTTCCTTTTCGATCAAGGTTTAGCTTATCAATCTATTAACATAGCAAGATCTGCTATTTCTGCAGGTCATTTTCCGATTTCTGATCTTCCTATTTGACGTCATTTTGAAATTTGTAGACTTCTTAAAGCTATCCGCCTTAATAGACCTCCTACCCCTAAACATCTTCAATTCTGGGATGTAGATCTTATTTTTTTCCCTTTTTAATTCTTGGCCTTCTAATGAATCACTTTCTTTAAAACAACTTTCTTTTAAACATACTACTCTTCTTTGTCTTCTCGCTTGTAAAATAGTATCTGACGTCAAAGCCATTGATTTCAATTCTAAAAAAAATTATCCTCAATGTATTGTATTTTACATTATTCGTAAAACCAAAACTAATACTTCTACTATTTTTTATCCTAACTTTTATGAACAACCCAAATTATGTGTGGTTTGTTGTTTCAAAGAATATGAATTATGAACCTCTTATTTTAGATCTTCTTCAAATCAACTTCTTTTGTCTTTTATCCCACCTCATAAACCTGTTTCTTAAATCACTATAGCTAGATGGGTCAGATGTTGTAACATATGCCTGCCTGATATCACTGTCCCTTTAAGACTGCCTTCCCTGCTACTTACATTCATATTGTGTGGGCAGTATCTGCATTAAACTTACCTGCCAAATTAACTAATCATTCATGCACCTGATTCCCTCAGCCTCCTTTTAAATCACCTTAGGCCCAATGTGCATTGCATTAGTATTGAAGTTTTGTTCCAAAAACAACAGAGGTCTGTGACTGTTTCCATTATGGATTTTACCAGCATATACAAACTACAGCCTTTCCTTCAAGCTATGCTTAAAATCATCTAATCGCAAGTATCCATATAATTCCTTTTGTTTCTTGGACTCTGCTACGTAACAATCTCTGAACTATTTCTAAATTACAACAATGCATTGGTTATAATCTCTCAAACTGCTACAACAGCATCATCCTCAAAACTTTACAACTTTTCTCTGCTACAAGTTATCATAGTTGAAATATCCTCCTGCAAGCATGTTAATCTATTCATAACTCTGCATCTGTGTGTTCAGTTAAACAGTTCTCCTGTGATTTTCCAATATATGCACAATCAGTATTTAATGCCTTAAACTTGCAATTTGTCTATCACTTGTGCAACTCTGCTTACAGCTCTAAATACTATTAAGTACTGTGAACCTGCAGTAAGTCTTTGAGTCACAACCTTTTACCAGTTTACTCTGAAGCCTGAACATTTTACATTGCTATATTTTTCTCATGAATGCTGCAGCTACTCCTATTAACCATTATTCACAGTATCAATTTATGTTTCCATTGAAGTCACAATATATTATATTCATATGCTTAACTCTCTATGATTTCTATAACTTCTTGCAACTATGAACCACAGGGTCAGGGGTCAGTGTCTCCAATTCTCTACCATTGCCCCGAGGGTCTGTATCCTGAGCGCATATACACCGGAACCTGACAGATGTACTATGACTGAAGCTGGAGTAGATAACTATTTTACTTCTCATTCTATTAGAGGAGCAGCTGCATCTTAAGCTTTCTTAAAATCCTGTTCCTTACAGGATATTTTAAATGCAGCTGATTGGTCTACTGATTCTACTTTCAGACAATTTGATTTTAAACCTATTTCTTCAATTCCTCATGGTCTTATTAATTGATTCTCTTTTTGCTTTAAACTAGAAGAATATGAGTCTCTGGTCTTGTAATAAAATTCTGAATATCCTAACTTTTGTGTAGATATAATCAAAATTCCTTTTTAGTTAGAATCTCAAAGTTTTGGATCTCCAAGTTTTTAGTTTTCTTCAAGTTCCCGTTTCAAAGACTTATCAACTTCTCCATTCAACATTGGGTTCTTTGTCTTTCTTAGTTCCTTTGCTTCATGAACTTTATGTTTATGTTTCGCATCAATTCTATTTGGATCTTACTGGTCATTATTTGGATATGTTAATGACTGATTGGTCTTTTTTGTCACTGTCCACTCAAAATGTTATCTCATTGGTCACCATTTTTCTGGCCGTTTGTTCTCTGTTTTATTTCTAATGTATTATGTTGTTTTACCTTTACTTTTAAATGCTGTCCTGAGCAGTAAAGAGAATGATTAAGCAAAAATATTTGTCTCTGTGTCTTTAATAAAATCTAGATTATATCTACACTACACTAAAGTTAGGATAATCGGAATTGTGCGCTGGTATTTCAAACGTGAGCTTGCGTTCTCATTGCATGGAAGCTTTGCACTCGATAGAGTGCGCTTCCATAGGCTCCATAGGCTCCAATAGGCCTGTGAGGCATGGCATGAGAAGCAAAGGAGGTAAATTGAGCAGGGATGGGCAGCAGATATATATATATACTAGCTGTTGCCCTCAGCTTAGCCCGTGGGGATTTTGTGATTGATAAAAAAATAGGTAAAAAATAGCGAAAAACCAGACCACTCACGTCGACATGTACCCTCACAAGTGTACCCGTTCGGGTTGCACACTCGTTGACATGAACTTCTTGAGTTTTCATTAATTCTCGTAATCTAAATACTAATTTTCACATCTGTATCATCGTCAGTTTTTGAGATATAGGTATCCTCATAAATCAGCCCCCACCCCCTTTTGAACCCCCTTAAGTGGATTTTGGAAAAATGGTAAAACATGTGTCCTTTATTTTTCAAGGAGAATCTAAAGACAAATTTTCACGTCTGTAATATCGTCGGTTTTTAAAATATAGGTATCCTCATAAATCAGCCCCTCCTCTTTTGACCCACCTTAAGTGGATTTTGGGGATATAGGTACCTTCTTAAATTAGCCCCTCCTATTTTGACCCCCATTAAGTGGATTTTTGGGAAATGGTAAAACACATGTTTTTTTTCATGGAGAATCTAAATACCAGTCAGGACTTCTTCTTTTATAGATAGATAGATAGATAGATAGATAGATAGATAGATAGATAGATAGATAGATAGATAGATAGATAGATAGATAGATAGATAGATAGATGGATATAGATGGCAATGTAAAGGCACTTTTCTGTATAGCCCCCAAAAAATGCTTAATGCAGTTCTTTTTTAGTTTTAAAAAAAAGAATAATAAAATAAAAACTTAAATATACTTTATTTTGGGGGCAATTGGGGCTCTTTTCAAAAATAAACCACAGATCTGATCTCTGGTTAATTTCCTTGAGTGCTAATTGCTACCACGAGCTTGCGGTAGCAATAACCAGCCACTTGTAACGGCTGGTTATTTATTGCACTCTTGTAAACGGGCAAATTTGCCTGTTTACGTGAGAGCTGCAAATTAGCGCTCCAATTGTAATCTAGCCCTTGGTCAGATAGTGTATATGAGTGTAACACTTTATTTTAATGTATTTATGTTGTGTTTGGTGCAACTTTTTATTTAGCTCTAACGCTTTACACAAGAACGTCAGTCGCGATAACCAGACGACCGCAAATTTAGTGTGCTGTCGTGTATACTTTCAACTTATACACGCGCAAGCAAAGTTAACACAGGCGCAATATTGCAATGGATCTGTAAAATATCACCGTACTCTAAGTATGATGTTGGCTTTGCAGCGCAATCACAATTTTCTCACCAATTACACGCAAAATAAAAAAATTACTGTTTTATTTCCTATCATTACATTTTTTTCAAGATGTCTAAAGGGACAGTCTAGTAAAAATTAAACTTGTGTGATTCAGATATAGCATGCAATTTTAAACAACTTTCCAATTTACTTTTCTTTTTTCTCTTTGCATTATTTGTTGAAAGCTAAACCTAGGTAGGCTCATGAAGGCCGCCTCTTATCTCAAGGCATTTTGACAGTTTTCCACAACTAGACAGCAATCGTTCGTGTGTGCCATATAGATAACATGCTCACTCCCGTGGAGTTATTTGTAAGTCAGCAGTAATTGGCTAAAATGCAAGTCTGTCAAAAGAACTGAGATAAGTAGGCAGTATGCAGAGGCTTAAATACAAAGTAATCACAGAGGTAAAAAGTATATTAATATAACCATGTTGGTTATGCAAAACTGGGGAATCGGTAATAAAGGGATTATTAATCTTTTTAAACAATAAACATTCTGGAGTAGACTGTCCCTTTAACTGTTGCGGTTTCAATCTCCATAATATAAAATATCCATTTCAAGTGTAGCACAGAAGGGAAGACGTTTCTGAGACTGTACCAATCGGGCATCTGCCTTCATATGGAAGTGATAATAGATAGTAGTAAAAATACTGGCATCCAAATAATTGAGAGAACTATGGTGATTGTAAAATAGATTATAATTTTTTTAAATTCTATATAGTGGGCGTTTTTATGTAAGTATTTTTTTTCGTTTTTGTGTCTTTTTAAATTATTTTTTATTATGATAAGCGAGCTAAAGGGACAGTCTAGTCCAAAATAAACTTTCATGATTCAAATAGGGCAAGTAATTTTAAACAATTTTCCAATTTACTTTTATCACCAATTTTGCTTTGTACTCTTGGTATTCTTAGTTGAAAGCTAAACTAGGAGGTTCATGTGCAAATTTCTTAGACCTTGAAGGCCGCCTTTTTTAAATGCATTTTGACAGTTTTTCACCACTAGAGGGTGGTAGTTCATGTGTTTCATATAGATAACACTGTGCTCATGCATGTGGAGTTTCTAGAAGCAAGCAATGATTGGCTAAAATGCAAGTCTGTCAAAAAAACTGAAATAAGGGGGCAGTTTACAGAGGCTTAGATACAAGGTAATCACAGAGGTAAAAAGAATAATATAACAGTGTTGTTTATGCAAAACTAAGGAATGGGTAATAAAAGGATTATCTATCTTTTAAAACAATAACAATTCTGGTGTAGACTGTCCTTTTAAGACAGGGGTAGAAGCATGTATACTTTGTCAAAAACAATTAACCATTCATTGACCATTCAGTAAAAATCATAATTGTAGTTAAAGGAATAGGAAACCCCAAAAATGTATTTTGTGATATAGACAGAACATAGAACTCTAAAAAAAAAAAATCCAGTTTACTTTTATTGTAAAATTTGTTTTGTTCCCATGGTATTATTTGTTGAAGACGTATCTAGGTAGGTATCTGGAGTACTACATAGCGGGAAATAGTGCTGATACCTAGTGCTCTTACAAATGGAAAACATTCTTGCAAAACTGCTGCCATTTAGTGCTGCAAAAAATGGGCAGACTCCTGAGCTTAAAGGGACATCAAACCCAAATTTTTTTCTTTCAAGATTTAGAAAGAGAGTACAATTTTAAACAACTTTCTAATTTACTTCTATTATCTAATTTGCTTAATTCTCTTGATATACTTTGTGGAAAAGCATATCTAGATAGGCTCAGTGGCTGCTGATTGGTTGCTGCACATAGATGCCTTGTGTGATTGGCTCACACATGTGAATTGCAATTTCTTCAGCAAACGATATCTAAGGAATGAAGCAAATTAGATAATACAAGTAAATTGGAATGTTGTTTAAAATTGTATTCTCTACTTGAATCATGAGAGAATTTTTTTGGGTTTAGTGTCCCTTTAAGTCCCTGCTATTCAACAAAAGTTACCAAGAAAACAATGAAAAATGGATAATAAAAGTAAATTAGAAAGTTGTTTAAAATCACACTGAATCATGGAAGAAAAAGTGTGGGTTTTATATCCCTTTAATTAAAAATGTATCAAATACTTTTATGGATATTTTATTTTAAATTTCTGAATAAATTGCAAGCTAGAGCAAAGTGTCAAAATATATATATTTTCAATTAGTAAACAAATACTAAAGGGACACTGTACCCAAATTTTTTATTTTGTGATTCAGATAGAGCATGACATTTTAAGCAAATTTCTAATTTACTCCTATTATCAAATTTTCTTCATTCTCTTGGTATCTTTATTTGAAATGCAAGAATGTAAATTTAGATGCCGGCCCATTTTTGGTGATCAACCTGGGTTGTTCTTGCTGATTGGTGGATAAACTCATCCACCAATAAAAAAGTGCTGTCCATAGTTCTGAATTTAAAAAAAAGCTTAGATGTCTTCTTTTTAAAATAAAAATAGCAAGAGAACAAAGAAAAATTGATAATGGGAATAAATTAGAAAGTGGCTTAAAATTGCATGCTCTATCTGAATCATGAAAGAAAAAAATTGGGTTCAGTGTCCCTTAAGTTTAACCCTTTCGTGACAGTGTAAAAGTGTCTACATCGGAACACCTGTTCCGATGTAGACAAATTGAAACTACGCGATCGTGCATACGATCGCGAGATTTCAATTATTGGATCGCATCTGGGGGGCGTCCCTACAACCCTAGGAACGCCCTCCAGACCGTGATCAAGTCCTTGAAGCGCAGAAGGCTTCAGGACAGCCGTTTGATATGACGTTCTATTCCGTCATAACGGCTTTAAAGCCCAGTGTAAATATGACGGAATAGAACGGCATAACGGCGTTAAAAGGTTAAGTGATTTAGACAGATGAAGTAATGCTAAACATGGAATCATGAAGTGCAGGCTTAAAATAATAACTCCCATGCTGCACATAGAAAATGACACAATCTAACTTCTGTTTTCTTATTTTTATATTTGGGTATTTCTACAAATTAAAGATAGTGACATTTTGTGGAACTGCTTCATAGGTTTCTGAACTGGCTCAGCACTGAAGGGGTTAAAGCTTCATCATACTCTTACTTTGCAGCTTTAGTGCTAAGGCTGCAACACAGAAAGGCCAGGAAAGTCAGACACTGTATTGGGTGTTTGTTATATGTATAGAACAAAAAAAATCACATACAGATATAATATGCTAAAGATGATTTTGAGCTAGCTATAAATGCACATATTTCTGGAATTCTGTAGCAGCTTCATTGTTAAATGCTGAATAAAATGGAACTGATTCCTTATTGTGTGCAAAGTAACAAACACACCAATATGCACATAAAAAAAACACATCAGAGCAGTTCCCTCTTCCACCTTAGAAAGCAGGAAACACATTCTGAACTGAAGCAAATACAGAAAGTGGGTAGATGGAAAAAAAACTGCAACCCATGCAGGACTACAATTCCCATAAAACCTTGAAGTTGAACAATATCATGTGCCTAACAGCAGCCAATCAGTTACAAGGAGGTGTGACGTGTATATTGGTTTTTCTTTTTTCCTCATATCATTGAGAGGCACAAACAATAAACTTATGTACTTTTTTAATGATTTTAAGCATTTGTACACAAACTTCTTTCCTGTACCCAAATTTCAAAAGGCATTTTTATTTATTTTGAGATTTTATTTTATTTAACAAATGGAATGTTTATAAATGCAGATAGACAGAATAAACTTAATAATATAATTAACCCCTTAATGACCGCAGCACTTTTCCATTTTCTGTCCGTTTGGGACCAAGGCTATTTTTACATTTTTGAGGTGTTTGTGTTTAGCTGTAATTTTCCTCTTACTCATTTACTGTACCCACACATATTATATACCGTTTTTATCGCCATTAAATGGACTTTCTAAAGATACCATTATTTTCATCATATCTTATAATTTACTATAAAAAAAATTATAAAATATGAGGAAAAAATGGAAAAAAACACACTTTTTCTAACTTTGACCCCCAAAATCTGTTACACATCTACAACCACCAAAAAACACCCATGCTAAATAGTTTCTAAATTTTGTCCTGAGTTTAGAAATACCCAATGTTTACATGTTCTTTGCTTTTTTTGCAAGTTATAGGGCCATAAATACAAGTAGCACTTTGCTATTTCAAAACCACTTTTTTTCAAAATTAGCGCTAGTTACATTGGAACACTAATATCTTTCAGGAATCCCTGAATATCCATTGACATGTATATATTTTTTTTTAGAAGACATCCCAAAGTATTGATCTAGGCCCATTTTGGTATATTTCATGCCACCATTTCACCGCCAAATGCGATCAAATAAAGAAAATTGTTCACTTTTTCACAATTTTTTTCACAAACTTTAGGTTTCTCACTGAAATTATTTACAAACAACTTATGTAATTATAGCATAAATGGTTGTAAATGCTTCTCTGGGATACCCTTTGTTCAGAAATAGCAGACATATATGGCTTTGGCTTTGCTTTTTGGTAATTAGAAGGCTGCTAAATGCCACTGCGCACAATACGTGTATTATGCCCAGCAGTGAAGGGGTTAATTAGGGAGCATGTAGGGAGCTTCTAGGGTTAATTTTAGCTTTAGTGTAGTGTAGTAGACAACCCCAAGTATTGATCTAGGCCCATTTTGGTATATTTCATGCCACCATTTCACCGCCAAATGCGATCAAATAAAAAAAAACGTTAATTTTTTCACAATTTTAGGTTTCTCACTGAAATTATTTACAAACAGCTTGTGCAATTATGGCACAAATGGTTGTAAATGCTTCTCTGGGATGTCCTTTGTTCAGAAATAGCAGACATATATGACTTTGGCGTTGCTTTTTGGTAATTAGAAAGTCGCTAAATGCTGCTGCGCATCACACGTGTATTATGGCTAGCAGTGAAGGGGTTAATTAGGTAGTTTGTAGGGAGCTTGCAGGGTTAATTTTAGCTTTAGTGTAGATATCAGCCTCCCACCTGACACATCCCACCCCCTGATCCCTCCCAAACAGCTCCCTTCCCTCCCCCACCCCACAATTGTCCCCGCCATCTTAAGTACTGGCAGAAAGTCTGCCAGTACTAAAATAAAAGTTTTTTTTTGTTTTTTTCTAAAAGAAAAAAAAAAGCATATTTACATATGCTGTGTTTAGGATCCCCCCTTAGCCCCCAACCTCCCTGATCCCCCCAAAACAGCTCTCTAAGCCTCCCCCTCTGCCTTATTGGGGGCCATCTTGGGTACTGGCAGCTGTCTGCCAGTACCCAGTTTGCACACAAACAAATGTTTATTTTTTTATTTTTTTTTATTTTTTTTGCAGGGCACCCCACGGTCCCCCACGGACCAACCCCCACCACCTAAATGACTCCTAAGGTTTTTTTTTACATTCTAAGTCCCACTTTTATTTTGTTTTGGGACACATTTTTCTGTAGTGTAGCGGTTCCCACCCGCTCCCTCCCAGTGCACGCGCCCGCCCCCGCCCCCTCGTGCACGTGCGCGCGCCCGCGCGCGCCCCCGGACTCCCCCGCCCACGATCCCGCCCCCCTCCACATGACCAGGGCCATCGATGGCCGCCACCCACCTCCCACACCGGCTCCCACCCACCAACGATACCGGCCATCGATGTCCGGTGCAGAGAGGGCCACAGAGTGGCTCTCTCTGCATCGGATGGCCGTAGAAGGTTATTGCAGGATGCCTCCATATCGAGGCATCACTGCAATAACCGGAAAGCAGCTGGAAGCGAGCAGGATCGCTTCCAGCTGCTTTCCACACCGAGGACGTGCAGGGTACGTCCTCAGGCGTTAACTGCCTTTTTTCTGAGGACGTACCCTGCACGTCCTCAGTCATTAAGGGGTTAAAGGGACACTGAACCCAATTTTTTTCTTTTGTGATTCAGATAGAGCACGACATTTTAAGCAACTTTCTAATTTACTCCTATTATCACATTTTCTTTATTCTCTTGGTATCTTTATTTGAAATGCAAGAATATACGTTTAGATGCCGGCCCATTTTTTGTGAACAACCTGGGTTGTCCTTTCTGATTGGTGGATAAATTCATCCATCAATAAAAAAGTGCTGTCCATAGTCTGAACCAAAAAAAGCTTAGATGCCTTCTTTTTCAAATAAAAATAGCAAGAGAACGAAAATAAATTGATAAAAGGAATAAATTAGAAACTTGCTTAAAATTTCATGCTCTATGTGAATAACGAAAGAAAAAATTTGGGTTCAATGTCCCTTTAATCCAATTCATACATTTTAAACACTGCTTTTTAAATGTTAGTACTATAAAATACAAGGTAAAGAAGACAAGGAAATATAAATGTAAACCAAAATAAATATGTGGTAGAAATAAATATTTTTCCCTCAATATAAAAAAAATAAATCCCATATAAAAATGTTTAACTCCATTTTACAATATGCCTTTTTGTGATAATATTTCTTCTGCACAGAGCTCTGTTTCATCTTGTCCCTTCCCTGCCCAGAATTGGCTAAACCCCATGCCTAGATAATTTATTTTTAAAGGAACAGTAAACTATTATGCAATTTTATACATATTTTAAATAACTTTCTATTAAAAAAAAATTGCTTAATTCTATTTGTATCCTTTGTTGAAAAGCATACCTAGGTAGACAGGATCAGCAGAGCACTACTAGGAGGTAGCTTGTGATTTGGTGGCTGCACATATATGCCTCTTGTCATTGGCTCACTTGATGTATTCAGCTAGCTCCCATTGCTGCTCCTCAACCTACCTAGTTTTACTCTTCAACAAGTGATTCCAAGAGAATGAAGATAATTTGATAACAGAAGTCAATTGAAAAGTTGTTTAAAACTGCAAACTCATGAAAGTTTACTGTTTTTACTGTCCTTTTATTAGGGTCTGACCCTTATACCCAATCTCAATTTTGTGAGTGATTGCTATTGAAACAATTAATCCTGTTATATATAATAATAGTATTAGTACCCACACATTTTGGGACACAGCACTTTATAAAACATCATATATGTAATACAATTAGTAGAATGATGGGTTGCTCCATATTAAAAGGACACTAAACCCAAATGTTTTCTTTCAAGATTCAGATTGGCTGGCTCCTTAGCTTAGATGCCTTCTTTTTCAAATAAAGATAGCAAGAGAATGAAGAAAATTTGATAATAGGAGTAAATTAGAAAGTTGCTTAAAATTGCATGCTCTATCCGAATCACAAAATAAAAAAATTGGGTTCAGTGTCCCTTTAAGTGTGTATTTAATTACAACTGTGTACTGACTTGGGTTGCCACATTTTCTAGAAAAAAAAAATAATGGCTGTGCTAATTAGCATAAAATTAACATAAATGATTACACAGCATAACACAGAAACTAACGGCTAGATTTAGAGTTCTGCGTTAGCCGTCAAAACCAGCGTTAGGGGCTTCTAACGTTTGTTTTGGGCTACCGCTGGTATTTACAGTCAGTCAGGAAAGGGTCTAACGCTCACTTTGCAGCCGCAACTTTTCCATACCGCAGATCCCCTTACGTCAATTGCGTATCCTATCTTTTCAATGGGATCTTTATAACGCCGGTATTTAGAGTCTTGGCTGAAGTGAGCGTTAGAACTCTAACGACAAAACTCCAGCCGCAGCAAAAAGCCAGGAGTTAAGAGCTTTCTGGGCTAACGCCGGTTCATAAAGCTCTTAACTACTGTGCTCTAAAGTACACTAACACCCATAAACTACCTATGGACCCCTAA
The DNA here is from genome assembly GCF_027579735.1 of Bombina bombina. Lineage (NCBI taxonomy): Eukaryota > Metazoa > Chordata > Amphibia > Anura > Bombinatoridae > Bombina > Bombina bombina. The sequence goes on from NC_069508.1 coordinate 63,152,056, forward strand.
ACCGAGGTCCCCCCACATCGCCTCCACTCTATTAAAAATTTTTAACCCCTAATCTGCTGACCGCACACCGCCGCCACTTACGTTATCCCTATGTACCCTTAATCTGCTGCCCCTAACACCGCCGACCCCTATATTATATTTATTAACCCCTAATCTGCCACCCCAAACGTCGCCGCCACCTACCTACAATTATTAACCCCTAATCTGCCGACCGGACCTCACCGCTACTCTAATAAATGTATTAACCCCTAAAGCTAAGTCTAACCCTAACACTAACACACCCCTAAGTTAAATATAATTTAAATCTAACGAAATAAATTAACTCTTATTAAATAAATTATTCCTATTTAAAGCTAAATACTTACCTGTAAAATAAATCCTAATATAGCTACAATATAAATTATAATTACATTGTAGCTATTTTAGGATTAATATTTATTTTACAGGCAACTTTGTATTTATTTTAACCAGGTACAATAGCTATTAAATAGTTAATAACTATTTAATAGTTACCTAGTTAAAATAATTACAAAATTACCAGTAAAATAAATCCTAACCTAAGTTACAATTAAACCTAACACTACACTATCATCAAATAAATTAAATAAAATACCTACAATTATCTACAATTAAACCTAACACTTCACTATCAATAAATTAATTAAATACAATACCTGCAAATAAATACAATTAAATAAACTAACTAAAGTACAAAAAATAAAAAAATTATTTCAAACATTATAAAAATATTACAACAATTTTAAGCTAATTACACCTACTCTAAGCCCCCTAAAAAAATAACAAAGCCCCCCAAAATAAAAAAATGCCCTACCCTATTCTAAAATACAAATAGAAAAGCTCTTTTACCTTACCAGCCCTTAAAAGGGCCTTTTGCGGGGCATGCCCCAAAGAATTCAGCTCTTTTGCCTGTAAAAAAAAACATACAATACCCCCCCCCCAACATTACAACCCACCACCCACATACCCCTAATCTAACCCAAACCCCCCTTAAATAAACCTAACACTAAGCCCCTGAAGATCTTCCTACCTTATCTTCACCACGCCGGGTATCACCGATCGGTCCAGGCTCCGAAGTCTTCATACAAGCACAAGCGGGGGCTGAAGACGTCCATCCTCCGGCTAAAGTCTTGATCCAAGCGGCGGCTGAAGAGGTCCATCATCGGGGCTGAAGTCTTCATCCTATCCAGGCAGAAGAGGAGATCCGGACCGGTAGACATCTTCATCCAAGCGGCATCTTCTATCTTCTTCCATCCGACGACCAGCGGCTCCACCTTCAAGACCTCCGGCGCGGATCCATCCTCTTCTTCCGACGTCCTAACACAGAATGAAGGTTCCTTTAAGGGACGTCATCCAAGATGGCGTCCCTCGAATTCCGATTGGCTGATAGGATTCTATCAGTCAATCGGAATTAAGGTAGGAAAATTCTGATTGGCTGATGGAATCAGCCAATCAGATTCAAGTTCAATCCGATTGGCTGATCCAATCAGCCAATCAGATTGAGCTCGCATTCTATTGGCTGTTCCGATCAGCCAATAGAATGCAAGCTCAATCTGATTGGCTGATCCAATCAGCCAATCGGATTGAACTTGAATCTGAAGACTTCGGAGCCTGGACGGATCGGTGATACCTGGCGTGGAGAAGATAAGGTAGGAAGATCTTCAGGGGCTTAGTGTTAGGTTTATTTAAGGGGGATTTGGGTTAGATTAGGGGTATGTGGGTGGTGGGTTGTAATGTTGGGAGGGGGTATTGTATGTTTTTTTTAACAGGCAAAAGAGCTGAATTCTTTGGGGCATGCCCTGCAAAAGGCCCTTTTAAGGGCTGGTAAGGTAAAAGAGCTTTTCTATTTGTATTTTAGAATAGGGTAGGGCATTTTTTTTATTTTTTGGAGGCTTTGTTATTTTATTAGGGGGCTTAGAGTAGGTGTAATTAGCTTAAAATTCTTGTAATATTTTTATAATGTTTGTAAATTATTTTTTTATTTTTGTAACTTAATTCTTTTTTTATTTTTTGTACTATAGTTAGTTTATTTAATTGTATTTATTTGTAGGTATTGTATTTAATTATTTTATTGATAGTGTAGTGTTAGGTTTAATTGTAGATAATTGTAGGTATTTCATTTAATTTATTTAATGATAGTGTAGTGTTAGGTTTAATTGTAACTTAGGTTAGGATTTATTTTACTGGTAATTTTGTAATTATTTTAACTAGGTAACTATTAAATAGTTATTAACTATTTAATAGCTATTGTACCTGGTTAAAATAAATACAAAGTTGCCTGTAAAATAAATATTAATCCTAAAATAGCCACAATATAATTATAATTTATATTGTAGCTATATTAGGATTTATTTTACAAGTAAGTATTTAGCTTTAAATAGGAATAATTTATTTAATAAGAAATAATTTATTTTGTTAGATTTAAATTATATTTAACTTAGGGGGTGTTAGTGTTAGGGTTAGATTTAGCTTTAGGGGTTAATACATTTATTAGAGTAGCGGTGAGGTCCGGTCGGCAGATTAGGGGTTAATAATTATAGGTAGGTGGAGGCGACGTTGGGGGCGGCAGATTAGGGGTTAATAAATATAATATTGGGGTCGGCGGTGTTAGGGGCAGCAGATTAGGGGTACATAGGGACAATGTAGGTTGCGGCGGTGTACGGAGCGGCAGATTAGGGGTTAAAAAATATGCAGGTGTCAGTGATAGCGGGGGCGGCAGATTAGAGGTTAATAAGTGTAAGGTTAGGGGTGTTTAGACTCGGGTACATGTTAGGGTGTTAGGTGTAGACTTAGGAAGTGTTTCCCCATAGGAAACAATGGGGCTGCGTTAGGAGCTGAACGCTGCTTTTTTGCAGGTATTAGGTTTTTTTTCAGCTCAAACTGCCCCATTGTTTCCTATGGGGGAATCGTGCACAAGCACGTTTTTGAAGCTGGCCGCGTCCGTAAGCACCGCTGGTATTGAGAGTTGCAGTGGCGGTAAATATGCTATACGCTCCCTTTTTTGGAGCCTAACGCAGCCCTTCTGTGAACTCTAAATACCAGCGGTATTTAAAAGGTGCGGGGGGAAAAAAGCCAGCGTTAGCTACGCGGGTCGTTACCGACAAAACTCTAAATCTAGCCGTAAAGTTGCTAGGACTCACAAGAGCACAATCACATTTTACGCTTGCCGGGTTAGCGTGACTGAAGACCTTGTGTAGAGGGTGGGGTGTTAGAAAAAAGTTGCATTTAAACACAACATAAATAAACTGAAATATACATTTACATTTATATAAACATGATCTGATCAAAATTATTCATATAAATATTAAAATGTTATAAGGGCTCAATGGTATATGAAAAGGTGTTTGACTACAAAGGGCTGTAATGTATATATACATACATATATATGTCTAAATATGTATATGCGTATATATATATATATATATATACTGTATATATGTGTGTACATATGTATTTAAGTATGTATGCGTTTTACTGTACATTTCATTGCATATTTCACATTTCAATGTTCTTTACATACAGAGAAATGTTATTTGTATTGTAAATATATATCTGCATATACCTATACATCTTTTCCTATATAAATATTGGTATAAATATCTATTTTGCATTAACAAGATCAGATATATGTAGATATATATATATATATATATATATATATATATATATATATATATATATATATATATATACACAGTATACGGCCAAAACATGTCAAACCATTCATTCTGTGTGAGCTATTAACTTGCGTTTTAATCGAATATGAAATAAAAGAACTTTGCTTTTAATTCACCTTTGTGCTGGCCGGATCTTTGTTTTTTTCGTTTATATATACAGTAAACTCTCAATTAACCGGCACCCATGGGGATCGGTAGATTCCGGATAAGTGTATTTCTGGTTGTTTGAGAGTCACTATCAAAAATAGGTCTAACTAGTTCTATAACCCAGATTTTACTATAAACACTGTATTTACTTGATATACAGTAAATAAAATAAAATTAATACAAATAAAGACAAACTTAATTTAATGTAACACAGTTTTATTATGCATTTTATTTCAATTGCTGTTACAGTAAATAAAAGCAAATAAAGGTAAATTTAACTTTATGTAACACAGTTCAATTGCTCTTGATCACCTTATTTTTTTTCCTATTGGGCCAATACTTTTTACTGGTGATTCGTGGATCACATGGGCAGGAGCCGGTTAGAGGCGCACACTATATGTATTGTATGACCAGACTACTACTGAGCCCAATGGGAGGATCCACTTCAACAGGATGCTCAATCAATAACCAATTCCCAGAACGTCTCAATCTCTTGCAGAGAACAATGTGTTTACTCAGGAAATAAAACGCATTGTTTTCAGCAAGAGATTGAGCCGTTCTGGGAATTAGTTATTGATTGAGCATCCTGTTGAAGTGGATCCTCCCATTGGGCTCAGTAGTAGTCTGGTCCCGAAGAGTGATACAGTATATGACGATGACAGAGGGATGCTGTGAAGCCGCGAGATCGCCCGCCCGGATTGCAAAGCTGATGCAATCATAAGTGCTGCAGTATATTTTCTGCAGATAAGTGTGTCTCTATATCCTGTTGAGGTGGATCCTCCTATTGGGCCTACCGTTTGTCTAATGAGTGGGTCTGTGAATGGGTCAGTGTTGAGTGGGTCAGTGTAACTATTGTCGCTCTATTTACTGCAGCTCCTGCTGTCTAAAGACTGTTTCTCTTGTAAGGTGTATCCAGTCCACGGATCATCCATTACTTGTGGGATATTCTCCTTCCCAACAGGAAGTTGTAAGAGGATAACCCACAGCAGAGCTGCTATATAGCTCCTCCCCCAACTGCCATATCCAGTCATTCTCTTGCAACTCTCGATAAGCATGGAGGTTGTAAGAGGGAAGTGGTGAAACATAGTTGTTTTTTTTCTTCAATCAAAAGATTGTTATTTTTAAATGGTACCGGAGTTGCACTATTTTGTCCCAGGCAGAAAATAGAAGAAGAATCTGCCTGTGATCTCTATGATCTTAGCAGGTTGTAACTAAGATCCATTGCTGTTCTCACACATAACTGAAGAGAGAGGTAAACTTCAGCTGGGGAATGGCGTGCAGGTTATCCTGCTATGAGGTATGTGCAGTTAAAAAAAAAATCTAGAGATGTAAATGCTAGAAAATGCTGCTGATACCAGATTTATGTAAGGTAAGCCTGAATATAGTGATTTAATAGCGACTGGTATCATGCTTACTTTCAGAGGTAATACTCTTATAGATTTGCAATATAAAACGTTTGCTGGAAATGTTTAAGCGTTTTAATATGTGCTTTGGTGATAAAACTTTATTGGGGCCTAGTTTTTTTCCACATGGCTGGCTTAAATTTGCCTAGAAATCAAATCCTCAAAGCAAAGTGTGGAAAACAGCACCAACAGATATGTGGCTTGTGGGGCACGGAACCCAGGATCTGCCTTATCCTGCAAATACTTCAAGTAGCAAAAAAGATTTGTTCCAGCCACCAATAGTTAAAAAACCTTTATTTCTTCATATAGGGTCTTTTGACAAACATACAACGTTTCAGACCTGCTATAGGTCCTTAGTCATGTATACTGAACATACACTGATTCATCATTTAAATACTTTACACCTGGTCAATTGTTCACCTGTTGTCATGTGACTACTCATTATTGTATCACTGCCATCTTGTGGCCATCTAACATATATATTCCTATTGAAAAAAAGCATTCTGAATAGTCACATTGAAAAGGTTTAAGTATCAAACAATGTTAATAGATAAAATCATATGTACAAAATTAAAATAGAAGAAATCTTACGCACAATATGCAGATATGCCATTGCTGTCTACTTGTTATTTAAATGTTAATTTGGACTCTTTCATTTTAGAGTTGATTTCAAAAAATTGCTGCTAAAGATTATATGGATTACTGTCAATTTGAACACTGTAGGCCTATTTTGAAAATAATCTTTTACTTTTCTCTTTAGTCTTTTTATGTGTAAAGATAATTTTTGTAAAAAAAAATTTTTCCAAAAAAATCTCCCTTCAATTTTACTCAGCCCATTAAAAGGGGTTGTTAGAAAATTATTTTAGATTAAAGAAATGCAGGTATCATGATACTCAGCCCATTAGAAAGGGAAGATTTACATATTCATAGAGATGTTTTAGGAAAAACAAATATTTAGTAAAACAAACTCCAATCGAATTCTTTGTTCATACCCTTAGGTATTAAGCTTTCCAATTTGTATATCCAAAACATCTCTCTTGTTTTTAGTATATGTTCTCTATTACCCCCCCTCCTTGGTCTCTCAATCTGTTCAATTATTTGGAATCTGAGCTGGCTGATGTTATGACCCATAGAGAGGAAGTGAGAGGATACAGGAGCCTCTTTGTTCTTACATCTAATATTGGACTTATGTTCTGTTATCCTCTCCCTTACCTCTCTACAGGTCTCGCCCAAATAGATCAGACCACATGGACACTTGATCAAATAAATACAGTAACATGACCTGCAAGTAAGATATTTATGAATTTTGTATTTTCTACCATTTGTGGGGTGAGAGAAATATTCGCCTTTAATCATTGAACTGCAGTTACTGCAGTTCAAACAGGGATAACATCCATCTCTCCTAGGGCCTATAGTCTTCTGTATGTTCAATCTGTTACTGCCTATATCTGAATGTACAAGGCTATCTTTGATACTTCTATTTCTTCTGTATGCTGTCATAAAATTTTCTTTAAACTCATTCACTTGAGGGTTACAGTCCCTTAGGATGTGCCAATGCTTTCTTAAAATACCATTGATCTTCTGACTAAATTCATTGAACTGTGTTACAAACACTAGACGATCTGTTTCTTTACTTTTGTACCTTTTAGGTAATTCTTTATTGTTAACTACATCTAGTTGTTCCTTAATTAGTGATATTGGATACCCTCTATTGATAAATTTGTCAGCCATCTCCTCCAACCTTTGCTTGCATCTATTCTCCTCAGACACTATGCGTTTAACCCTTAAAAATTGGCTCTTTGGAATGGCCCTGAAGATACTATCTGGATGGTGACTTCCATATTTCAATATGTTGTTCTTATCTGTATCTTTTGTATGGATATCTGTTTTTAAGAAACCATCCTTAAAGTATACATAGGTGTCTAGGAACTCAATTCCAATTTCACTCATATTTAAAGTGAATTTTAATCCATTGACAGAATTGTTAAGATCTTCAACAAAGGACAATAGGCTACCAACGTCACCCCCCCCACACGCCAAACACGTCATCAATGTACCTCCACCAGGAGGCGCCATAGAGCTGGAACAAGCCATGAGGGTACACAAAGTATTCCTCAAAGCTATTCATGAAAATGTTGGCGTATGAGGGGGCAACGTTGGAGCCCATTGCTGTACCCTGTTTCTGCAGATAATATGTATCCATGAACAGAAAATAATTCTGATAAAGAATAATAGATAGAAGTTCTATTAGAAACCAGATATCTGCCTCAGTATAACTCTTACTAGATCTAAGCATATGTTCCACAGATGAGATCCCTGTTGTATGTTTGATAGATGTGTAAAGGCTTGAGACATCTAATGAAAACAAAATACATTTATCACCTACATGTCCTAAGTCCTGTAATTTAGCCAAAAAATCATTAGTGTCCCTAATGTAAGATGTAGTGTTCTTAACTAAAGGCTGCAATACTTTATCCAAGAAGATGGAAATATTAGAAAATACTGAACCCATCCCTGCCACAATAGGGCGTCCTGGGGGATTTCTTAAGGATTTATGTACCTTTGGTAGTACATATATTACTGGCCTAATTGGATCTGTTACATATAAGGCCTCCTTAAACTTGTCTGTTATAATATCTCTTTGTGTAGCCAGAGTTAAGATGTTATTTATCCCTTTATTAATCTGTATGGTGGGATCTCTAGTCAGTATTTCATAAACTTGGGTATCTTTTAGTTGCCTATTGATCTCATCTATATAATCAGATTTGTTTAAAATCACAATGGCCCCGCCCTTATCGGCCTCTTTGATGATTATATTTTTATTCTCTCTCAGAGATCTAACGGCTGACATATCCTCTTTATTATTTTTCCTATTTCTTTGCACCAATTTTCTTTTTTTCTCTCTTTTAAATAAGTTGTCCACTTCCCTCTGTACAAGATTAACATATGTGGCTGCACTATGTGTGGATGCTGGTGAAAAAGTGCTTTTTTTAGATAGACCAAAGTGCCTAATGTCATTAAACTTTATTTTATTAATTGTGTTGGTGTCATTTATGTTATCCCTTTGCATAGAGAAATAAATCTTTAGCCTCAGTTTCCTATAGAACCTCTGTAGATCTTGTTGAATTTTAAATTCATCACAATAATTCTCTAGGCAATAGGATAATCCTTTATTAAGAGCTGTTTCTTGCTCTTTTGTCATTTTCAAATTAGACAAATTAAAAATTAAATTCTCTTCTAAGTGCTGTGTGTTATACTGTGAATTCTGGTGTGTAATATCATGTAATGATTTATTTAAACCTTTAAAAACAATATGTGAATCAACCTGTGCATCAACCTTTTCAACATTAGACATTTCATATCCATTCTGTGAGTCATTAGATACAATAGTGGTATTAGTGTTACAGTCCACATTTGCATATGAGAGTTCTGTGCAGATCCCCTGTTTGGGTGATAGTCCCTTTATAACAGCCATATCCCTCAAGACAGAATGAGATCCATCATTTATACCTTTCGTGCATACATCCATAGTCTCTGTTACAGGATTTTGGTCTATAGGGTTACAGGTCTGGTTATATCCTGGAGCATCTAGTGAGCTTAGATAAGATATTTTTTCTCCATGCTCACTAGTTATGTCAACAAGATCTACAGAGGTTCTATAGGAAACTGAGGCTAAAGATTTATTTCTCTATGCAAAGGGATAACATAAATGACACCAACACAATTAATAAAATAAAGTTTAATGACATTAGGCACTTTGGTCTATCTAAAAAAAGCACTTTTTCACCAGCATCCACACATAGTGCAGCCACATATGTTAATCTTGTACAGAGGGAAGTGGACAACTTATTTAAAAGAGAGAAAAAAAGAAAATTGGTGCAAAGAAATAGGAAAAATAATAAAGAGGATATGTCAGCCGTTAGATCTCTGAGAGAGAATAAAAATATAATCATCAAAGAGGCCGATAAGGGCGGGGCCATTGTGATTTTAAACAAATCTGATTATATAGATGAGATCAATAGGCAACTAAAAGATACCCAAGTTTATGAAATACTGACTAGAGATCCCACCATACAGATTAATAAAGGGATAAATAACATCTTAACTCTGGCTACACAAAGAGATATTATAACAGACAAGTTTAAGGAGGCCTTATATGTAACAGATCCAATTAGGCCAGTAATATATGTACTACCAAAGGTACATAAATCCTTAAGAAATCCCCCAGGACGCCCTATTGTGGCAGGGATGGGTTCAGTATTTTCTAATATTTCCATCTTCTTGGATAAAGTATTGCAGCCTTTAGTTAAGAACACTACATCTTACATTAGGGACACTAATGATTTTTTGGCTAAATTACAGGACTTAGGACATGTAGGTGATAAATGTATTTTGTTTTCATTAGATGTCTCAAGCCTTTACACATCTATCAAACATACAACAGGGATCTCATCTGTGGAACATATGCTTAGATCTAGTAAGAGTTATACTGAGGCAGATATCTGGTTTCTAATAGAACTTCTATCTATTATTCTTTATCAGAATTATTTTCTGTTCATGGATACATATTATCTGCAGAAACAGGGTACAGCAATGGGCTCCAACGTTGCCCCCTCATACGCCAACATTTTCATGAATAGCTTTGAGGAATACTTTGTGTACCCTCATGGCTTGTTCCAGCTCTATGGCGCCTCCTGGTGGAGGTACATTGATGACGTGTTTGGCGTGTGGGGGGGTGACGTTGGTAGCCTATTGTCCTTTGTTGAAGATCTTAACAATTCTGTCAATGGATTAAAATTCACTTTAAATATGAGTGAAATTGGAATTGAGTTCCTAGACACCTATGTATACTTTAAGGATGGTTTCTTAAAAACAGATATCCATACAAAAGATACAGATAAGAACAACATATTGAAATATGGAAGTCACCATCCAGATAGTATCTTCAGGGCCATTCCAAAGAGCCAATTTTTAAGGGTTAAACGCATAGTGTCTGAGGAGAATAGATGCAAGCAAAGGTTGGAGGAGATGGCTGACAAATTTATCAATAGAGGGTATCCAATATCACTAATTAAGGAACAACTAGATGTAGTTAACAATAAAGAATTACCTAAAAGGTACAAAAGTAAAGAAACAGATCGTCTAGTGTTTGTAACACAGTTCAATGAATTTAGTCAGAAGATCAATGGTATTTTAAGAAAGCATTGGCACATCCTAAGGGACTGTAACCCTCAAGTGAATGAGTTTAAAGAAAATTTTATGACAGCATATAGAAGAAATAGAAGTATCAAAGATAGCCTTGTACATTCAGATATAGGCAGTAACAGATTGAACATACAGAAGACTATAGGCCCTAGGAGAGATGGATGTTATCCCTGTTTGAACTGCAGTAACTGCAGTTCAATGATTAAAGGCGAATATTTCTCTCACCCCACAAATGGTAGAAAATACAAAATTAATAAATATCTTACTTGCAGGTCATGTTACTGTATTTATTTGATCAAGTGTCCATGTGGTCTGATCTATTTGGGCGAGACCTGTAGAGAGGTAAGGGAGAGGATAACAGAACATAAGTCCAATATTAGATGTAAGAACAAAGAGGCTCCTGTATCCTCTCACTTCCTCTCTATGGGTCATAACATCAGCCAGCTCAGATTCCAAATAATTGAACAGATTGAGAGACCAAGGAGGGGGGGTAATAGAGAACATATACTAAAAACAAGAGAGATGTTTTGGATATACAAATTGGAAAGCTTAATACCTAAGGGTATGAACAAAGAATTCGATTGGAGTTTGTTTTACTAAATATTTGTTTTTCCTAAAACATCTCTATGAATATGTAAATCTTCCCTTTCTAATGGGCTGAGTATCATGATACCTGCATTTCTTTAATCTAAAATAATTTTCTAACAACCCCTTTTAATGGGCTGAGTAAAATTGAAGGGAGATTTTTTTTGAAAAAAATTTTTTTACAAAAATTATCTTTACACATAAAAAGACTAAAGAGAAAAGTAAAAGATTATTTTCAAAATAGGCCTACAGTGTTCAAATTGACAGTAATCCATATAATCTTTAGCAGCAATTTTTTTAAATCAACTCTAAAATGAAAGAGTCCAAATTAACATTTAAATAACAAGTAGACAGCAATGGCATATCTGCATATTGTGCGTAAGATTTCTTCTATTTTAATTTTGTACATATGATTTTATCTATTAACATTGTTTGATACTTAAACCTTTTCAATGTGACTATTCAGAATGCTTTTTTTCAATAGGAATATATATGTTAGATGGCCACAAGATGGCAGTGATACAATAATGAGTAGTCACATGACAACAGGTGAACAATTGACCAGGTGTAAAGTATTTAAATGATGAATCAGTGTATGTTCAGTATACATGAGTAAGGACCTATAGCAGGTCTGAAACGTTGTATGTTTGTCAAAAGACCCTATATGAAGAAATAAAGGTTTTTTAACTATTGGTGGCTGGAACAAATCTTTTTTGCTACTTAAATTTGCCTAGAAACAGTTTCCTGAGGCTTTCCACTGAGACTGAGACATCCAGCTTCCTCCAGGAGTCCCCTGAATGCTATAGGACCTCTCTAAAGGGCTCTTAGGCTTTCCAAAGTCGTTTGTTTGGGAAGGTAGGCCCACAGCTGAGCTGTGGCAGTTTGTTGTGACTGTTAAAAAAACGTCTATTTCTTCTGTTAAGTGTGATCAGTCCACGGGTCATCATTACTTCTGGGATATTACTCCTCCCCAACAGGAAGTGCAAGAGGATTCACCCAGCAGAGCTGCATATAGCTCCTCCCCTCTACGTCACTCCCAGTCATTCTCTTGCACCCAACGACTAGATAGGATGTGTGAGAGGACTATGGTGATTATACTTAGTTTTATATCTTCAATCAAAAGTTTGTTATTTTAAAATAGCACCGGAGTGTGTTATTATCTCTCTGGCAGAGTTTGAAGAAGAATCTACCAGAGTTTTTGTTATGATTTTAGCCGGAGTAGTTAAGATCATATTGCTGTTTCTCGGCCATCTGAGGAGAGGTAAACTTCAGATCAGGGGACAGCGGGCAGATGAATCTGCATAGAGGTATGTAGCAGTTTTTATTTTCTGACAATGGAATTGATGAGAAAATCCTGCCATACCGATATAATGTCATGTATGTATACTTTACACTTCAGTATTCTGGGGAATGGTACTTCACTAGAATTACACTGTAAGAAATACATAAAGCTGTTTAATAACTAGAGATTATGTTTAACGTTTTTGCTGGAATGTAAAATCGTTTTCATTTACTGAGGTACTGAGTGAATAAATGTTTGGGCACTATTTTTCCACTTGGCAGTTGCTTAATCTGTTTTTCTGACAGTTTCTGTTCTCCCTCACTGCTGTGTGTGAGGGGGAGGGGCCGTTTTTTTGGCGCTTTTACTGCATCAATTATTTCAGTCAGCAACTCATTGTATTCCCTGCATGATCCGGTTCATCTCTACAGAGCTCAGGGGTCTTCAAAACTTATTTTGAGGGAGGTAATTTCTCTCAGCAGAGCTGTGAGAATTATAGTTTGACTGAGATAAAAAAACGTTTATTCTGTAATTTGTTTCCTGCTTTCAGAATTTGTTATCTTTGCTAATGGGATTAAACCTTTGCTAAAGTTGTGTTGTTTACAAGGATTGAGGCTATAACTGTTTCAATTTATTAATTTTCAACTGTCATAGATCTTCTGTGCTTCTTAAAGGCACAGTACGTTTTAATATTATTCTAATTGAATTGTATTTCCAAGTTGCAAGTTTATTTGCTAGTGTGTTAAACATGTCTGATTCAGAGGATGATACCTGTGTCATTTGTTGCAATGCCAAAGTGGAGCCCAATAGAAATTTATGTACTAACTGTATTGATGCTACTTTAAATAAAAGTCAATCTGTACAAATTGAACAAATTTCACCAAACAACGAGGGGAGAGTTATGCCGACTAACTCGCCTCACGTGTCAGTACCTACATCTCCCGCTCAGAGGGAGGTGCGTGATATTGTAGCGCCGAGTACATCTGGGCAGCCATTACAAATCACATTACAGGATATGGCTACTGTTATGACTGAGGTTTTGGCTAAATTACCAGAACTAAGAGGTAAGCGTGATCACTCTGGGGTGAGAACAGAGTGCGCTGATAATATTAGGGCCATGTCAGACACTGCGTCACAGGTGGCAAAACATGAGGACGGAGAACTTCATTCTGTGGGTGACGGTTCTGATCCAAACAGACTGGATTCAGATATTTCAAATTTTAAATTTAAACTGGAAAACCTCCGTGTATTACTAGGGGAGGTGTTAGCGGCTCTGAATGATTGTAACACAGTTGCAATACCAGAGAAAATGTGTAGGTTGGATAAATATTTTGCGGTACCGACGAGTACTGAGGTTTTTCCTATACCTAAGAGACTTACTGAAATTGTTACTAAGGAGTGGGATAGACCCGGTGTGCCGTTCTCACCCCCTCCGATATTTAGAAAAATGTTTCCAATAGACGCCACCACAAGGGACTTATGGCAAACGGTCCCTAAGGTGGAGGGAGCAGTTTCTACCTTAGCTAAGCGTACCACTATCCCGGTGGAGGATAGCTGTGCTTTTTCAGATCCAATGGATAAAAAGTTAGAGGGTTACCTTAAGAAAATGTTTGTTCAACAAGGTTTTATATTGCAACCCCTTGCATGCATTGCGCCGATCACGGCTGCAGCGGCATTCTGGATTGAGTCTCTGGAAGAGAACATTGGTTCAGCTACTCTGGACGACATTACGGACAGGCTTAGAGTCCTTAAACTAGCTAATTCATTCATTTCGGAGGCCGTAGTACATCTTACTAAACTTACGGCGAAGAATTCAGGATTCGCCATTCAGGCACGCAGGGCGCTGTGGCTAAAATCCTGGTCAGCTGATGTTACTTCTAAGTCTAAATTGCTTAATATACCTTTCAAAGGGCAGACCTTATTCGGGCCCGGGTTGAAAGAGATTATCGCTGACATTACAGGAGGTAAAGGCCATGCCCTGCCTCAGGACAAAGCCAAAGCCAAGACTAGACAGTCTAATTTTCGTTCCTTTCGTAATTTCAAAGCTGGAGCAGCATCAACTTCCTCTGCACCAAAACAGGAAGGAGCTGTTGCTCGCTACAGACAAGGCTGGAAACCTAACCAGTCCTGGAACAAGGGCAAGCAGACTAGGAAACCTGCTGCTGCCCCTAAGACAGCATGAATTGAGGGCCCCCGATCCGGGATCGGATCTAGTGGGGGGCAGACTTTCTCTCTTCGCCCAGGCTTGGGCAAGAGATGTTCAGGATCCCTGGGCGCTAGAGATAATATCTCAGGGATACCTTCTGGACTTCAAATACTCTCCTCCAAGAGAGAGATTTCATCTGTCAAGATTGTCAACAATCCAGACAAAGAAAGAGGCGTTTCTACGCTGCGTACAAGAGCTCTTGTTAATGGGAGTAATCCATCCAGTTCCACGATCGGAACAGGGACAGGGGTTTTACTCAAATCTGTTTGTGGTTCCCAAAAAAGAGGGAACTTTCAGACCAATCCTGGACTTAAAGATCCTAAACAAATTCCTAAGAGTTCCATCGTTCAAGATGGAGACTATTCGGACAATTTTACCTATGATCCAAGAGGGTCAGTACATGACCACTGTAGATTTAAAAGATACTTACCTTCACATACCGATTCACAAAGATCATTATCGGTACCTAAGGTTTGCCTTCCTAGACAGGCATTACCAGTTTGTGGCTCTTCCATTCGGATTGGCTACAGCTCCAAGAATCTTCACAAAGGTTCTGGGTGCTCTTCTGGCGGTACTAAGACCGCGGGGAATCTCGGTAGCTCCATACCTAGACGACATTCTGATACAAGCTTCAAGCTTTCAAACTGCCAAGTCTCATACAGAGTTAGTGCTGGCATTTCTAAGTTCACATGGATGGAAGGTGAACGAAAAGAAAAGTTCACTCGTTCCACTCACAAGAGTTCCCTTCCTGGGGACTCTTATAGATTCTGTAGAAATGAAGATTTACCTGACAGAGGACAGGCTAACAAGACTTCAAAGTGCTTGCCGCACCCTTCATTCCATTCAACACCCGTCAGTGGCTCAATGCATGGAGGGAATCGGCTTAATGGTAGCGGCAATGGACATAGTACCCTTTGCACGCTTACACCTCAGACCACTGCAACTGTGCATGCTAAGTCAGTGGAATGGGGATTACTCAGACTTATCCCCTTCTCTGAATCTGGATCAAGAGACCAGAAATTCTCTTCTATGGTGGCTTTCTCGGCCACATCTGTCCAGGGGGATGCCATTCAGCAGACCAGACTGGACAATTGTAACAACAGACGCCAGCCTTCTAGGTTGGGGTGCCGTCTGGAATTCTCTGAAGGCTCAGGGACAATGGAGTCAGGAGGAGAGTCTCCTGCCAATAAACATTCTGGAATTGAGAGCAGTTCTCAATGCCCTCCTGGCTTGGCCCCAGTTGACAACTCGGGGGTTCATCAGGTTTCAGTCGGACAACATCACGACTGTAGCTTACATCAACCATCAGGGAGGGACAAGAAGCTCCCTAGCTATGATGGAAGTATCAAGATAATTCTCTGGGCAGAGTCTCACTCTTGCCACCTGTCAGCAATCCACATCCCGGGAGTGGAGAACTGGGAGGCGGATTTCTTAAGTCGTCAGACTTTTCATCCGGGGGAGTGGGAACTTCATCCGGAGGTCTTTGCCCAAATACTTCGACGTTGGGGCAAACCAGAGATAGATCTCATGGCGTCTCGACAGAACGCCAAGCTTCCTCATTACGGGTCCAGATCCAGGGATCCAGGAGCAGTCCTGATAGATGCTCTGACAGCACCTTGGGACTTCAGGATGGCTTACGTGTTTCCACCCTTCCCGTTGCTTCCGCGATTGATTGCCAGAATCAAACAAGAGAGAGCATCAGTGATTCTAATAGCACCTGCGTGGCCACGCAGGACTTGGTATGCAGACCTGGTGGACATGTCATCCTGTCCACCTTGGTCTCTACCTCTGAAACAGGACCTTCTGATACAGGGTCCCTTCAAACATCAAAATCTAACTTCTCTGAAGCTGACTGCTTGGAAATTGAACGCTTGATTGTATCAAGACGTGGGTTTTCTGAGTCAGTTATTGATACCTTAATACAGGCTAGGAAACCTGTTACCAGAAAGATTTACCATAAGATATGGCGTAAATACCTATATTGGTGTGAATCCAAAGGTTACTCTTGGAGTAAGGTTAGGATTCCTAGGATATTGTCTTTTCTACAAGAAGGTTTAGAAAAGGGTTTATCTGCTAGTTCATTAAAGGGACAGATCTCAGCTCTGTCCATTCTGTTACACAAACGTCTGTCAGAAGTTCCTGACGTCCAGGCTTTTTGTCAGGCTTTGACCAGGATTAAGCCTGTGTTTAAAACTGTTGCTCCACCATGGAGTTTAAACCTTGTTCTTAATGTTTTTCAGGGCGTTCCGTTTGAACCCCTTCATTCCATTGATATAAAGTTGTTATCTTGGAAAGTTCTATTTTTAATGGCTATTTCCTCGGCTCGAAGAGTCTCTGAATTATCAGCCTTACATTGTGATTCTCCTTATTTGATTTTTCATTCGGATAAGGTAGTCCTGCGTACTAAACCTGGGTTCTTACCTAAGGTAGTTACTAACAGGAATATCAATCAAGAGATTGTTGTTCCTTCTTTATGCCCAAATCCTTCTTCAAAGAAGGAACGTCTACTGCACAACCTGGATGTAGTCCGTGCTCTAAAATTTTACTTACAGGCAACTAAGGAATTTCGACAAACGTCTTCTCTGTTTGTCATTTACTCTGGGCAGAGGAGAGGTCAAAAAGCTTCCGCTACCTCTCTTTCTTTTTGGCTTCGTAGCATAATTCGTTTAGCTTATGAGACTGCTGGACAGCAGCCTCCTGAAAGAATTACAGCTCATTCTACTAGAGCTGTGGCTTCCACTTGGGCCTTCAAGAATGAGGCCTCTGTTGAACAGATTTGCAAGGCTGCAACTTGGTCTTCGCTTCATACTTTTTCCAAATTTTACAAATTTGACACTTTTGCTTCATCGGAGGCTATTTTTGGGAGAAAGGTTCTTCAGGCAGTGGTTCCTTCTGTATAAAGAGCCTGCCTATCCCTCCCGTCATCCGTGTACTTTTGCTTTGGTATTGGTATCCCAGAAGTAATGATGACCCGTGGACTGATCACACTTAACAGAAGAAAACATAATTTATGCTTACCTGATAAATTCCTTTCTTCTGTAGTGTGATCAGTCCACGGCCCGCCCTGTTTTTAAGGCAGGTAAATATTTTTTAATTTATACTCCAGTCACCACTTCACCCTTGGCTTTTCCTTTCTCGTTGGTCCTTGGTCGAATGACTGGGAGTGACGTAGAGGGGAGGAGCTATATGCAGCTCTGCTGGGTGAATCCTCTTGCACTTCCTGTTGGGGAGGAGTAATATCCCAGAAGTAATGATGACCCGTGGACTGATCACACTACAGAAGAAAGGAATTTATCAGGTAAGCATAAATTATGTTATCGTTTTTTTGATCCGTTTTTTGAACTAAGGGGTTAATAATCCATTTGCAAGTGGGTGCAATGCTCTGTTAGCTTCTTATACACACTGTAAAAATGTTGTTTGTTTAACTGCTTTTTTTCACTGTTTTTCAAATTCTGACAAAATTTGTTTTTCTTAAAGGCACAATACCGTTTTTATTTTTGCTTGTTAACTTGATTTAAAGTGTTTTCCAAGCTTGCTGGTCTCATTGCTAGTCTGTTTAAACATGTCTGACATAGAGGAAACTCCTTGTTCATTATGTTTAAAAGCCATGGTGGAACCCCCTCTTAGAATGTGTACCAAATGTACTGATTTCACTTTAAGTAATACAGATCATATTCTGTCTTTAAAAAATTTATCACCAGAGGAATCTGATGAGGGGGAAGTTATGCCGACTAACTCGCCCCACGTGTCAGACCCTTTGACTCCCGCTCAAGGGACTCACGCTCTAATGGCGCCAAGTACATCTAGTGCGCCCATAGCGTTTACTTTAAAAGACATGGCGGCGGTCATGGATAATACACTGTCAGCAGTATTATCCAGACTACCTGGGTTTAGAGGAAAGCGAGACAGCTCTGGAGTTAGAAGAAATACAGAGCATACTGACGCTTTAAGAGCTATGTCTGATACTCCCTCAGAATATGCAGAAGCTGAGGAAGGAGAGCTTCTTTCTGTGGGTGATGTTTCTGACTCAGGGAAGAGGATTCAACCTGATTCTGATATGTCTACATTTAAATTTAAGCTTGAACACCTCTGCGTATTGCTCAGGGAGGTTTTAGCTGCTCTGAATGACTGTGATACAATTGCAGTGCCAGAGAAATTGTGTAGCTTGGATAAATACTATGCAGTACCGGTGTGCACTGATGTTTTTCCAATACCTAAAAGGTTTACAGAAATTATTACTAAGGAATGGGATAGACCAGGTGTGCCGTTCTCACCCCCTCCTATTTTTAAGAAAATGTTTCCAATAGATGCCACCACACGGGACTTATGGCAGACAGTCCCTAAGGTGGAGGGAGCAGTTTCTACCCTAGCTAAGCGTACTACTATCCCTGTCGAGGACAGTTGTGCTTTCTCAGATCCAATGGATAAAATGTTAGAGGGTTACCTTAAGAAAATGTTAATTCAACAAGGTTTTATTCTACAGCCCCTTGCATGCATTGCCCCAGTCACTGCTGCTGCGGCTTTCTGGTTTGAGTCTCTGGAGGAGGCTTTACAGGTAGAGACTCCATTGGATGACATACTTGACAAGCTTAGAGCACTTAAGCTAGCCAATTCTTTTGTTTCTGATGCCATTGTTCATTTGACTAAACTAACGGCTAAGAATTCTGGTTTTGCTATTCAGGCGCGCAGGGCGCTATGGCTTAAATCATGGTCAGCTGACGTTACTTCAAAGTCTAAGCTGCTTAATATTCCCTTCAAGGGGCAAACCCTATTCGGGCCTGGTTTGAAGGAGATCATTTTTGATATTACGGGAGGAAAAGGTCATGCCCTTCCTCAGGATAGGTCCAAATCAAAGGCCAAACAGACTAATTTTCGTGCCTTTCGAAACTTCAAGGCGAGTGTGGCATCAACTTCCTCTAATGCAAAGCAAGAGGGAACTTTTGCTCAGTCCAAGTCGGTCTGGAAACCTAACCAGTCCTGGAACAAAGGCAAGCAGGCCAAAAAGCCTGCTGCTGCCTCTAAGACAGCATGAAGGATCGGCCCCCTATCCGGTAACGGATCTAGTAGGGGGCAGACTTTCACTCTTCGCCCAGGCTTGGGCAAGAGATGTCCAGGATCCCTGGGCGTTGGAAATTATATCCCAGGGATATCTTCTGGACTTCAAAGCTTCCCCTCCAAAAGGGAGATTTCACCTTTCACAATTATCTGCAAACCAGATAAAGAGAGAGGCATTCTTACACTGTGTTCAAGACCTCCTAATTATGGGAGTGATCCATCCAGTTCCAAAGGAGGAACAGGGACAGGGATTTTACTCAAATTTGTTTGTGGTTCCCAAAAAAGAGGGAACCTTCAGACCAATTTTAGATCTCAAGATCTTAAACAAATTCCTCAGAGTTCCATCATTCAAGATGGAGACTATTCGTACCATCCTACCTATGATCCAGGAGGGTCAATATATGACTACAGTGGATTTAAAGGATGCTTATCTTCACATTCCGATACACAAAGATCATCATCGGTTTCTCAAGTTTGCCTTCCTAGACAGGCATTACCAGTTTGTAGCTCTTCCCTTTGGATTAGCTACAGCCCCAAGAATCTTTACGAAGGTTCTGGGGTCACTTCTGGCGGTCCTGAGACCGTGGGGCATAGCAGTGGCCCCTTATTTAGACGACATCCTGATACAGGCGTCAAATTTCCAAATTGCCAAGTCTCATACGGACATGGTTCTGGCATTTCTGAGGTCGCATGGGTGGAAGGTGAACGAAGGTTGTCAAAACTTCAAAATTCCTGCCGTGTTCTTTATTCCACTTCTCGCCCATCGGTGGCTCAGTGTATGGAAGTAATCGGCTTAATGGTAGCAGCAATGGACATAGTGCCGTTTGCACGCCTACATCTCAGACCACTGCAACCCTGCATGCTCAGTCAGTGGAATGGGGATTACACAGATTTGTCCCCTCTACTAAATCTGGATCAAGAGACCAGGGATTCTCTTCTCTGGTGGCTATCTCGGGCCCATCTGTCCAAAGGTATGACCTTTCGTAGGCCAGATTGGACAATTGTAATGACAGATGCCAGCCTTCTAGGCTGGGGGGCAGTCTGGAACTCCCTGAAGGCTCAGGGATCGTGGACTCAGGAGGAGACACTCCTTCCAATAAACATTTTGGAACTGAGAGCGATATTCAATGCTCTTCAGGCTTGGCCTCAGCTAGCGACAATGAGGTTCATCAGATTTCAGTCGGACAACATCATGACTGTGGCTTACATCAACCATCAAGGGGGAACAAGGAGTTCCCTAGCGATGTTAGAAGTCTCAAAGATAATTCGCTGGGCAGAGATTCACTCTTGCCACCTATCAGCTATCCATATCCCAGGCGTAGAGAACTGGGAGGCGGATTTTCTAAGTCGTCAGACTTTTCATCCGGGGGAGTGGGAACTCCATCCGGAGGTGTTTGCGCAATTGATTCATTGTTGGGGCAAACCAGAACTGGATCTCATGGCATCTCGCCAGAACGCCAAACTTCCTTGTTACGGATCCAGGTCCAGGGATCCCAAGGCAACGCTGATAGATGCTCTAGTAGCGCCTTGGTCCTTTAACCTGGCTTATGTGTTTCCACCGTTTCCTCTGCTCCCTCGTCTGATTGCCAAAATCAAGCAGGAGAGAGCATCGGTGATCTTGATAGTGCCTGCGTGGCCACGCAGGACTTGGTATGCAGATCTGGTGGACATGTCATCCTTTCCACCATGGACTCTGCCGCTGAGACAGGACCTTCTACTTCAAGGTCCTTTCAACCATCCAAATCTAATTTCTCTGAGACTGACTGCCTGGAGATTGAACGCTTGATTTTATCAAAGCGTGGCTTCTCCGAGTCAGTCATTGATACCTTAATTCAGGCACGAAAGCCTGTCACCAGGAAAATCTATCATAAGATATGGCTTACATATCTTTATTGGTGTAAATCCAAGGGTTACTCATGGAGTAAAGTCAGGATTCCCAGGATATTATCTTTTCTCCAAGAAGGAATGGAGAAAGGATTGTCAGCTATTTCCTTAAAGGGACAGATTTTGGCTCTGTCTATTCTTTTGCACAAGCGTCTGGCGGATGTTCCAGACGTTCAGGCATTTTGTCAGGCTTTAGTTAGAATCAAGCCTGTGTTTAAACCTGTTGCTCCGCCATGGAGTTTAAATTTGGTTCTTAAAGTTCTGCAAGGGGTTCCGTTTGAACCTCTTCATTCCATAGATATCAAACTTTTATCTTGGAAAGTTCTATTTTAGGTAGCTATTTCCTCGGCTTGTAGAGTTTCCGAGTAATCTGCCTTACATTGTGATTCCCCTTATCTGATCTTCCATGCAGATAAGGTAGTTTTGCGTACCAAACCTGGGTTTTTACCTAAGGTGGTATCTAATAAGAATATCAATCAGGAGATTGTTGTTCAGTCATTGTGTCCTAATCCTTCTTCAAAGAAGGAATGTCTATTACACAATCTTGATGTGGTTCGTGCTTTAAAGTATTATTTACAAGCTACTAAAGATTTTCGTCAAACATCTGCTTTGTTTGTTGTCTACTCTGGACAGAGGAGAGGCCAAAAGGCTTCGGCAACTTCTCTTTCTTTTTGGCTAAGGAGTATAATACGCTTAGCTTATGAGACTGCTGGCCAGCAGCCTCCTGAAAGGATTACAGCTCATTCTACTAGAGCTGTGGCTTCCACATGGGCCTCTAAAAATGAGGCTTCTGTTGAACAGATTTGCAAGGCGGCGATTTGGTCTTCGCTTCATACCTTTTCAAAATTCTATAAATTTGATACTTTTGCTTCTTTGGAGGCTATTTTTGGGAGAAAGGTTTTACAGGCAGTGGTACCTTCCGTTTAAGTACCTGCCTTGTCCCTCCCTTCATCCGTGTACTTTAGCTTTGGTATTGGTATCCCACAAGTAATGGATGATCCGTGGACTGGATACACCTTACAAGAGAAAACATAATTTATGCTTACCTGATAAATTTATTTCTCTTGTGGTGTATCCAGTCCACGGCCCGCCCTGTCATTTTAAGGCAGGTATTCTTTAACTTTAAACTACAGTCACCACTGCACCCTATGATTTCTCCTTTCTCTGCTTGTCTTCGGTCGAATGACTGGATATGGCAGTTGGGGGAGGAGCTATATAGCAGCTCTGCTGTGGGTGATCCTCTTGCAACTTCCTGTTGGGAAGGAGAATATCCCACAAGTAATGGATGATCCGTGGACTGGATACACCACAAGAGAAATAAATTTATCAGGTAAGCATAAATTATGTTTTTCTTCATGCTCTAACAAAAAAATTCATGTTTAAAAAAAAATTCCGGTTGCTTGAGAGTGCACGTTGCTTGAGTTCCGGATAATCGGATAATCGAGATTCTACTGCATATGTATGTACATACATTGTATGTGTGTATATATATATATATATATATATATATATGAGCAAAAAAGATGGGTGTAGGGGTGGCGCTGTAAAAACACCCTAAAAATATATATTCAAATGTGACTAGAGTGTTGAATTTGCTGCCTATGAATATGTATCCAGAGAAAACTGTGCCCCCAGGAACAGTGAATCTGATAGAATGAAATGTGTAATAAAGTTGGGGAAAAAAGGGGATAAGGAATATTCAAGAGGGCGCAACACTCAAAAAGTAGGACCCTAAATATGGGGGTCTGTTTTAAGTTGGTTTAAAAAAACCCAGTTTACTGGAATAAAACAACTGGTTAATGTATATGTCTGGGTTTCCAAATGATAGAAATGCTGTAGATTAGAAAAAAAGGGATTATAGTTATTATTTGGTGTCACTATTATAAGCTAATATTTAGTTGGATAACAAATGGTATCTAAAATGAATGTATACAATATACACAATTAACTTTGTAGGAATGCAGTTAACAATATTGTTGTTCTAGCCACATAACTAGTGTAGTACCCGCTGGATTGTGTGTGACAAATTAAGTGCACAAAGGCATATATCAAAATGCAGCCACCTGTTTCGGGAGTAACCTAAATATTAGCAGAAGTCACTACGCTTGGTACTTTAAATATTATGATAGCCTAAGCGTACCATGCGTAGTAATAATAATAATGATAGGAGAGTTTCAATATCAATCTAAATCACAACAAAAATAGCCCAATAAAGTTCAATAAAGTTCAAAGTATAAGTCCAATATTGGTGGAAAACTTCAATAGCTGTAGGTAGATGCGAGTAATGCAAAATGTTTAGGCAAATATAACAATGTATCCACTTTCCCAGACATATACATTAACCAGTTGCTTTATTCCAGTAAACTGGTTTTTTTTAAACCAACTTAAAACAGACCCCCATATTTAGGGTCCTACTTTTTGAGTGTTGCGCCCTCTTGAATATTCCTTATCCCCTTTTTTCCCCAACTTTATTACATATATATATATATATATATATATAGTCCAGACAATGTGCACTCCAGATATTATATGATATACGATTGCCCTGGGTGCTGTTCAAAGTATAAATAGAAACCAGGAAACAGAATAGCACTCCAAAGGTCTTATCACAAAGTAGTCACTTTATTAGTACTATTAGTAGTATTAGCGCTGCGGAATCTGTTGGCGCTCTACAAATAACCGATAATAATAATAATATATATATATATCTATATTATAATAAATATTTAAAATATATATATGAAGAACATAGGAATATAAAATATGCGTAACACGATTCGTGTTTTGGGCTTTAGGTCTAACGCATGTTGGGTTAGCACGCATAAAAAATTACTAAGCTTAAAGCGCATTCTTGAAATATTCAATATAAAATATTAAAAATATTAATATGAATTGTAATACATACCGTAAAAAAATAATGTAATGTTAATCAATTTTCGTTTATAAATATCATAAATTAAACCAATAATACCCATTGGTTTGCATTCAAATTTGACTCAGAACTTTATTTTGGTCCATCTAGCTCGGATTTCCACCTTTCTTAGCAAAATAACTGTCATGTTAATTTGCACATATCTGAGTATAATTTTGACCATTTTTTTTTTAATTATCACTTTGTGTGCAATTAGATTCCAATACACTCAGAGAAGTTTCATTATAACTGAGCCTATATTTCTATATTTATTCTTTAATATGTATATTTAGCAGTTTTTTGCAATGGAATGTCTAATATAAGACAATAAAATAAATAAATAAATAAATAAATAAGAATACCTACTTTTCAATCTTAAAGGGATATGAAACCCAATTTCTTTCTTTTAGGATTCAGATAGAGCATGACATTTTAAGCAACTTTCTAATGTACCTCTATTATCAATTGTTCTCTGTTTCCCTTGCTATCATTATTTAAAAAAGCAGGAATGTAAGCTTAGGAGCCAGCTCATATTTGGTTCAGCACGCTGGGTAGCGCTTGCTGATTGGTGGCTACATTTAGCCATTTTTTTCTTTCATGTTTCATAGACCAATTTTTTTAAAAAACTTAACAATTTACCTTGTATATCAAGCTTGCTTAATTCTTTTGATAACCTTTGTTGAAAGATGAACAGTACACTACTGAGACCTAGTTGAACACATCAGGTGAGCCAATGACATTATATATGTACAGCCACAAATCAGCAGTTATCTCCCTTTGGCGCAATGCTGCTCCTGACCATACCTACTTATGTTTTTCAACAAAGGATACCAAGAGTACAAAGCATACTAGATAATAGAGGTAAAAATGGAAAGTTGTTTAAAAGTACATGTTCTATCTGAATTATGAAATAAAAAAATATATATTTCTCTTTTAAAAATGCCAGCCATTCCAGTAAAATACCAGCCAGGTCACAATTTTTAATCTGAACTTTGGAAAATTCATGTTGATTCCCCCTTAAAAATATCTTTAAAAATTGTCAATGTATGCACAAGACACATTTAACATTCAGATCCACTCACAATGAATCCAAAGTGCTCTCAGGTCCAAATGTAGCACCAGCTACGAAGAAATTACAACACAAATATTTCTTATATGAAGCCTTTTATCTAAGTTAGCTGAACATTATTATGATCCATAGATAATAGATAGGCGTTATAGCAAGTAGGGGTATAATATACCATGCTCTGAAACAAATGGTTACCAAATGCCAAATAACCTACACATATTGAGGCCCATTTATCAAGATCCGTATGGAGCTTGACGCCCCGTGTTTCTGGCGAACCTTCAGACACAACAGAAACAGCAGTTATGAAGCAGCGGTCTAAAGACATAAATATGTATACACATATAAATATATAGGTGGTTGGGTCAGAATTTGGCATAAACAACATGAAAGCATGGATCCATCCTGCCTTGTATCAATGGTTCAGACTGTTGGTGGTGGTGTAAAGCTGTGGGAGATATTTTCATGGCACACTTTGGGCCCCTTAGTACCAATTGCGCATCATTTAAATGACACGGTATACCTGAGTATTGTTGCTGACCATGTCCATCCCTTTATGACTACAGTGTACCCATCTTCTGATGACTACTTCCAGCAGGATAATGCACTGCGTCACAAAGCTCAAATCATCTCAAACTGGTTTCTTGAACATGACAATGGGTTCATTATACTCCAGTGTCCTCCACAGTCACCAGATCTCAATCCAATAGAGCACCTTTGGGATGTGGTGGAACGGGAGATTCACACCATGGACGTGCAGCCACATCTGCAGCAACTGCGTGATGCTATCATCTCAATATGGACCAAAATCTCTGAGGAATGTTTGCAACACCTTGCTGAATCTATGCCACAAAGAGTTAAGGCAGTTCTGAAGGCAAAAGGGGGTCCAACCCGGTACTAGCAAAGTTTACCTAATAAAGTGGCCGGTTAGTGTGTGTGTATATATATATATATATATATATATATATATATATACACACACACACACAATATTTATTTACCTAGGCTTTGCTATGGGGGACTGAAGGACAGTATCATTCATCAAACAAAATATAGACAGCCTATTTCACAGAATTTGATCATGACTGATCCCACTGAGTTTCCCAGGGCAAGATACAAGAATTTTTTTTGACAGATTCACATTAAATGAAAAAG
Source organism: Bombina bombina (assembly GCF_027579735.1). Taxonomy (NCBI): domain Eukaryota; kingdom Metazoa; phylum Chordata; class Amphibia; order Anura; family Bombinatoridae; genus Bombina; species Bombina bombina. Next base: position 63,178,647 of record NC_069508.1, read on the forward strand.
TAATTTAATTTCTCAGTTGGTCATGCATTGCACATTTAAACGATTCAAGTTAATTTTAATAAAAAGAAATGTTGATGTAGATTTGAAAAAGATTTCTGGATTGTGGTAACTTTTACAGCTATTGAAATACTTGTAACATGTTTGCTTTGTAAACTGATTTAGAATATAAATGTCAATGATGTATTTAGATTTTCTAAGAAACTACGAGAAACTACGTATCAAAGTAATTCATTTATTTATTTTTAGAAAAATATTACATGACAATGTATTGTGTCATATCTGGGGGAAAAAACAGTATAACAAGATTAGTAGGATTGTGTCACAATTTTGATGATGCACAGGCAAGGAGCTTCATATGTGCCTATGCTCTGTGCACCAGAATTCAAACACTTTGGGCCCCATGCACCTATAAACAGATGGACAAGGTTACCAAGTTAGGAACCTGTCCACCAGTCTTCACAGCAAAATGGCAGTGGACACTGTACGTCCGCTGCTCATATTTTCTATTGCAGAAGTATTTACTTGTGCAGTGCCGCCCCCTCTTCTTGTGTGATTTGGGGCCTGTCAATCACCTTGAACAAGTGGTGAGATGGCGGAAATGTTTCAAAGCAGTAGTTGTCTGATCAAAGATTTGCATGTTCTCTGAGCATGAGTAAGAACATTGTACAGTGTTTGAATGTTGGTACATAAATCACACAGACATGTCCTGTGCACCTAGATTAAAAGCTAATATTAAACTAGTGATAGCCTAGACTATAGACACTTTTGCTTATTCAAGTATATTGCAAACATGCTTCTATTTAAAACTGAATTGTAGTTTTGACTATTATGTTCCTTTACCAAATAAACTGAATACAACCAATGGTGCGGAAAATATCTCAATGGTTTAATATTTAAGTTGTTTATTTAAAGTTGTTGTTATACACAATTAAAGTCTTGATTGTGAAGTATATTATTTTAATATGTTTTAAATTAAATGGATATACATTGAGATACTGTTAGCACCATTGGTTATACGTTAGATTACAGTAATTTTATTTGTTATTTCATGCAATTTTTGTGATTATATTTTGCATATTTATTTATATTATATATGTCTATTTAAGCCTGTTGTGGTGGGGTTAAGTTTTTGGTAGTAAAGGAGTAAGTACAGTAAGTAGTTTCAGAGGAAAGGGATGGTACAGAGAAAAAGTTAAATAAACATAAAAGTCAAAATTAAACTTTAAAGTGACTTGTTAATGCAATAGTATTATTAAATTTACATTGTTCTCTTGGTATACTTTTTTTTAAAAGCATACCTAGGTAGGCTCAGAAGCAGCAATGCACTACTGGGAGCTTACTAGTGATGAACAAATACATATATATAGCTCTTGTCATTGGATCACCAAATGTGTTCAGCTAGCTCCCAGTAGTGATTTGTTGTTCCTGAGCTGACTTTTACTATGTATTTAACCCCTCTCTAGGTGTTAACATACCGTTATATGCAATAATAGTGCAATAATAAAATGCTTTAACACATAAGCACATTTTCTTCAAGCTTTTGTTGGCAAGCGCTCCTCGTCACATCCTAAAGTTAGAAGTCACTCCATCAATGGAGTAGCATCTATCTTATAATTGTTCACCTTTCAGCGTATAGAATGAGTTCCACTGTAACAGATACTGCCATTACTGCCATAGCGTGCCTTAGTATTGCATAGTCAGGGGAGATAGCACTACAGAGTCCTCTCTCTTCTCTGCATGCTATAACTTAGCACTCTAGGATCACCTCTTCTGGTAGATGCTAGGACCATGCTATCCCGATGTCAGCCTCAATGTTAGTGTTCTACTCTAGCTTACTGTGATTCTTCTCCCTATTTAGCTCTCTCAGCTTCTTTGTCCATGTATCATTTGTCTCTATTCGATTTGGGTGCACTATTGTTATTTAGTCAACCTATTACTGACTTTGTTCCTGGACTTGCTTTTACTAACTTCCTTTTGATACCATTGTTGTTAACCTGGAACTTACCTTGGCTTGTACTACAGATTTTAGACTTTCCCCTGTCTTTATTACCTGGCACCTAGTTTACCTGGTTTGACCCCCGGCTAGTATCTAACTATGACATTGGCCTCTAGTTATCAAGCTCCGTAAGGAGCTTGATGGCCCCTGTTTCTGGCGAGTCTTCAGACTCACCAGAAACAGCAGTTATGAAGCAGCGGTCACAAAGACCGCTGCTCGATAACCTGTCCACCTGCTCTGAGCAGGTGGACAGACATCGCCGGAAATATGATCGGTTTGATTGACACCCCCCTGCTGGCGGCCTATTGGCTGCGAGTCTGCAGGGGGCGGCGTTGCACCAGCAGCTCTTGTGAGCTGCTGGTGCAATGCTGAATACGGCGAGCGTATTGCTCGCCGTATTCAACGAGGTCTGTCGGACCTGATCCGCACTGTGGGATCAGGTCCGACAGACCTTGATAACTAGAGGCCTTAGTCTCTCCCTGGCCACGTTTCCAGGCTCCTGTTTACTCAGCACTACCTGTGGCTTGATATAGTTCAAAACTCTGGCTGTACTGCTTTTACAGGATCACTTCTTAGCCTCCTAGGCTTCCTGGACATTCAGGTTCAATATTTTCAGTTTAACTTTTTAATTACGTTTGTTGCTCTCCAAGACCGCCTACCCAGGACTGCTTCAGCTGCTTTTGGTGGGTTACTATACTTCTACCTTGGCTCCTGTATTTTTCCTGGATAGCCACTACTCTGCACGTGGCAATTACAAAAACATCTTCAAAACATTACTGAACAAACTAATTCAAATGGAAAAAAAACTTCCTTTATAAAATAATCCACTTTAACAAATGCAAAAAAGTACATAATTAAAGAGAAATACAAAAAAAAATACAATCACGAAATTAGATACCATACAAGAGCAATAAAATAATTTGTAATTCCAAATTCTGGGTCTAAGTGCAATTAAAAAATCAAAACAAAAAAACCCAAATAACGCTGGAACACCACCGTAAGCCCTAGGCCAACCCCTTATTTGCAACCTCTTTATGAATCTAGACCAATGATTCAGTAACCAAACCCCAATTACATACAGTTTAGGTATTGAGAAGATTGGATATTGTAGGGGAATTCCACCATTTATATTTTCCCAGAAAAACTAATCAAGTTCTCATGGGTAAGAGCCAGAATTAGTTCCCTTGTTTGTACCACATTTCTTGAATCTCTTGTGAAAGTAAAGCAACTGGAGGAAAGAAAAAGCTGTATCCTTCAAAGAAATGTCATCATATCCACAGTAAAGGCATGATGAGGATCTCTGTTTTTGTTATAATCAGAAAAAAATAAATCCTTGTGAGTACACCTCAAGAAATCTGGAATATGAATTGTAGATATTGCCCAGTAAAGACTTTCTTCTCTTCTGAGGATTATGCAAGTTCTTGCTTTGCAAGCCTATAGTCAAAACCCTTTATGTAGATGTTATAATACTTGATTAGATATGATAATAAACACTAATACAGAAACAGGCCACCGTTCTTTAGATTCAATACTGCTCAGAGCTGTAAAACATTTATGAAAAGGGAGGATTCCAGGAAAAAAACACATCCCTTAAGCGTTGCGATGACCCTAAAAATATGGATCTTATAACTTGTATTTCTACCACTGCTGGAGAGAAACCTATATCATTTAATGGGGTTTAAATGTATCTCCAACAGTTAATAGTCTTCATATGTTATGGATATATTGTTGAAGGTGATACAATGTATTAACTGATTAAATTTTTATGTACAATTTAGGCCGGATAATACAGGATATTATATTCACGGGTTCTATTCAGTGTTCAAATAATAATGTATAGTATACCAATATTATTAATTATTTGTTACTGATTCACAAATGTTTCCCAAGTATCATTACATTCATATACACATAATCACATCAAACTATTGTATGCCCAGACCATTGTTGAAAAGCAACCTTGTATTTATTTAAATACAGTATTATTATAAAGTACTAACCTCATATGATCATAATATATTGTTTTATCCACATTAAAAATAACTAAATAAAATTAGTGAAATTATTAACTTTCCAAATAGAATAGAATAGAATCATTGATTCGCCAAGTATATAAAAAAAAAAGAAAATTATACAAGGGATTGTTTATGGTGCCCAGGATCAGATGACAATGAGCAAACAAATACATCAGCAGTGTAAAAATCTAATTATCAAATATATTTACAAACAGTGACTAAAGTGTAATTTATCGTACCATGGGGTCAATTTATTAAAGTGCAGACAGACATGATAAGATGTAGCGTATCATGTCCGCCACACATCGCTAAATGCCGACAGCATACGCTGTCGGCATTTATCATTGCACCAGCAGTTCTTTTGAACTGCTGGTGCAATGCCGTCCCCTGCAGATTCGCGGCCAATCGGCTACTAGCGGGGGTGTCAATCAACCCGATCGTATTCGATCGGGCTGATTGCTGTCCGCCACATCAGAGTTGGCGGACGAGTTAAGGAGCAGCAGTCTTAGGACCGCTGCTTCTTAACTTCCGCTTGAGGCGGAACTGAAGCAGAAAGGGGCGGAAGCGGCATCCATTGCTAAATAAATCGACACCCATAAGTGAAATAAGAGAAGTATTTTTGTTTTCTATTTTAATAGCCAGGGAAAGAAACATTCAGAAAAACGGTTTATCCGAGTGCGTACAACTCTCAACCTTGGCCTACAAAAAAAAGATAAATGATTATAAAAACAATGGCCGGGGTGAGATGAATCAGATCACATTTTTCTGACTCTCTTATTCACACCTTGAAAAGTAAATGTCCTTAAGAGAAATAAGTTGGCACTCAATGATTTTTTTTTCCGCATATCTCACAATTCGGTGGAGTTTCTCTTTTTATGATAATGTAGCAGAGCTCTACCAGGTTAAAATATGGGATTATAAAACTGATTCAATGATGGCTGAATAAAAACAAGTCAACAGTTTTTGAGACAGTCAGATTTTCTTCTGTTATGTGTGATCAGTCCACGGGTCATCATTACTTCTGGGATATAACTCCTCCCCAACAGGAAATGCAAGAGGATTCACCCAGCAGAGCTGCATATAGCTCCTCCCCTCTACGTCACTCCCAGTCATTCTCTTGCACCCAACGACTAGATAGGATGTGTGAGAGGACTATGGTGATTATACTTAGTTTTTATAACTTCAATCAAAAGTTTGTTATTTTACAATAGCACCGGAGCGTGTTATTGCCTCTCTGGCAGAGTTTGAAGAAGAATCTACCAGAGTTTTTACTATGATTTTAACCGGAGTCGTTAAGATCATATTGCTGTTTCTCGGCCATCTGAGGGAGGTAAAAGCTTCAGATCAGGGGACAGCGGGCAGATGAATCTGCATTAAGGTATGTAGCAGTTTTTATTTTCTGAATGGAATTGATGAGAAAATCCTGCCATACCGTTATAATGACATGTATGTATACTCTACACTTCAGTATTCTGGGGATGGTACTTCACTGGAATTACTCTGTAAAAAGTACATTAACCTTTTTAATAGGTATTTATTATGTTAAACGTTTTTGCTGGAATGTAGAATCGTTTGCATTTTCTGAGGTACTGAGTGAATAAATGTTTGGGCATTATTTTTCCACTTGGCAGTTGCTTGTTTTAATTGTGACAGTTTCGTTTCTCTCTCACTGCTGTGTGTGAGGGGGAGGGGCCATTTTTTGGCGCTCTTTGCTACGCATAAAAAATTTCCAGTCAGTTACTCTTGTATTTCCTGCATGATCCGGTTCATCTCTAACAGAACTCAGGGGTCTTCAAACTACTTTGAAGGGAGGTAGATTCTCTCAGCAGAGCTGTGAGACTTATATATTGACTGTGATTAAAAACGTTGCTCTGTAATTTTTACGTTTCAAATTTAATTATTGTTACTTTACTAATGGGAACAAACCTTTGCTAAAAGTTGTGTTGTTTTTAAGGATTGATGCTATAACTGTTTTTCAGTTCATTATTTCAACTGTCATTTAATCGTTTAGTGCTTCTTTGAGGCACAGTACGTTTTTGTTAAATAAGATTGTAACCAAGTTGCAAGTTTATTGCTAGTGTGTTAAACATGTCTGATTCAGAGGAAGATACCTGTGTCATTTGTTCCAATGCCAAGGTGGAGCCCAATAGAAATTTATGTACTAACTGTATTGATGCTACTTTAAATAAAAGCCAATCTGTACAAATTGAACAAATTTCACCAAACAGCGAGGGGAGAGTTATGCCGACTAACTCGCCTCACGTGTCAGTACCTGCATCTCCCGCCCGGGAGGTGCGTGATATCGTGGCGCCTAGTACATCTGGGCGGCCATTACACAAGATATGGCTACTGTTATGACTGAAGTTTTGGCTAAATTACCAGAACTAAGAGGCAAGCGTGATCACTCTGGGGTGAGAACAGAGTGCGCTGATAATACTAGGGCCATGTCTGATACTGCGTCACAGCTTGCAGAGCATGAGGACGGAGAGCTTCATTCTGTGGGTGACGGTTCTGATCCAAACAGATTGGATTCAGATATTTCAAATTTTAAATTTAAATTGGAGAACCTCCGTGTATTACTAGGGGAGGTTTTAGCGGCTCTTAATGATTGTAACACTGTTGCAATTCCAGAGAAATTGTGTAGGTTGGATAAATACTTTGCGGTACCGGCGAGTACTGACGTTTTTCCTATACCTAAGAGACTAACTGAAATTGTTACTAAGGAGTGGGATAGACCCGGTGTGCCGTTCTCACCCCCTCCAATATTTAGAAAGATGTTTCCAATAGACGCCACCACACGGGACTTATGGCAAACGGTCCCTAAGGTGGAGGGAGCAGTTTCTACTTTAGCTAAGCGTACCACTATCCCGGTGGAGGATAGCTGTGCTTTTTCAGATCCAATGGATAAAAAATTAGAGGGTTACCTTAAGAAAATGTTTGTTCAACAAGGTTTTATATTGCAACCCCTTGCATGCATCGCGCCGATTACGGCTGCGGCAGCATTTTGGATTGAGTCTCTGGAAGAGAACCTTAGTTCAGCTACGCTGGACGACATTACGGACAGGCTTAGAGTCCTTAAACTAGCTAATTCATTCATTTCGGAGGCCGTAGTACATTTAACCAAACTTACGGCTAAGAACTCAGGATTCGCCATTCAGGCACGTAGGGCGCTGTGGCTAAAATCCTGGTCAGCTGATGTAACTTCTAAGTCCAAATTACTTAATATACCTTTCAAGGGGCAAACTTTATTTGGGCCCGGTTTGAAAGAAATTATCGCTGACATTACAGGAGGTAAGGGCCACGCCCTGCCTCAAGACAAAGCCAAAGCTAAGGCTAGACAGTCTAATTTTCGTCCCTTTCGGAATTTCAAAGCAGGAGCAGCACCAACTTCCACTGCACCAAAACAGGAAGGAGCTGTTGCTCGTTACAGACAAGGCTGGAAACCTAACCAGTCCTGGAACAAGGGCAAGCAGGCCAGGAAACCTACTGCTGCCCCAAAGACAGCATGAACCGAGGGCCCCCGATCCGGGACCGGATCTAGTGGGGGGCAGACTCTCTCTCTTCGCCCAGGCTTGGGCAAGAGATGTTCAGGATCCCTGGGCGCTAGAGATCATATCTCAGGGATACCTTCTAGACTTCAAATTCTCTCCCCCAAGAGGGAGATTTCATCTGTCAAGGTTGTCAACAAACCAGATAAAGAAAGAAGCGTTTCTACGCTGTGTACAAGATCTGTTATTAATGGGAGTGATCCATCCGGTTCCGCGGTCGGAACAAGGACAAGGGTTTTACTCAAACCTGTTTGTGGTTCCCAAAAAAGAGGGAACTTTCAGGCCAATCTTAGATTTAAAGATCCTAAACAAATTCCTAAGAGTTCCATCGTTCAAAATGGAAACTATTCGGACAATCTTACCCATGATCCAAAAGGGTCAGTACATGACCACAGTGGATTTAAAGGATGCTTACCTTCACATACCGATTCACAAAGATCATTACCGGTATCTAAGGTTTGCCTTCTTAGACAGGCATTACCAGTTTGTAGCTCTTCCATTCGGATTGGCTACGGCTCCAAGAATCTTCACAAAGGTTCTGGGTGCCCTTCTGGCGGTACTAAGACCGCGAGGAATTTCGGTAGCTCCGTACCTAGACGACATTCTGATACAAGCTTCAAGCTTTCAAACTGCCAAGTCTCATACAGAGTTAGTTCTGGCATTTCTAAGGTCGCATGGATGGAAAGTGAACGAAAAGAAGAGTTCTCTCTTTCCTCTCACAAGAGTTCCATTCTTGGGGACTCTTATAGATTCTGTAGAAATGAAGATTTATCTGACAGAAGACAGATTAACAAAGCTTCTAAATGCATGCCGTGTCCTTCATTCCATTCAACTCCCGTCAGTAGCTCAATGCATGGAGGTGATCGGCTTAATGGTAGCAGCAATGGACATAGTACCCTTTGCACGTCTACATCTCAGACCGCTGCAATTGTGCATGCTGAGTCAGTGGAATGGGGATTACTCAGACTTGTCCCCTACTCTGAATCTGGATCAAGAGACCAGAAACTCTCTTCTATGGTGGCTTTCTCGGCCACATCTGTCCAGGGGGATACCATTCAGCAGGCCGGACTGGACAATTGTAACAACAGACGCCAGCCTACTAGGTTGGGGCGCTGTCTGGAATTCTCTGAAGGCTCAGGGACAATGGAATCAGGAGGAAAGTCTCCTGCCAATAAACATTCTGGAATTGAGAGCAGTTCTCAATGCCCTTCTGGCTTGGCCCCAGTTAAAAACTCGGGGGTTCATCAGGTTTCAGTCGGACAACATCACGACTGTAGCTTACATCAACCATCAAGGAGGGACAAGAAGCTCCCTAGCAATGATGGAAGTATCAAAGATAATTCGCTGGGCAGAGTCTCACTCTTGCCACCTGTCAACAATCCACATCCCGGGAGTGGAGAACTGGGAGGCGGATTTCTTGAGTCGCCAGACTTTTCATCCGGGGGAGTGGGAACTTCATCCGGAGGTCTTTGCCCAAATACTTCGACGTTGGGGCAAACCAGAGATAGATCTCATGGCGTCTCGCCAGAACGCCAAACTTCCTCGCTACGGGTCCAGATCCAGGGATCCGGGAGCGGCTCTGATAGATGCTTTGACAGCACCTTGGAACTTCGGGATGGCTTATGTGTTTCCACCCTTCCCGCTGCTTCCTCGATTGATTGCCAAAATCAAACAGGAGAGAGCATCAGTGATTCTAATAGCGCCTGCATGGCCACGCAGGACTTGGTATGCAGATCTAGTGGACATGTCATCCTGTCCGCCTTGGTCTCTACCTCTAAGACAGGACCTTCTGATACAGGGTCCATTCAAACATCAAAATCTAACTTCTCTGAAGCTGACTGCTTGGAAATTGAACGCTTGATTTTATCAAAACGTGGTTTTTCTGAGTCGGTTATTGATACCCTGATACAGGCTAGGAAGCCTGTTACCAGAAGGATTTACCATAAGATATGGCGTAAATACCTATACTGGTGCGAATCCAAAGGTTACTCCTGGAGTAAGGTTAGGATTCCTAGGATATTGTCCTTCCTACAGGAAGGTTTAGAAAAGGGTTTATCGGCTAGCTCATTAAAGGGACAGATCTCAGCTCTGTCCATCTTGTTACACAGGCGTCTGTCAGAAAATCCAGACGTCCAGGCCTTTTGTCAGGCTTTAGCTAGGATCAAGCCTGTGTTTAAAACTGTTGCTCCGCCATGGAGTTTAAACCTTGTTCTTAACGTTCTACAAGGAGTTCCGTTTGAACCCCTTCATTCCATTGATATAAAGTTGTTATCTTGGAAAGTGTTATTTTTAATGGCTATTTCTTCGGCTCGGAGAGTCTCTGAGTTATCAGCTTTACATTGTGATTCTCCTTATTTGATTTTTCATTCAGATAAGGTAGTTCTGCGGACAAAACCTGGGTTCTTACCTAAGGTAGTCACTAACAGGAACATCAATCAAGAGATCGTGGTACCTTCCCTGTGCCCGAATCCTTCTTTAAAGAAGGAACGTCTTCTACACAATCTGGATGTAGTTCGTGCCCTCAAGTTCTACTTACAGGCAACTAAGGATTTTCGACAAACGTCTTCCCTGTTTGTCGTGTACTCTGGTCAGAGGAGAGGTCATAAGGCTTCGGCTACCTCTCTTTCCTTCTGGCTTCGTAGCATAATTCGTTTAGCCTATGAGACTGCTGGACAGCAGCCTCCTGAAAGAATTACAGCTCATTCTACTAGAGCTGTGGCTTCCACTTGGGCCTTTAAGAATGAGGCCTCTGTTGAACAGATTTGCAAGGCTGCAACTTGGTCTTCGCTTCATACTTTTTCCAAATTTTACAAATTTGACACTTTTGCTTCTTCGGAGGCTATTTTTGGGAGAAAGGTTCTTCAGGCAGTGGTTCCTTCTGTATAATGAGCCTGCCTATCCCTCCCGTCATCCGTGTACTTTTGCTTTGGTATTGGTATCCCAGAAGTAATGATGACCCGTGGACTGATCACACATAACAGAAGAAAACATAATTTATGCTTACCTGATAAATTCCTTTCTTCTGTTGTGTGATCAGTCCACGGCCCGCCCTGTTTTTTAAGGCAGGTAAATATCTTTTAAATTATACTCCAGTCACCACTTCACCCTTGGTTTCTCCTTTCTCGTTGATTCTTGGTCGAATGACTGGGAGTGACGTAGAGGGGAGGAGCTATATGCAGCTCTGCTGGGTGAATCCTCTTGCATTTCCTGTTGGGGAGGAGTTATATCCCAGAAGTAATGATGACCCGTGGACTGATCACACAACAGAAGAAAGGAATTTATCAGGTAAGCATAAATTATGTTTTTTTAAGTTGCCTTAAGAAGTAGAAATGTTGTTAAGCTTTATTAATTTTAGTAAAAATATTTACGTCCCATTTCAAATCAATTTGTACGATGTCGCCCTGTCCATTATTATGCAATCTTTAATTTTCAGAAAAGAAGGTGGAGATTTTTTTTTTCTAAAATCAATTGCTCTTTAGTTTTATGAACATTTAATTCTAACTCCATGTTACAAGCCTGTCTACTTTCATGTTACAGCTCCATTCATCTTCATCTGAAATAAGCCCAATAAAAATAGTGACGTCTGAAAATTTCAATAAAGATTCATTTGCAGAAGTACAATCGTTGGTATATAAGGAATAGTGCAAGGGAGAAAGAACACAACCCTATGGGACACCAGTATTGAGGAAGACAGGGTAGGAAATCAGTCTATTCACTTTAACAAGTTGTTTCCTATTAGTTAAAAAGCAATAAAGCCATTGGCGTATGGAAAAGGGAACATTAATATGTTTTAATTTAACAAAAAGTAAATCAGGAACAATAGAATTAAAAGCAGAATTGAAATCCACAAATACAACTTGGACATAAGTGTGAGGATTATTCACATGATGTAAAATATAATATAAAAATTAGATTACTTGCATCATTCTCAGATCTATTAGATCTGTTTGTGAACTGTAGTGGATCTTGAAGGGTGTCAGTTAAGGCTTTTAGATGGTACAGCATAATTATTTCAAAGCATTTCATAATAACAGATGTAAGAGCAACAGGCCTGTAATCATTCATGCTCAAAATTTCTTGTTTCTGTCAGGGTTTTCACCCTGATTTTGTTTATTTGCTCCTTTTTATTTTAGTAGCCATTTTGACTCACCTGTCTCTCTCCTTGCCTGCTGCAGAGTGTGTAATGCTGCTCACTACACCTAGGCTCCCTCTTATGGCCAAACTGGAGAACATCATCAGTGAGAGACAGGTTGCAGTCCTGGAATTATGATGTCATCACTTACTATTTAATCTGCCTCAGTTTAGTCTGCCTTTGCCCTTGCGTGGTCTCTGACTTCTCAGTGAGTTCCTGTGTTTCTGATTCTGTGTGTGACCTGGCTTGTTTGGTGTCCCTTCTGGTTCCTGATCCCTGGCTTGTTCCTGAGACCGCTGATCTTTGTGTTCCTGACCCAGCTCGTCTTACTACTCTGTTTGGTTCCTGACCCGGCTTGTCTGACTACCAGCACTAGCTTTGACTCCTTGCTTGTCATTTGACTTTGGACTCTTTATTGTTTTTTGTAATTTTATTAATAAAGGTGTGAATAATTTAGCAATTCACGTCTCTGTCTGATTCCTGGTTTCCTGACAGTTTCTTTGGAATCTGAATACAAATTGAAGATTTAAAACAAGCTGGTATGACACATTGTATTAAGGACTGGCTAATAAGATTAGTAAAAAATAAGTGCAAGTTGGTCAGCACAAAACGATCAATGTAACAGGAGAAATATTGTCAGGGGCGTTTTTTTTCTTATGTTTCTGTCTTTTAAAAATAGAAATGATAAGAAATAAAAGCACCCAGTCCGGCTCCAATGCGGTAGAATAAAAGGATACTTTATTACAAAAAATAGCAAGTAAAAAATTCAACAAACAAACCACTGGCAAGTGTAATCGCCAAATGTAAAATCACTAGAAGCTACAACCTCGGCCCTGCTGACGTCACTGACGCGTTTCAGGATAGACCCGTAATCATAGTTAACTATGATTACGGGTCTATCCTGAAACGCGTCAGTAACGTCAGCAGGGCCGAGGTTGTAGCTTCTAGTGTTTTTACATTTGGCGATTACACTTGCCAGTGGTTTGTTTGTTGAATTTTTTACTTGCTATTTTTTGTAATAAAGTATCCTTTTATTCTACCGCATTGGAGCCGGACTGGGTGCTTATATTTCTTATCGTTTCTACTCACCAAAGATATCCATAGGGCTCATGCTGAGGTGATTTCTGGATACAGCACTATAGTGGCAAGCGGCCATTACGGAGGCAGTGATCTGTCTGAAGGATCCAGCGAGACACTGGGAAGGAGCCTAGTGAACTACGGTCGGAGGGACAGGACGTCCAACTGTTGAGTGAGTGCCCACTAATCATATTAATGTAAGTGATACATAAAGTTGCTTAAGGACATATACTGTTATGAAACTTAGCTTTAAGCAGTGAAACAGTGGGACACTTTGAATATTAACATTTCCAAAAGCTCCGTACCGGACATTCTTTGTAAATACTGGGAGATGGTTAACCGCTTGTTTGCCCTCTTTTAAAAATAGAGTTTACTTGTTCTGTGACAGAAAATTATTGACTCTCTTCAGATTTACATCAGAGATAATTACAGAAGTTGTTTAATTGGTTTGGTAATAAAGCATCCAATAGCTCAAGATTTTGGTTTATAGTTTGAAAATGCATCATATGTTATAGATTCATAACGTTAAAAACATCTAATGATCACCACAGATGCCTTTGGCCATCATAGCTTTTTCAAAGGGCGATCTGGCGACTTTCTCGTTTCTATATATTTATCTCTCTTTTGATTGGTCAATGCCTCAAATTTGCATTTACGCATTTGATTAATTCACTTATATACATAAAATACAGTGTTCCACACTAAACACGTTTAATATCAATCCTGGTTGATAAAGGGAATCCCCCATTCTTGAGTGTTAACTTATTAGGACAACCAATACATTGTAGTGGTGCAAATCAGATCTTCCGTAATACTTGACATTCGATTGGTCTATTCTCATATCAATCAAAATCTGGGTTCTCCCTGTTCAACAATTTTTAGTTTCAAGTCTAGAATGTAATTGTTGATATTTACTTTTTTATAATATTATCAATTTCTCCTGTTAAGTGTAGTCAGTCCACGGGTCATCCATTACTTATGGGATTATATCTCCTCCCTAACAGGAAGTGCAAGAGGATCACCCAAGCAGAGCTGCTATATAGCTCCTCCCCTCTACGTCATACCCAGTCATTCTCTTGCACCTAACTAATAGATAGGACGTGTGAGAGGACTGTGGTGTGTTAAACTTAGTTTTTATTTACTTCAATCAAAAGTTTGTTATTTTAAACGGCACCGGAGTGTGTTGTTTCTTCTCAGGCAGCATTAGAAGAAGAATCTACCTGAGTTTGTCTATGATCTTAGCGGTCGTAACTAAGATCCACTTGCTGTTCTCGGCCATTCTGAGGAGTGAGGTAACTTCAGAACAGGGGATAGCAGGCAGGGCCCACCTGCAAGGAGGTATGTGCAGTATATTATTTTCTAAGGAATGGAATTGACTGAGAAAATACTGCTAATACCGATGTAATGTAAGTGCAGCCTTAAATGCAGTAGTAGCGACTGGTATCAGGCTGATATGTATGTATGTATACTCTGAGGTATTTCTGGGGAATGGAATTTCACTAAGAAAATACTGTCTATATTAAAGTAATATTTGAGCCTGCACTGCAGTGATAGCGACTAGCAGCAGGCTTATTAATAACATTTCATAATTTTCATTTTTAAAACGTTTACTGGCATGTTAATCGTTTTTTCTGAGGTACTTGGTGATAAAACTTTATGGGCATGATTTTTACCACATGGCTGTCATTTGTTTCTGAATAAAAACAGTTTACTGAGCTTCCCCACTGTTGTAATATGAGTGGGAGGGGCCTATTTTAGCGCTTTATTGCGCAGTAAAAATTTAGTCACAGTCTTCCTATTTCTTCCTCCAGAGATTCTCTTCTATGGTGGCTTTCTCGGCCACATCTGTCCAAGGGGATGCCCTTCCGCAGGCCAGATTGGACAATTGTAACAACAAACGCCAGCCTTCTAGGTTGGGGCGCAGTCTGGAATTCCCTGAAGGCTCAGGGATCATGGACTCAGGAGGAGAGAATCCTTCCAATAAACATTCTGGAATTAAGAGCAGTTTTCAATGCTCTTCTGGCTTGGCCTCAGTTAGCAACTCTGAGGTTCATCAGGTTTCAGTCGGACAACATCACGACTGTGGCTTACATCAACCATCAGGGAGGGACAAGGAGTTCCCTAGCGATGATGGAAGTCTCAAAGATAGTTCGCTGGGCACTCTTGCCACCTGTCAGCGATCCACATCCCAGGCGTGGAGAACTGGGAGGCGGATTTTCTAAGTCGCCAGACTTTTTATCCGGGGGAGTGGGAACTTCATCCGGAGGTGTTTGCCCAACTGCTTCATCATTGGGGCAAACCAGATCTGGATCTCATGGCGTCTCGCCAGAACGCCAAGCTTCCTTGTTATGGATCCAGGTCCAGGGACCCGGGAGCGGTACTGATAGATGCTCTGACAGCACCTTGGGTCTTCAACATGGCTTATGTGTTTCCACCCTTCCCGATGCTTCCTCGATTGATTGCCAGGATCAAACAGGTGAGAGCATCGATGATTCTAATAGCGCCTGCGTGGCCACGCAGGACCTGGTATGCAGATCTAGTGGACATGTCGTCCTGTCCACCATGGTCTCTGCCTCTGAGACAGGACCTTCTGATTCAGGGTCCTTTCAAACATCCAAATCTAATTTCTCTGAGGCTGACTGCATGGAGATTGAACGCTTGATTCTATCAAAGCGGGGATTCTCGGAGTCAGTGATTGATACCTTAATACAGGCTAGGAAACCTGTTACCAGGAAAATTTACCATAAAATATGGCGTAAATACTTATATTGGTGCGAATCCAAGAGTTACTCATGGAGTAAGGTTAGGATTCCTAGGATATTGTCTTTTCTACAAGAAGGTTTAGAAAAGGGTTTATCTGCTAGTTCGTTAAAGGGACAGATCTCAGCTCTGTCTATCCTTTTACACAAACGTCTGTCAGAAGTTCCAGACGTTCAGGCTTTTTGTCAGGCTTTGGCTAGGATTAAGCCTGTGTTTAAGACTGTTGCTCCGCCGTGGAGCTTAAACTTAGTTCTTAACGTTCTGCAAGGTGTTCCGTTTGAACCCCTTCATTCCATTGATATCAAGCTGTTATCTTGGAAAGTTCTGTTTTTAATGGCTATTTCCTCGGCTCGAAGAGTCTCTGAGTTATCGGCCTTACATTGTGATTCTCCTTATCTGATTTTTCATTCAGACAAGGTAGTTCTGCGTACTAAACCTGGGTTCTTACCTAAGGTAGTCACTAACAAGAATATCAATCAGGAGATTGTTGTTCCATCATTGTGCCCTAACCCTTCTTCAAAGAACGAACGACTTCTGCACAATCTGGACATCGTCCGTGCCCTGAAATTTTATTTACAGGCAACTAAAGATTTTCGTCAAACTTCTTCCCTGTTTGTCGTTTATTCTGGACAGAGGAGAGGTCAAAAAGCTTCGGCTACCTCTCTCTCTTTTTGGCTTCGTAGCATAATACGTTTAGCCTATGAGACTGCTGGACAGCAGCCTCCTGAAAGGATTACGGCTCATTCTACTAGAGCTGTGGCTTCCACTTGGGCCTTTAAGAATGAGGCCTCTGTTGAACAGATTTGCAAGGCTGCAACTTGGTCTTCACTTCACACTTTTTCAAAATTTTACAAATTTGACACTTTTGCTTCTTCGGAGGCTGTTTTTGGGAGAAAGGTTCTACAGGCAGTGGTTCCTTCCGTGTAAAGATCCTGCCTGTCCCTCCCGTCATCCGTGTACTTTTAGCTTTGGTATTGGTATCCCATAAGTAATGGATGACCCGTGGACTGACTACACTTAACAGGAGAAAATATAATTTATGCTTACCTGATAAATTCATTTCTCCTGTAGTGTAGTCAGTCCACGGCCCGCCCTGTTTTTTACGGCAGGTCTAAATTTTAAATTAAACTCCAGTCACCACTGCACCCTATAGTTTTCTCCTTTCTCGTTTGGTTTTCGGTCGAATGACTGGGTATGACGTAGAGGGGAGGAGCTATATAGCAGCTCTGCTTGGGTGATCCTCTTGCACTTCCTGTTAGGGAGGAGATATAATCCCATAAGTAATGGATGACCCGTGGACTGACTACACTACAGGAGAAATGAATTTATCAGGTAAGCATAAATTATATTTTTCAATACTTTGACTCAAACGTAAATGCCCGATCATTTATAGGTGTCAAGAACCTACATAGCCATTTAAATAAAGATGCAGATTGTTTTTATCTACCATAAAACTTAATTGGTTAATCTAGGTGTTAATCAATTGATAAATGGTTAGAATAATGTGTTAGCTCTCAATAATATTGCACCTAAACCAATAACAATGTACCAATAACAGTGTCAAGCGAGTGTTATGCCGCCCCCTAGAAGGGCGTCTCAATCCCACTGAGGGAACATGGTCGGGCAATTTAAATCCTCAAAAGTGGTGGTGAGTGTAATAAGCAGCGGACTGATGACCTCTGCGTCTTACATTATGGGAACCAGGCTCCCATGTGCAAAGCTGTCCGGCTTACACTGCTTAAAGGGACAGTCTAGTTAATATTATTCAGAAAGGGCATGCAATTTTAAACAACTTTCTTATTTACTTTTATCACCACATTTGCTTTGTTCTCTTGGTATTCTTTGTTAAAAATTAAACCAAGGTAAGCTCATATACTAATTTCTAAGCCCTTGAAGGCCTTAGCTCAGTAATAGTTTTTCACAGCTAGACAGCGCTAGTTCATGTGTGCCATATATATAACTTTGTGCTCACTCCCATTGAGTTATTTATGAGTACCACTGATTGACTAAAATGCAAGTCTGTCAAAAGAACTGAAATAAAGGGGCAGTCTGCAGAGGCTTAGATACAAGGTAGTCACAGAGGTAAAAATATTAATATAATAGTTGGCTATGCAGAACTGGGGAATGGGTAATAAAGGGGATTATCAATCTTTTTAAACAATAACAATTCTAGAGTAGGCTGTCCCTTTAATACATTGCTTTTACTAAAATAATTTCATAAAAATATTTTTTAAACAATTTGAATGATGCAAGTGATGTTTGTAAAAGTGATTTAGTAATAATATAATTTATTTATATGAAAGTGATGGTAAGAAAATTCATAATTTGACAAAAAAATCTATAAAAAATATATGCTAAAGAGTCCTTTATGGAGTAATGTGTCAATTTGATTACCTAGTTTCTGCAAGATTTTCTTATTTTTTTAAGTCTCCAGAGAGTTTACTTTCGTATCACCTTTTTTTTTTCCAAATAGATTTAATAAAAGTTATTTCTTCTGTTATGTGTGATCAGTCCACGGGTCATCATTACTTCTGGGATATAACTCCTCCCCAACAGGAAATGCAAGAGGATCCACCCAGCAGAGCTGCATATAGCTCCTCCCCTCTACGTCACTCCCAGTCATTCTCTTGCACCCAACGACTAGATAGGATGTGTGAGAGGACTATGGTGATTATACTTAGTTTTTATAACTTCAATCAAAAGTTTGTTATTTTACAATAGCACCGGAGCGTGTTATTGCCTCTCTGGCAGAGTTTGAAGAAGAATCTACCAGAGTTTTTACTATGATTTTAACCGGAGTAGTTAAGATCATATTGCTGTTTCTCGGCCATCTGAGGGAGGTAAAAGCTTCAGATCAGGGGACAGCGGGCAGATGAATCTGCATTGAGGTATGTAGCAGTTTTTATTTTCTGAATGGAATTGATGAGAAAATCCTGCCATACCGTTATAATGACATGTATGTATACTCTACACTTCAGTATTCTGGGGATGGTATTTCACTGGAATTACTCTGTTAAAAGTACATTAAACCTTTGAATAGGTATTTATTATGTTAAACGTTTTTGCTGGAATGTAGAATCGTTCGCATTTTCTGAGGTACTGAGTGAATAAATGTTTGGGCATTATTTTTCCACTTGGCAGTTGCTTGTTTTAAATTGTGACAGTTTCGTTTCTCTCTCACTGCTGTGTGTGAGGGGGAGGGGCCGTTTTTTGGCGCTCTTTGCTACGCATCAAAAATTTCCAGTCAGTTACTCTTGTATTTCCTGCATGATCCGGTTCATCTCTAACAGAACTCAGGGGTCTTCAAACTTCTTTGGAGGGAGGTAGATTCTCTCAGCAGAGCTGTGAGACTTATATATTGACTGTGATTAAAAAACGTTGCTCTGTAATTTTTATGTTTCAAATTTAATTATTGTTACTTTACTAAGGGGAACAAACCTTTGCTAAAAGTTGTGTTGTTTTTAAGGATTGATGCTATAACTGTTTTTCAGTTCATTATTTCAACTGTCATTTAATCGTTTAGTGCTTCTTTGAGGCACAGTACGTTTTTGTTAAATAAGATTGTAACCAAGTTGCAAGTTTATTGCTAGTGTGTTAAACATGTCTGATTCAGAGGAAGATACCTGTGTCATTTGTTCCAATGCCAAGGTGGAGCCCAATAGAAATTTATGTACTAACTGTATTGATGCTACTTTAAATAAAAGCCAATCTGTACAAATTGAACAAATTTCACCAAACAGCGAGGGGAGAGTTATGCCGACTAACTCGCCTCACGTGTCAGTACCTGCATCTCCCGCCCGGGAGGTGCGTGATATTGTGGCGCCTAGTACATCTGGGCGGCCATTACAGATAACATTACAAGATATGGCTACTGTTATGACTGAAGTTTTGGCTAAATTACCAGAACTAAGAGGCAAGCGTGATCACTCTGGGGTGAGAACAGAGTGCGCTGATAATACTAGGGCCATGTCTGATACTGCATCACAGCTTGCAGAGCATGAGGACGGAGAGCTTCATTCTGTGGGTGACGGTTCTGATCCAAACAGATTGGATTCAGATATTTCAAATTTTAAATTTAAATTGGAGAACCTCCGTGTATTACTAGGGGAGGTTTTAGCGGCTCTTAATGATTGTAACACTGTTGCAATACCAGAGAAATTGTGTAGGTTGGATAAATACTTTGCGGTACCGGCGAGTACTGACGTTTTTCCTATACCTAAGAGACTAACTGAAATTGTTACTAAGGAGTGGGATAGACCCGGTGTGCCGTTCTCACCCCCTCCAATATTTAGAAAGATGTTTCCAATAGACGCCACCACACGGGACTTATGGCAAACGGTCCCTAAGGTGGAGGGAGCAGTTTCTACTTTAGCTAAGCGTACCACTATCCCGGTGGAGGATAGCTGTGCTTTTTCAGATCCAATGGATAAAAAATTAGAGGGTTACCTTAAGAAAATGTTTGTTCAACAAGGTTTTATATTGCAACCCCTTGCATGCATCGCGCCGATTACGGCTGCGGCAGCATTTTGGATTGAGTCTCTGGAAGAGAACCTTAGTTCAGCTACGCTGGACGACATTACGGACAGGCTTAGAGTCCTTAAACTAGCTAATTCATTCATTTCGGAGGCCGTAGTACATTTAACCAAACTTACGGCTAAGAACTCAGGATTCGCCATTCAGGCACGTAGGGCGCTGTGGCTAAAATCCTGGTCAGCTGATGTAACTTCTAAGTCCAAATTACTTAATATACCTTTCAAGGGGCAAACTTTATTTGGGCCCGGTTTGAAAGAAATTATCGCTGACATTACAGGAGGTAAGGGCCACGCCCTGCCTCAAGACAAAGCCAAGGCTAAGGCTAGACAGTCTAATTTTCGTCCCTTTCGGAATTTCAAAGCAGGAGCAGCACCAACTTCCACTGCACCAAAACAGGAAGGAGCTGTTGCTCGTTACAAACAAGGCTGGAAACCTAACCAGTCCTGGAACAAGGGCAAGCAGACCAGGAAACCTGCTGCTGCCCCAAAGACAGCATGAACCGAGGGCCCCCGATCCAGGACCGGATCTAGTGGGGGGCAGACTCTCTCTCTTCGCCCAGGCTTGGGCAAGAGATGTTCAGGATCCCTGGGCGCTAGAGATCATATCTCAGGGATACCTCCTAGACTTCAAATTCTCTCCCCCAAGAGGGAGATTTCATCTGTCAAGGTTGTCAACAAACCAGATAAAGAAAGAAGCGTTTCTACGCTGTGTACAAGATCTGTTATTAATGGGAGTGATCCATCCGGTTCCGCGGTCGGAACAAGGACAAGGGTTTTACTCAAACCTGTTTGTGGTTCCCAAAAAAGAGGGAACTTTCAGGCCAATCTTGGATTTAAAGATCCTAAACAAATTCCTAAGAGTTCCATCATTCAAAATGGAAACTATTCGGACAATCTTACCCATGATCCAAAAGGGTCAGTACATGACCACAGTGGACTTAAAGGATGCTTACCTTCACATACCGATTCACAAAGATCATTACCGGTATCTAAGGTTTGCCTTCTTAGACAGGCATTACCAGTTTGTAGCTCTTCCATTCGGATTGGCTACGGCTCCAAGAATCTTCACAAAGGTTCTGGGTGCCCTTCTGGCGGTACTAAGACCGCGAGGAATTTCGGTAGCTCCGTACCTAGACGACATTCTGATACAAGCTTCAAGCTTTCAAACTGCCAAGTCTCATACAGAGTTAGTTCTGGCATTTCTAAGGTCGCATGGATGGAAAGTGAACGAAAAGAAAAGTTCTCTCTTTCCTCTCACAAGAGTTCCATTCTTGGGGACTCTTATAGATTCTGTAGAAATGAAGATTTATCTGACAGAAGACAGATTAACAAAGCTTCTAAATGCATGCCGTGTCCTTCATTCCATTCAACTCCCGTCAGTAGCTCAATGCATGGAGGTGATCGGCTTAATGGTAGCAGCAATGGACATAGTACCCTTTGCACGTCTACATCTCAGACCGCTGCAATTGTGCATGCTGAGTCAGTGGAATGGGGATTACTCAGACTTGTCCCCTACTCTGAATCTGGATCAAGAGACCAGAAACTCTCTTCTATGGTGGCTTTCTCGGCCACATCTGTCCAGGGGGATGCCATTCAGCAGGCCGGACTGGACAATTGTAACAACAGACGCCAGCCTACTAGGTTGGGGCGCTGTCTGGAATTCTCTGAAGGCTCAGGGACAATGGAATCAGGAGGAAAGTATCCTGCCAATAAACATTCTGGAATTGAGAGCAGTTCTCAATGCCCTTCTGGCTTGGCCCCAGTTAAAAACTCGGGGGTTCATCAGGTTTCAGTCGGACAACATCACGACTGTAGCTTACATCAACCATCAAGGAGGGACAAGAAGCTCCCTAGCAATGATGGAAGTATCAAACATAATTCGCTGGGCAGAGTCTCACTCTTGCCACCTGTCAGCAATCCACATCCCGGGAGTGGAGAACTGGGAGGCGGATTTCTTGAGTCGCCAGACTTTTCATCCGGGGGAGTGGGAACTTCATCCGGAGGTCTTTGCCCAAATACTTCGACGTTGGGGCAAACCAGAGATAGATCTCATGGCGTCTCGCCAGAACGCCAAACTTCCTCGCTACGGGTCCAGATCCAGGGATCCGGGAGCGGTTCTGATAGATGCTTTGACAGCACCTTGGAACTTCGGGATGGCTTATGTGTTTCCACCCTTCCCGCTGCTTCCTCGATTGATTGCCAAAATCAAACAGGAGAGAGCATCAGTGATTCTAATAGCGCCTGCATGGCCACGCAGGACTTGGTATGCAGATCTAGTGGACATGTCATCCTGTCCGCCTTGGTCTCTACCTCTAAGACAGGACCTTCTGATACAGGGTCCATTCAAACATCAAAATCTAACTTCTCTGAAGCTGACTGCTTGGAAATTGAACGCTTGATTTTATCAAAACGTGGTTTTTCTGAGTCGGTTATTGATACCCTGATACAGGCTAGGAAGCCTGTTACCAGAAGGATTTACCACAAGATATGGCGTAAATACCTATACTGGTGCGAATCCAAAGGTTACTCCTGGAGTAAGGTTAGGATTCCTAGGATATTGTCCTTTCTACAAGAAGGTTTAGAAAAGGGTTTATCGGCTAGCTCATTAAAGGGACAGATCTCAGCTCTGTCCATCTTGTTACACAGGCGTCTGTCAGAAAATCCAGACGTCCAGGCCTTTTGTCAGGCTTTAGC
Source organism: Bombina bombina (assembly GCF_027579735.1). Lineage (NCBI taxonomy): Eukaryota > Metazoa > Chordata > Amphibia > Anura > Bombinatoridae > Bombina > Bombina bombina. The sequence goes on from NC_069508.1 coordinate 63,201,401, forward strand.
TAGGATCAAGCCTGTGTTTAAAACTGTTGCTCCGCCATGGAGTTTAAACCTTGTTCTTAACGTTCTACAAGGAGTTCCGTTTGAACCCCTTCATTCCATTGATATAAAGTTGTTATCTTGGAAAGTGTTATTTTTAATGGCTATTTCTTCGGCTCGGAGAGTCTCTGAGTTATCAGCTTTACATTGTGATTCTCCTTATTTGATTTTTCATTCAGATAAGGTAAGTTCTGCGTACAAAACCTGGGTTCTTACCTAAGGTAGTCACTAACAGGAACATCAATCAAGAGATCGTGGTGCCTTCCCTGTGCCCGAATCCTTCTTCAAAGAAGGAACGTCTTCTACACAATCTGGATGTAGTTCGTGCCCTCAAGTTCTACTTGCAGGCAACTAAGGATTTTCGACAAACGTCTTCCCTGTTTGTCGTGTACTCTGGTCAGAGGAGAGGTCATAAGGCTTCGGCTACCTCTCTCTCCTTCTGGCTTCGTAGCATAATTCGTTTAGCCTATGAGACTGCTGGACAGCAGCCTCCTGAAAGAATTACAGCTCATTCTACTAGAGCTGTGGCTTCCACTTGGGCCTTTAAGAATGAGGCCTCTGTTGAACAGATTTGCAAGGCTGCAACTTGGTCTTCGCTTCATACTTTTTCCAAATTTTACAAATTTGACACTTTTGCTTCTTCGGAGGCTATTTTTGGGAGAAAGGTTCTTCAGGCAGTGGTTCCTTCTGTATAATGAGCCTGCCTATCCCTCCCGTCATCCGTGTACTTTTGCTTTGGTATTGGTATCCCAGAAGTAATGATGACCCGTGGACTGATCACACATAACAGAAGAAAACATAATTTATGCTTACCTGATAAATTCCTTTCTTCTGTTGTGTGATCAGTCCACGGCCCGCCCTGTTTTTTAAGGCAGGTAAATATCTTTTAAATTATACTCCAGTCACCACTTCACCCTTGGTTTCTCCTTTCTCGTTGATTCTTGGTCGAATGACTGGGAGTGACGTAGAGGGGAGGAGCTATATGCAGCTCTGCTGGGTGGATCCTCTTGCATTTCCTGTTGGGGAGGAGTTATATCCCAGAAGTAATGATGACCCGTGGACTGATCACACAACAGAAGAAAGGAATTTATCAGGTAAGCATAAATTATGTTTTTTTTTTTATTTTGTATTTCTCCAATTGGAGAGTTGTTGTGCTCCACTGAATCATCTAAAACTCTTTTTATTTTTTTCTAGTGTTTCTATGAATAAGATGTCATCTATAAAGCAAATACAAAGTAGGATTCTCTTAGTGTATTCACATAATTTATATATCTATTATTTCTCCCCACCATACTAAGAATAGATTGTGCCTATTGTTGCCCCTCAAATTGATAATTGAATACAAAAATATTGTGTTGCAAAATTAATTCCAAAAGCCGTAAAATAAATAAACCATGTTCCTGAAATTTGTTCAAATCAGTATCATTTTTTTTTTTTTTCGGACTGTAAACCATATTTATGGTTAATGCTAGTAATGATTCCAAATCTGCTATCACCAGCCATACATCATCACCCATATGCAAACCCTCTAATCATTGTAACACCTTCAATGTGTCCTTATTGAAAGGAGGTTGTTGTTCTCCATGCTGTCTTAATCTTTGATGCACATATCGAATTGCCTTCTCAGTTAGACAGCCATTACCCAACACAGGGCCAGATTACAAGTGGAGCTTGTGTATTTAATGCTCCTGCTCGTGCGCTAAGTAAAAATGTTTTGCTCGCGTGCTAACCCGATGCACACAAAAAGTTAGAATATTGCAATTACATTAATGTATTCCCCCATAGAAGTTAATGGAGATAAAAAAAATGTGAAAAAAACCCATACTCTTGCACAAACCAAATCGCATATTCTCAAGTGCGCTTACATGAAAATATGAATATTTTACTTTCCAATGTTCTTCTTTAATTAGATAGTGTTATTATGAGTGTAACTGTACTTTTTAATGTATTGTTTATGTGTTTTGTGACACTTTTTTGTTTCGCAAAACAGTTAACCAGATTACAGAGGACGCAGTAATCATTCTAGCGTAAATCGCTATTGCGCTCACACATTAGCATTTACTTTCAACTTGCAATACCAGCGATAAACCCGACGTGCGCAACTACCCCTTTTCGCTCGAGCGTATCTGTTAGCATGCCACTTGTAATCTGGCCCACATTAGGTCTTCCTGGAGGATTTTTAATACTTCTGTACTTTGGGAATAAAATACAAAGGGCTAGGTTATAAAATGGCATGCTATTGTTAGCATGAGATGCGATAAGCAATATCGCGACCGCTCTAACTTGCGCATATATTGTTAAAAGTAAACAAGTGCCCTCAAACTCAAACATGTAAGGGTTAAAAAAAACATGTGCCCTAAACACAACATAAATACATTAAAATAAAGTGTTACACTCATATCTGATAACAAATATTTCATATAAATATATTTTTATTTTTTTAATAAGGGTTAAAAGGTATATAGTATATGACAAGGTATTTGACTGGGAAGGGCTATAATGTATAGATATAAATATATGCACACACACACATATATATACATGAATACATTAAAATAACGTGTTACACTCGTATATACAGTGTCTGATAAAAATTTTTTTTATATAAACATCTAATTTATTTTTTATAAGGATTAAAAGGTATACGGTATTTGACTGGTAAGGGCTATAATGTATGCATATATATATATATATATATATATATATATATATATATATATATAGCAATATCCGTTCAACCCCTCAAGGTAGAAAAACGCTTCACTCTCCGGTCTTATTCAAAAATCCTTTATTAGGTATCCAGCATCAAATGACAAAGTTCCCAAACGTTTCGATACCAATTGGTATCTTTTTCAATGGGTAATCAGAACATATCTATCCCAAAAGAAGGTTCCTAATACTAACCACAAACCACTCACCTATATACACCTGTAAAGCATCCCTGTCACTTCCGGTGTATCAGAAGCCGCCCCACCACGCGCATGCGTACAGGAGTTAGCCAACAACATGGCTAATTAGCATATTCAATCACGTAATGACGTTTGCGTTCCAACCACGCATAGTTACTCCTGCTAATGCGCATGCCCGGGTGGCTGAAGTTCCAATAACACCGGACTAACCATTACAAGTATAACTACTCTAAAGTGTAAAAAAACTATCTAAACCAAATTAGAATCTATAAAAATAATATGACTACCTGAGTTCTCAAAACAGACTTTGTTCCTTATGTTTATAGCATCTTAAGTAAGATACTTTGCATCTTTATATACAGTTTGCTAAGCTAATCACTGCCCCTTAATTATCCTATCCACAATCTCCAAAATGTCTATTTCCTAGATAAAGTATGTTATACTATAATTATCAATAAAACATATAGCTTCTATGCCAATTGGAGTGCAGTAAGAAACTTAGTTATGGCTACCGCAATACACTGAACACCATACTTTCAGAGACTTTATGAACCCATATATTCTGGACCAGTCCATCTTCCTAGGTGTTGATGACCTAGACTGATAAATCATGGACATTTCACTTAAAGGAAGACACCAAAGTCCATCTGTACATTCAGACCCTTGGGAGCCACTGTGTCTAAACGATAAATCCAGGAGGTCTCAACTTGGAGTAGTTTCGTGTTCCTATCTCCGCCCCTTCGTAAGGGGGGCACATGATCAATCAGCATAGTCCTTAAACTAGCCGCTGTGTGCCCAGCTTGAAGAAAATGTCTGGCGACCGGTTGATCAGATGTTTTCTTGTCTATCGCTTGTCTAATCGCATGGCGATGATTGGCCATTCTATCACGAAATGTAGTAGAGGTCTTCCCCACATAGACCAGCGAACATGGACACATTAGTATGTATACAACATACGTACTCATACATGACAATCTGTGCAAAATCTTGTATTTTCTCCCAGTGTGTGGGTGGTGAAAGAACATCCCTGTTAACATACTATTGCACGTAGTGCAATCCCCACATCTATAGCAGCCAACTTTTTTCCTGTTATCCAGCCAAGTACTTTTTTCATAGCACTTCACAGGGTCATTATGGACAAGTAAATCCTTCAAATTGGGTGCTCTCTTATAAGCCATCCGTGGGGCTGATGTGTGCAGGAATGGTAGTGATTTGTCAGTATTAATAATGTCCCAGTTCTTCTTGACAGACTCAGACAATATCTTGGACACGGGGTTGAACGTGGTAACAAAGTTAATGATATCGCTATTGTTTTCCACCTTATCAGTAGGATCATGTGGTTGTAGCAAAGATACTTGATCATCCCCGGCCAGGTTGGTTTGCACCTGTGTTATCAAATTTCTTGCATATCCTCGTTGCTCCAATTTCATAATCATTTCATCCTCCTGTACTTTTCTAGTCTCTCTTAATGTGTTATTGCGGGCCACCCGCGTGAGTTGAGAGGATACCACACTCTTTTTTTGATGTTCAGGGTGAAAGCTTGTGGATAGCAACAATGAGTTTCTATCCGTCGGTTTTGAATATAAGGAGGTAGAAAATTTGTAACAATCATCTTCTGTATAAACAGATATATTTAGATCTAGGAATGGTATGCTCACCCTGTTATGGGCAACCTTGAATCGAATAGCTGACTCAAGCTGATTTAAGCTGTCAACCCACTGTTCTAGGGATTCCTCTGACCCTCTCCATACCAAAAACACATCGTCAATATATCTGACGTACAGTTTAATTTTATCAATTGTGCGAATGTGCATGACCATAGTCTCATACCAAGACATATACAGATTGGCGTATGCGGGAGCCATATTTGAACCCATTGCAGTTCCTGATATTTGTAAGAAGAACTCCTTCTCAAATTTGAAAAAGTTTTTTTCCAGACAAAACCTCAATAGTTCCAATAGGAACTCAATGGGTGGTCCCGCATACGCCAATGACTCACTTAACATGGATCTGACTGCCTGTACACCACCATCATGCGGGATGACAGTGTATAAGCTGTCAACATCCATTGTAACAAGTAGGTCATCTGGGCCAAGTTCATTCCAAGCAAGTAACCTCCGAATGAGTGAGGGAGAATCCAGTAAAAAGGAATATGACTCCTTTACCACTGGCTGTAGGTGATGATCTATAAAAATGGCCACATTAGAACACAAAGAATCCCTGGCAGACACAATAGGTCTGCCAGGCGGTTTAATCAGAGTCTTGTGTACTTTGGGCAATAGATATAATACCGGAATAACCGGAAATGCAGTAGTCATATATTCAAATTTATTTTCATCAATCATCCCTGATTCTAGCCCATATTTCAATATAAGATCCAATTCCTTCTTAAATGTATTTATTGGATTTCCTCTTAGTTTACAATAGATGCGATTATCAGTCAGCTGTCTATAGGCTTCCTCTCTATAGTCAACATAATTTTGAACCACTATAGAGCCTCCTTTATCCGCCGCATGAATAATGATCGTGTTATCATTCTTTAAACTCTTTAGAGCCTCCTTTTCCCCTTTAGTGAGGTTAGGGAACATATTTTCCACTTTTGCTCGTTCACACGTATCATTAATCATGCGTGAAAAACTACGGATAGAGGGGTTTAAGTTGATTGGATCAAACTTGCTCTGACTTTTGAACTTACTGACACTATTTTGTTCACTATTTTTAAAAAAATCCTTGATCCTAAGCTGTCTCTGCAATTTGTAGGTTTCAACATTCATTTTGAATTTGTCCACAGCTGGAGTGGGGACAAAGGACAGGCCCTTATTTAGCAAACTTTTCTCATCTATACTTAGAGCTCTATCACTTAAATTGTAGATAATATCTACTTTTTCTTGCCTGTTTTTTTCTTTGAATCCTCCCCTCCTCGTGTGCGGTCTTGCTCGTTTTGCTTTGCTGGAAGCGGAGGTTTTTTGGACGATCTGGTGCTTACCCCACCTAAAGGGTGACCAGTATTAACATTTGGGTTGGACTCATCATTATCTGGCCCAGATGAATCGCCTCCACTACTGTCAACAGTGTCAGCAATGTTTCTATTATTAAAGCGTCTCCTACGTCTAAATTGTGGTCTATTGTCCTCTTTCCCATAGAGCCACCTATACACTCTTCTCTCCCTGTAATCAGTCTCTACAGTCATTAATTTGTTATTCTTAAAAGTTAACAAATCATTTTTATATTTGTTAACTTGTCCCTGTAATTTGTTAATCCAATCTTCCCCTGTATCTTCCGTTAGGATCTGGTAGCTCATCTAATTAGAGTGGAAATCAATGAGGTTAAGGAGATGAGCTACCAGATCCTAACGGAAGATACAGGGGAAGATTGGATTAACAAATTACAGGGACAAGTTAACAAATATAAAAATGATTTGTTAACTTTTAAGAATAACAAATTAATGACTGTAGAGACTGATTACAGGGAGAGAAGAGTGTATAGGTGGCTCTATGGGAAAGAGGACAATAGACCACACTTTAGACGTAGGAGACGCTTTAATAATAGAAACATTGCTGACACTGTTGACAGTAGTGGAGGCGATTCATCTGGGCCAGATAATGATGAGTCCAACCCAAATGTTAATACTGGTCACCCTTTAGGTGGGGTAAGCACCAGATCGTCCAAAAAACCTCCGCTTCCAGCAAAGCAAAACGAGCAAGACCGCACACGAGGAGGGGAGGATTCAAAGAAAAAAACAGGCAAGAAAAAGTAGATATTATCTACAATTTAAGTGATAGAGCTCTAAGTATAGATGAGAAAAGTTTGCTAAATAAGGGCCTGTCCTTTGTCCCCACTCCAGCTGTGGACAAATTCAAAATGAATGTTGAAACCTACAAATTGCAGAGACAGCTTAGGATCAAGGATTTTTTTAAAAATAGTGAACAAAATAGTGTCAGTAAGTTCAAAAGTCAGAGCAAGTTTGATCCAATCAACTTAAACCCCTCTATCCGTAGTTTTTCACGCATGATTAATGATACGTGTGAACGAGCAAAAGTGGAAAATATGTTCCCTAACCTCACTAAAGGGGAAAAGGAGGCTCTAAAGAGTTTAAAGAATGATAACACGATCATTATTCATGCGGCGGATAAAGGAGGCTCTATAGTGGTTCAAAATTATGTTGACTATAGAGAGGAAGCCTATAGACAGCTGACTGATAATCGCATCTATTGTAAACTAAGAGGAAATCCAATAAATACATTTAAGAAGGAATTGGATCTTATATTGAAATATGGGCTAGAATCAGGGATGATTGATGAAAATGAATTTGAATATATGACTACTGCATTTCCGGTTATTCCGGTATTATATCTATTGCCCAAAGTACACAAGACTCTGATTAAACCGCCTGGCAGACCTATTGTGTCTGCCAGGGATTCTTTGTGTTCTAATGTGGCCATTTTTATAGATCATCACCTACAGCCAGTGGTAAAGGAGTCATATTCCTTTTTACTGGATTCTCCCTCACTCATTCGGAGGTTACTTGCTTGGAATGAACTTGGCCCAGATGACCTACTTGTTACAATGGATGTTGACAGCTTATACACTGTCATCCCGCATGATGGTGGTGTACAGGCAGTCAGATCCATGTTAAGTGAGTCATTGGCGTATGCGGGACCACCCATTGAGTTCCTATTGGAACTATTGAGGTTTTGTCTGGAAAAAAACTTTTTCAAATTTGAGAAGGAGTTCTTCTTACAAATATCAGGAACTGCAATGGGTTCAAATATGGCTCCCGCATACGCCAATCTGTATATGTCTTGGTATGAGACTATGGTCATGCACATTCGCACAATTGATAAAATTAAACTGTACGTCAGATATATTGACGATGTGTTTTTGGTATGGAGAGGGTCAGAGGAATCCCTAGAACAGTGGGTTGACAGCTTAAATCAGCTTGAGTCAACTATTCGATTTAAGGTTGCCCATAACAGGGTGAGCATACCATTCCTAGATCTAAATATATCTGTTTATACAGAAGATGATTGTTACAAATTTTCTACCTCCTTATATTCAAAACCGACGGATAGAAACTCATTGTTGCTATCCACAAGCTTTCACCCTGAACATCAAAAAAAGAGTGTGGTATCCTCTCAACTCATGCGGGTGGCCCGCAATAACACATTAAGAGAGACTAGAAAAGTACAGGAGGATGAAATGATTATGAAATTGGAGCAACGAGGATATGCAAGAAATTTGATAACACAGGTGCAAACCAACCTGGCCGGGGATGATCAAGTATCTTTGCTACAACCACATGATCCTACTGATAAGGTGGAAAACAATAGCGATATCATTAACTTTGTTACCACGTTCAACCCCGTGTCCAAGATATTGTCTGAGTCTGTCAAGAAGAACTGGGACATTATTAATACTGACAAATCACTACCATTCCTGCACACATCAGCCCCACGGATGGCTTATAAGAGAGCACCCAATTTGAAGGATTTACTTGTCCATAATGACCCTGTGAAGTGCTATGAAAAAAGTACTTGGCTGGATAACAGGAAAAAAGTTGGCTGCTATAGATGTGGGGATTGCACTACGTGCAATAGTATGTTAACAGGGATGTTCTTTCACCACCCACACACTGGGAGAAAATACAAGATTTTGCACAGATTGTCATGTATGAGTACGTATGTTGTATACATACTAATGTGTCCATGTTCGCTGGTCTATGTGGGGAAGACCTCTACTACATTTCGTGATAGAATGGCCAATCATCGCCATGCGATTAGACAAGCGATAGACAAGAAAACATCTGATCAACCGGTCGCCAGACATTTTCTTCAAGCTGGGCACACAGCGGCTAGTTTAAGGACTATGCTGATTGATCATGTGCCCCCCTTACGAAGGGGCGGAGATAGGAACACGAAACTACTCCAAGTTGAGACCTCCTGGATTTATCGTTTAGACACAGTGGCTCCCAAGGGTCTGAATGTACAGATGGACTTTGGTGTCTTCCTTTAAGTGAAATGTCCATGATTTATCAGTCTAGGTCATCAACACCTAGGAAGATGGACTGGTCCAGAATATATGGGTTCATAAAGTCTCTGAAAGTATGGTGTTCAGTGTATTGCGGTAGCCATAACTAAGTTTCTTACTGCACTCCAATTGGCATAGAAGCTATATGTTTTATTGATAATTATAGTATAACATACTTTATCTAGGAAATAGACATTTTGGAGATTGTGGATAAGATAATTAAGGGGCAGTGATTAGCTTAGCAAACTGTATATAAAGATGCAAAGTATCTTACTTAAGATGCTATAAACATAAGGAACAAAGTCTGTTTTGAGAACTCAGGTAGTCATATTATTTTTATAGATTCTAATTTGGTTTAGATAGTTTTTTTACACTTTAGAGTAGTTATACTTGTAATGGTTAGTCCGGTGTTATTGGAACTTCAGCCACCCGGGCATGCGCATTAGCAGGAGTAACTATGCGTGGTTGGAACGCAAACGTCATTACGTGATTGAATATGCTAATTAGCCATGTTGTTGGCTAACTCCTGTACGCATGCGCGTGGTGGGGCGGCTTCTGATACACCGGAAGTGACAGGGATGCTTTACAGGTGTATATAGGTGAGTGGTTTGTGGTTAGTATTAGGAACCTTCTTTTGGGATAGATATGTTCTGATTACCCATTGAAAAAGATACCAATTGGTATCGAAACGTTTGGGAACTTTGTCATTTGATGCTGGATACCTAATAAAGGATTTTTGAATAAGACCGGAGAGTGAAGCGTTTTTCTACCTTGAGGGGTTGAACGGATATTGCTATATGTTTTCAACGCAGCACCCCGGCGGATGTCTTATGTCACAGTGAGTGCACCTGTTTGGATATTTATATATATATATATATATATATATATATATATACACACTGTGTGCACAATTATTAGGCAAGTGAGTATTTTGACCAAATCATCATTTTTATGCATATTGTCCAACTCCACGCTGTATAAACTTGAATGCTTATTGGATTTAAGCATATCAGGTGATGTGTATTTGTGTAATGAGGGAGGGTGTGGCCTTAGGAGGTCAACACCCTATAGCAAGGTGTGCATAATTATTAGGCAGCTTCTTTTCATTAGGCAAAATGGGCCAACAAAGAGATTTAACTGACTCTGAAAAGCAGTACTCTAGTAATTGCTAAGATATTGGTGCGTGATCACAGAACCATCAAACATTTTGTTGCAAATAGTAAACAGGGTCGCAAGAAACGTGTTGAGAAAAAAGACGTAGATTAACTGCCAGACCTGAATTACCGCATAATACGCATTTAACCCCTGATATCGATCAGAATATTTTAAAGTTTATTGGCACTAAAAACTTTAACTTTTGTAAGGGCCCTGACAGATATCTCAAAGCCTGTCAAGCCAGTTAAGATTGACTGAAGAAGTAATCTTTAAAGACTCTTCACTTGATCCATTAATTACTTGTCAATGCTAATTCAGGTCTTTCTACTCAAAGACGCTGTATTATATTAAGAGAAATTGATACTCAAATTGGTGACTTTGCCCCCCTGAGATGGGTCCTCTTGGTTTATTATTTGGAAAAGCTGCCCTTAAATAGCTTCATAAATATGTCAACTCTTATAACTCTCTAAATAAAATAAAAACTAATTCAAAGAAAATTTTCTATCAACCAAATATATTTTTTGAAAAGGCCAGGAGAGGTAGGGGCCGCTTTTTCTGGCCATCTCAACAACATCTTAAGGTAGAAGAACAAAAAAAAAGGCGAGGCTGGGCAAGCAGAAAAACAACGTTTATTGCCAAAAAGGAAAGTTAATAAAAATGCAATGATAGCATGCAGTATGGGTCAGAATGAGCCTGAGCAGCAGCAATCTTACATGTTTTGGCTCCTGCCTTACTCATAGACTGTGCTGCTCAAAGCTCACAGGCCCTTAAATTGCAAAATCACTCTGACATCATATGCAGCAATTAACTAGTTAACCCCTCCCACACCAAAAAAAGAAAGAAAGTGATAAAATAGAAAGATGCATTAATAACAAGACAGGACTTAACATTCAAAATGATTTAATTAATTGTTGGCGTTGAGATATACGTTGATTCCTATATTTATTCAGTATTTGGAAATAGCTTTGATACGAGACTACACATATTAAGGCTTTACATAAGTATATAATATAGTTTATTTGACTTTAGGGGTATTGCTATATAAGGTAATAGTTTTTGATTATACAAAACCATGATTCATTGGGGCTATTACTATAGCCTATATTTTGTCTCCCCTAAGATAAACAGTATTTGCCTTAGTATGTGTAAATTTAATAGACAGTTTATTTCTAGCCTCTCTTGTTTACCCATGTATATCTAGTGTGATATATTAGAATTGTAGTAACAACTTAGGATCAGTATTATTTACTTTGTATCCACACTGTGGGTAATACCATATTATATATTATGAATAGTTAATTATACTGTTACATAGTATCACAAGATGTTTAAAGGCATTAACTAATTTTCTTATTATTCTAAACAATTATGTCTACAATATATGTCTTGTTATTAATGCATCTTTCTATTTTATCACTTTCTTTCTTTTTTTTGTGTGGTAGGGGTTAACTAGTTAATTGCTGCATATGATGTCAGAGTGATTTTGCAATTTAAGGGGCCTGTGAGCTTTGAGCAGCACAGTCTATGAGTAAGGCAGGAGCCGAAACATGTAAGATTGCTGCTGCTCAGGCTCATTCTGACCCATACTGCATGCTATCATTGCATTTTTATTAACTTTCCTTTTTGGCAATAAACGTTAAGTTTTAAATTTTTCTGCTTGCCCAGCCTCGCCTTTTTTTTTTGTTCTTCTACTGATTCCTAATTACAGACTACCAAGTCTGTTGGCGGTTTGCGGGCTAACGCTATAGCGATACACTACTTTGACACAGCCACAGTGCCTCATTGTGACGTATCCGAGTGAGGATCCATGTGGGAGGAGACAGACCGTAATCGGAAATCCGCTTGAGCTCCACACGCCGGAGAGCACCGGGACCGGAGCACGAGCTAAATGAGCTGAAGAGCCACTTTCGAGCTTCAAGGTACTGTCCACATGTTCATTATCTGAGTTGAGAACAACAACTAGTTACGAACTGCTGTTTGAGCGCTGTCTAGGGGTTCTTCTTTTGTTTGGATGAGTGAACATCTTAAGGTCCTTCTTTCAAAATTTTGCCACTCCATCAACATCTTATGCCAAATTCTTCCCCATGAGATCAAGACCTTGGATCAGAAGAAACCTTTGCTCACGTACCTTTAGAAGACCTCTCCCAGGTAAATTCTCTAATTTGTCCTGCCATTTCTTTCTTCCCCTCAAATAATTGGAGCCAGACTATCTTTCTCCACAATTGGCAGGTCATAACTCAAGGCCCTTGGGTTCTTCAATCCATTTAGATTTCATCTAAATTTCTTTTCTCCTTCCATTCAATCAAAGATTCCCAATCCCATAAAAATTTCCAAAACAGATATTTTTCATCTAGATATTTTAGATCTCGTCAAACAACAAGCTATATAAAAATCCCCTTCTTTCTCAGAATCCTTCATAAGCAACATGTTTATCATAAAAAAGAAAGAGAGTTCTTTTCAACCAGTGATACACCTAAGAGATCGAAATTTTCATTTGGAATACAACCATTTCAAAATGGAAGGACTTCACCTTCTAAGGGATTGTCTCCTGGAGGATGATTGGTTGGTTTGGTTGGATTCAAAATATGCATATCTTACTATTCCTATACATCAGTCATTCAGTAATTTTCTTTCGCCTAGATTATGAGTTTTGTCAGTAAAAACTTGCGGGGGCTAACGAGCCTTTATTTTCCAGTGCTCCCTTAAGCCAACGCTGGTATTACGAGTTTTCTGAATGACTGCATTAGCCTCAGAAAAGTGATCTTTGAGCCAAATCTAGCTCCACTTCAACCCTCAATACCAGCTTTGCTTACGGTTGCGGTAAGCTGGAAAAATGTGCTCGTGCACGATTTTCCCATAGGAAACATTGGGGCTGAGATGGCTGAAAAAAACGGACACCGCCGCCACCTACATGATCCCTATATACCCCTAATCTGCTGCCCCCAACATCGCCGACACCTATATAATATTTATTAACGCCTAATCTGCTTCACCCAACGTCGCCGCCACCTACCTAGACTTATTAACCCCTAAACCGTCGTGTTCCTGCCTCGCAAACACTATAATACATTTTATTAACCCATAATCTGCCCTCCCTAACATCGCCGCAACCTACCTACAATTATTAACCCCTAATCTTCCGCCCCCAACGTCGCCGCTACTATAATAAAGTTATTAACCCCTAAACCTAAGTCTAATCCTAACCCTAACACCCCCCTTAAGTTAACTTAAGTTAAATATAATTTAAATAAAACGAAATAAATTTAATTAAATAAATTATTCCTATTTAAAAATAAATACTTACCTATAAAATAAACCATAAGATAGCTACAATATAACTAATAATTACATTGTAGCTATTTTATGATTTATATTTATTTTACAGGCAACTTTGTATTTATTTTAACTAGGTACAATAGCTATTAAATAGTTAATAACTATTTAATAGCTACCTAGTTAAAATAATTACAAAATTACCTGTAAAATAAATCCTAACCTAAGCTACAAATACACCTAACACTACACTATCAATAAATTAATTAAATAAATTAACTACAATAATCTAAACTAAAATACAATTAAATAAACTAAACTATATTACAAAAAAAACAAACACTAAATTACAAAAGATAAAAAAATATTACAAGAATTTTAATCTAATTTCACCTAATCTAAGCCCCCTAATAAAATAAAAAGCCCCCCAAAATAATAAAATTCCCTACCCTATACTAAATTACAAAAGTAATCAGCTCTTTTACCAGCCCTTAAAAGGGCTTTTTGCGGGGCATTGCCCCAAAGTAATCAGCTCTTTTACCTGTAAAATAAAATACAAGACCCCCCAACATTAAAACCCACCACCCACACACCCCTACTCTAATACCTACCCGATCCCCCCTTAAAAAACCTAACACTACCCCATTGAAGATCACCCTACCTTGAGCCGTGTTCACCCAGACGGGCACCGATGGGCCAAAAGAGGACATCCGGAGCGGCAAAAGTCTTCATCCAAGAGGTCCTCCATCCAGCAGAAGTCTTCATCCAAGTGGCGCGGGTCCATCTTCAAGACATCCAACGCGGAGCATCCTCTTCTTCCCGACGACTAACGACAAATGAAGGTTCCTTTAAATGACGTCATTCAAGATGGCGTCCCTCGAATTCTGATTGGCTGATAGGATTCTATCAGCCAATCGTAATTGAGGTAAGAAAAATCCGATAGGCTGATGTAATCAGCCAATCGGATTGAAGTTCAATCTGTTTGGCTTATTGGATCAGCCAATAGAATGTGAGGTCAATTCTATTGGATGATACAATCAGCCAATCGGATTGAACTTCAATCCGATTGGCTGATTACATCAGCCAATCAGATTTTTCCTACCTTAATTCCGATTGGCTGATAGAATCCTATCAGCCAATCGGAATTTGAGGGACGCCATCTTGGATGACGTCATTTAAAGGAACCTTCATTCGTCGTTAGTCGTCAGGAAGAAGAGGATGCTCCACGTCGGATGTCTTAAAGATGGACCCGCGCCACTTGGATGAAGACTTCTGCTGGATGGAGGACCTCTTGGATGAAGACTTTTGCCGCTCCAGATGTCCTCTTTTGGCCCATCGGTGCCCGTCTGGGTGAACACGGCTCAAGGTAGGGTGATCTTCAATGGGGTAGTGTTAGGTTTTTTAAGGGGGGATCGGGTAGGTATTAGAGTAGGGGTGTGTGGGTGGTGGGTTTTAATGTTGGGGGGTCTTGTATTTTATTTTACAGGTAAAAGAGCGGATTACTTTGGGGCAATGCCCCGCAAAAAGCCCTTTTAAGGGCTGGTAAAAGAGCTGATTACTTTTGTAATTTAGTAGGGTAGGGAATTTTATTATTTTTGGGGGGGTTTTTATTTTATTAGGGGGCTTATATTAGGTGTAATTAGATTAAAATTCTTGTAATATTTTTTAATTTTTTGTAATTTAGTGTTTGTTTTTGTAATATAGTTTAGTTTATTTAATTGTATTTTAGTTTAGATCATTGTAGTTTATTTAATTAATTTATTGATAGTGTAGTGTTAGGTGTATTTGTAACTTAGGTTAGGATTTATTTTACAGGTAATTTTGTAATTATTTTAACTAGGTAGCTATTAAATAGTTATTAACCATTTAATAGCTATTGTACCTAGTTAAAATAAATACATAGTTGCCTGTAAAATAAATATAAATCATAAAATAGCTACAATGTAATTATTAGTTATATTGTAGCTATCTTATGGTTTATTTTATAGGTAAGTATTTATTTTTAAATAGGAATAATTTATTTAATTAAATTTATTTCGTTTTATTTAAATTATATTTAACTTAGGGGGGTGTTAGGGTTAGGTTTAGGGGTTAATAACTTTATTATAGTAGCGGCGAGGTTGGGGGCGGGAGATTAGGGGTTAATAATTGTATGTAGGTTGTTGCGATGTTAGGGAGGGCAGATTATGGGTTAATAAAATTTATTATGGTGTTTGCGAGGCGGGAGGGCGACGGTTTAGGGGTTAATACATTTATTATAGTGGCGGCGATGTCCGGTCGGCAGATTAGGGGCTAATAAGTGTAGATAGGTGGCGGAGACGTTGGGTGCGGCAGATTAGGGGTTAATAAATATAATATAGGTGTCTGCAATTTTAGGGACAGCAGATTAGGGGTTCATAGGGATAATGTAGGTGGCGGCGATGTCCGGTCGGCAGATTAGGGTTGACTTTTAAATGCGGTTGGAGTCTTGGAGGTAGAGGCTCTACCGCTCATTTTCTCCAAGACTCGTAATACCAGCGTTAGGATACGCAATTGACGTAAGGGGATTTGTGGTAGCCTCGAGACACGGAAGAAAAGTGAGCGGTAGAGCCTCTACCTGTCAGACTCGTAATACCAGCGTTAGATAAAAAGCAGCGTTGGGACCTCTCAACATTGATTTTTAAGGCTAACGCAAAACTTGTAATCTCGCTGTTTGTTTCCTTTGGAGAGACAATCTCTGGGAATTTACTTTTTTCCATTTGGTCTTTCCTCCGCCCCTTGGGCTTTTACAAAAATTTTAAAACCAGTGGTTACTTGGCACAGAACAAGAGGTATTCATCTAATTATTTACTTGGATAATATTTCGATCATGCATCAGAGCGCTGTTATTCTTCTTTAACACTGAAATCTTTCAGTTTCTCTTCTTCAGAATTTGGGTTTATTATAAGTCAGAAAAAAATCTTTTTATCTGCCTCTCAATCTCTGATTTTTCTAGGTTTTGTAATAGATACCAAGAAAGCTACCTTGAGTCTTCCCCCAGAGAAAATAAAGAATATCAAGAAGGAAATTTCTTTATTTTCAACAAGAATTCTTTTTCGATTTGAACTCTGGCTTGCATTATTGGTTTGCTTTCTTCATTTATTCAAGCAATTTTCCCTGCTCCCCTTCATTATCGGGCTCTTCAGAGATTGAAGATTTCTTTTATCTTCATCAGGGTTTCTCTTATTTTCTTAAGATTTCCCTTTCAGAAGAAGCCAGGATGGAACTTCACTTGTGGCTAGCAAACATGGAAGCATAGACCGGCAAAGCTATTTTTGGCAATGCCCCAGACATTATTTTAGAATCAGATGCCCGCAATTCTGGTTGGGGAGACAGATTTTGCACTCATAGTATAGGAAAGAAATGGTCCTTAGAGGAACAGAACCATCACATGAATTATTTAGAACTTTTAGCTGGTTCTTTTGCAGTGAAAAGTTTTGTGAAGAACAATGCTCCTATTTCTGTATTACTACGGATGGACAATATTTCTGCAGACAGGTACCTTAATCGTTTAGGAGGTACTACATCAAAAACTTTGTCGGATAATTTATTCATCTTTGTCTTACTCACAACATTTTTCTTCAGGCAGAATATATTCCAGGTTTTAACAATTTAGCTGCAAATTGGGGTTCCCGTTTTCTCAAAGATTCCAGCAACTGTCATCTGAACAAATCTATTTTCAAATAGATTCAAACGCTGAGGGGTCCTTTTGTGATCAACCTTTTTGCCTCTCGTCTGAATTTTCAGATTCATCCATTTTTCAGTTGGAGACCAGACCCAGAGGCTTTGGCAATAGATCACCAAATAAAGTCCATCAAAGATGGTCCCTCAGGACAAAGGCGCACTCTAGAGGCTTCCATCGATGGTTGTGGGGAGATACGCCAGAATCAGCTCTTCTTAAAACAAAGTGGAGAAACTGCAAATATGAAAAAACAGAAAAAGGCGCTCCATTGGTGCAGAAGATCACAACAATTGTTGGAAATTGTATCAATACATCACTCTACAGAATGATACTGACAAAAGTGGCGCACTATGTGGCAGTGCAAATCAGGCAGGTTGGATAGATCAGAGCCCACTAGCTGGCTCACTCTAATTCGTGGATATACCAAAGTTTGAAAAGTGTCGCACTATAATGCAATGCAAGTCAGAACCAGCTGGGTTAATATGAGCCCACCAGCTAGCTCACTCAGGCAAACAGGTACCAGATCCACAGTTAGAATAAAAGTAAAAAAACACACTCACAGTCTTAGATAAAAAACAAAATAACCTCTATGCATAGAGGACTATTTATTGAAACAAAAAAGTATATTTAAAACTTAAATCGTTTCAAAGTGCTTATCTCATTCTTTCCTCAGACAGTGAATAACACAAATGAACATCACATCATATATAAAGCATTTGACAAACATACAATGTTTAAAAAAATATCCAATGAAATGGAAGAATCCTGTGCATTTGACCTTAATAATGTATTAGCTACTGCTGTGTGAGCAGAGGGAAACAGGTGATTAATCTCCTCTGAGGCTCACTATCCGTTAACCCCCTGTTATCCTTAATCTATTGGGGTTTATTAGTGCATATATATTCATAAGGATGTTTGCCATGAAACTATACCTCCCAAATTCATAACCATGACAGCAAAATAATGCAGTGTTATATTATAACCGTGTTTAATTGTTAATTGTAACTGCTCACACAGCAGTAGCTAATACAGTAGCTAAATTAAACAAAAATAGATTAGGGTTTGGGCTTTTCTTAATAGAGCTAAATGCCCTTTATAAATAAAAAGAGCTGAATGCCCTTTTAAGCGCTATGCCCAAACAAATGCCCTTTTCAGGGCAATGGGTAGCTAAGGTTTTTGTTAGAGTTAGGTTTTGTATTTTGGGGGGTTGGTTGGGTAGTGGGTTTTACTGTTGAGGGACTTTGTATTTTTTTTCAGGGAAAAGAGCTGATTTCTTTAAGGGCTATTGGTAGTTTATTGTAGGCTAGGGTTTTTTTATTTTGGGGGACTTTTTATTTTTATAGGGCTTTTAGGTTTGGTGTAATTGTTTTTATTTTGGATCATTTTGTTTGCAATTTTTCTTAATTTAGTATTTTTTTATTTTTGTAATTTAGTATTTTTTTATTTTTTGTAATTTAGTATTTTTAATATTTTGTAACTGTATTTTTTTTTTTTTTTTTTACAAAAAAAGAAAAACAGAGAGGCGCCAACCATAAAACAGTATCGCAGGAGCAGTATACTGGTGATTCCCAACAGCTAACCCCGTACAGGATATACTCACAAGCAATGCAGCACACGTACTGTGCCTAGAACAGCAGGTCGGGACTGTTAGGAGTCGCCCGACAGACACGCCCAGAAGCCGGTACACGTGATCTCCAACACTCCAATCACAGGCGATTCATCCTGTGGAGCTCCGATTACCCGTATGTCACTAGAGATAGTAGTAACTGGTCTCGGGAATGAAAGTCACTGTAATCCCAATCTGGATAAATGTAGCGTGTAAACGCGTTGCTGTTATTGTTTTTATCAATAAATCACCTTTTTTATGAGACACCTTGCTGCCTGTAAATCTATCACCTACACGCTACATTTATCCAGATTGGGATTACAGTGACTTTCATTCCCGAGACCAGATACTACTATCTCTAGTGACATACGGGTAATCGGAGCTCCACAGGACAAATCGCCTGTGATTGGAGTGTTGGAGATCACGTGTACCGGCTTCTGGGCATGTATGTCGGGCGACTCCTAACAGTTACGACCTGCTGTTCTAGGCACAGTACGTGTGCCGCATTGCTTGTGAGTATATCCTGTACAGGGGGAGCTGTTGGGAATCACCAGTATACTGCTCCTGCGATACTGTTTTACGGTTGGCGCCTCAATGTTTTTCTTTTTTTGTCTATAGCCGAGTATCCATCCGGATCACTTCTGGGAGTGCTGCCACAATTCGACGTAGAACATTCACAGCTTTTACTTAGCACCTTCATAGTCTTCATCCAGCACTAGCGCACCTTGGGGATTCTCTGATCCTATTTTTTTTTTTTTTTTTTTAGTAGTGTTAGGTTTAATGAGTAATTTAATTTATTTAATTGATAGTTATATTAATCTTTGTATAATAGTAATGTTAGTTTAGTTTATAGTTTTATTAGTTTTTTTAATTGTCCAAGTAAGTTTTTATTTATTTTAAAATGTTTATTTAAAGTTAGGGGGTTGTTAGGTTTAGGGGTTAATAGTTTAATTTAGTTTTTTGCAATGTGGGGAGCTGGCGGTTTAGGGGTTAATAGGTTTATTTAGTGGGGGGCCAGAGGTTTAGGGGTTAATAACTTTATTTAGTGGTGGCGATGTCGGGGAGCGGCAGAATAGGGGTTAATAAATGTTATTAGTGGTGGCGATGTTGGGAGTGGCAGATTAGGGGTTAATAACTTTATTATAGTGTTTGCAATGCAGGAGGGAATCGGTTTAGGGGTTAATAGGTAGTTTATGGGTGTAAGTGTACTTTGTAACACTTTAGTTATGAGTTTTGTGAAAAAAATTTGTTACACAAAACTCATAAGAACTGTGATGCAAGTATCTCGCCTAAGAATGTTTTTGGAAAGCTATTCCTGTTTCCATATCATTAACATTCTCTCATGTACTTCAACATTATTGTTTCTAATGTAATGATATCTTTCTAATTGTAAAGTGTCTCAACCTGTTTCACCCATTCCCTCAATGTGGGGGTCTTGCCAGATTTCCAATATCTGGGAATCCGCATTTTTGCGCTACTTATCATCGATAGTAACAGGTTTCGTTTCGCCACATCTTTTAGTTTGGGAAGGCTAGTAAAAAGTAATATTCTATGATCCCTGGGGTCTATGGTCCCCAGAACCTTGCAGATATGTGCTATTATATCTGTCCAGATATCAGTGACGTGCAGTGAGGTCAGAGGTTGGTGAGGCACTAGATATGATATGCCAGAGAAACACATGTACAGAGGGCTGCAAGTACCCCCAACAGGGCCGGTTTAAATGATAGCTGAACCAGTGCACAGGTGACATAATCAGGTGATGGGTGAGAGCAAGTTAGTAACCACTGAGTTACTGATCAGCTGATTACTTCACCTGTGCACTGATTCAGCTATAATGAAAACCTGACCTGTTGGGGGTACTTGAGGACCATTGTTGAGAAACACTGCACTAAAGCACCAGCTCATCGGAAATGTATTGATTACCTGGAGAATAAAGCACACATACCCTGCTCACTGACACTCACACACACTCTGTGGCACACTACTCTATTGTAAAAATACAAATAATTTACCATACAAGTTTTACACAAAGGACAAGTTATCAATACTGCCAACACAGCTGCTGCTGCAATATGGTGTTCAAGAAACGCACATGCACATCCCACTTAGGTATGCTCTTCAACAAAGGACACCAAAGGATACCATAAGAATGAAGTACATATTAATAAAAGTAAAATAGAAAGTTTATTTATTTATTTTTTTGGTTCAATTTCTATCTGAATGATGGAAATGTAATTATGACTTTCATGTTCCTTTCAAAAACTAATTTGATTTGCTGACATGCGGCCAGTAACAGTTGATGCTAATTCTCAAAATATAAATAACTAGAAAAGTCTATTAAAATAGCATGCTCTACCTCAATCATGAAAGTTTAATTTTAAATGTCTCTCTTTGACTATGTGTTTAACCAGTTACTTTACAGTGGCATTATTTCTAAAAACATTTAACTGCAATAATTACATATATTTTTTAAATGACTCATTATCTCCTTTTTATTAATATAAACTTGTATAAAAGCAGCACATATTAAAAACACAATGCAACAGCTTTCAATTGAGTGAATTACAAGTTAACAGCAGTCTTTAAATAAATGGAGACACAGAGAAAAATAAAATAGATACTGCATCCTCTGACTGAACAGACATAACATATATGGAGTTTGTACCTAATTAAATCAAATAACCATGAAAAAGGGAGGCTTAGCAATATTCAACTTTAATTTAAATAATGTGGACACTGCACACTTAACTTCAAACTCTGGATTTTAAATTATGGATTTAAATTTGAATTGAACCTTTGACTTCCTGTCAGTATTGGGTTATGCTCATTTACTGTCCTCCTGTTAATGAGCTGTATCTGAACACAATTTGTGAATCACAAGAGATGTAGAATACTACTTTACTCTTCTGCTTGGTGTCATCTGTTCTTAGGTTACCTCAGCTTCCAGTTGTGTCACATGACCCCGCTCACTGCATCCTCCTTCTGATTAATCTATATATCCTTCACTTGCTAGGAGGCATCACGAGGGGTGCCTCCTATTGGTCCCAATTTTTGCTGCTAATATATTGACAGAACACAGGTGGCGCTGCAGCACAGCTTTTTCTTTGACCCATGTACTGCAATGGAGAGAAGCGTTCCTGTACCTGCCTCTCCACAGTATTACATGGGGGGGAAATATTTTTTTCTGGACTTTTTGTTGTTTTAATTAAAATTTAATTAATCTTTGGCCACATATGGCAGGGTAGGCACTGCCTCACCTGCCTCCTATGAGTGCATGTCCCTGCCAGATATGTTGAATGTTAGGACAATCCCACCAGATATTTTGTACGGTACCCTCATCTGTGCAGCCCCTCCAACACCTTCCCATGGAGGTGGGATATATCACTTTTAATCTTGCTGGCATCAGGTACCACCTTGTCAGGAACTTAAAATAGGTCTCCTGTACTTGGGCTGAGATGGATGCTACTTTGTTATTAATTAATATGGATTTCCAACTTTTCAGCGTTAGTCCTAGAGTAAGCTCCCTATCCCATGCCCTGGTGTATGTTGGTAAAAGATCTTCAGTAGTTATCTGCATTATTTTGTACAGAATAAATATTGTGTGATTTTTCGAAATCAGTCACTTGCCTGAGGAGTGATAATTTATGTCTATGGGAGTTAATGTAGTGACTTATCTGTCCGTATGTCATCCATGTTATTAAGGGGTCTGTTACTGATATATCTCGCAGCTTTTTTAGTTTGTGATGTTGAGTTTGCGTCAAGTGGTGTATTGTATTTCCCTTTATTTGTTGGCCATTGTAGTCATAACGTTTTATTAAATTAAGTTTCAGGTCAGGGTTGTCTAAGTAGGGTGTCATTGGTGATGCCAGCGTAGAACTATGGGTAGAAGTGTGAATAATCCTATCCTACGTCCCGAAGAACTCTTTTATTAGAGGATAATAATTATGGGAGACACGCCAGGTGTCCTGGATTGTTTGTGTGCAGGTTAGACCTATCTATCTGAATCCAGTGTTTTTTGGAATCATTAGTGCACTATTCCACAAGTCTCTGCAAAATTGTTGCTTGCCTAAACAACTGCAAGTCTGGGATACCCAGCCCTCCTCTCTCCTTGGGTAGATATAATGTTTGCTTAGTTATCCTTGGTCTTATATCATTCCAAATGAATGCCTCTATCGCATTCTGTAATTTTGTTAAGTGGTCCAAGGGTAGCGGAATGGGAAGGGTCTGCAGAACATAAAGGATTCTCTGTAAAATGTTCATCTTTATAACTCTGATTCTACCTAGCCACAAAAGGTTTTTACTTTTCCAGCAAGAAAGACCCCTGATTATTGCCCCTTCCAAGTGCTTATAGTTAGCTTCAAATAGTGTCTCTGTGTGTGCCGAAAGGTATATACCAAGGTATTTCATCCTATCATGTTGTTGTTTTAATGGACAATCTAACAGTATTTGAGGAATTCTTTCTGTAGTCATAGTAATATTTAGGAATTCAGATTTACTAACGTTTAGCAAAACATTGGAGTGTTTACCAAATTCTCTAAAGATTTGCAAGGCTTGTGGAAGGGATGTTTCTGTGTTTGTGAGTGTTAGCAGGACCATTTTATGTTCTGTGTGATCTAATGTGATACCCGTGATCTGTGTGCAAAGGCGGATTTTGAGGGCCAGAATCTCTATGGAGATTGCAAATAAAATTGGGGAGAGGGGGCGGCCCTGTCTCATTCCGTTCGTGATTGAGAAGCCTTCTGACAGCCATCCATTTACTTTTACTTTTTACTTTCACAGTTGGTGTAGTGTATAGTACAAAGAACATCTCTATAAAGAGTTGGCTAAAGCCCATTTTCGACAGTGTGACCTTTAAAAAGGACCAACTCACCCTGTTGAAAGCCTTCTCGGGGTCTGTGGAGGTGAGCGTTAAGGGTATCCTTTTTTTTTGTGCGTGGGAAACAAGCAGTAACACTTTTAGGGTGTTATCCCATGCCTCTCGGCCCGGGACAATTCCCACTTGGTCTGGGTTGATTAATTTTGGGAGGATTTTGTTTATGCATGTGGCCAAATTTTTTGCGTATATTTTTATGTCGGAATTGAGTAATGAGATCAGGCGGAGATTCTCCGGTCTATTGGGTGGCTTTCCAGGTTTCCGCAGTAAAGTTATATGCGCTTCGAGTAGGTTTCTATTAAAACCCCCTTCCTTTGGTAATGTGTTGTACATGTCAGCTAAATAGGGGGTTAGCAAGGTTGCAAATTGTTTGTAATAAGATATTCCAAATCCATCCGGTCCTGGGCTCTTCCCTGACGGAATGTCTTTGATTGCTTTTTTAATTTCTGTGTGTGTTATGGGTGACTCCAATTGTTTGGCTTCGTCTGGATCTATAGTCGGGATTTTTATGTCTTTTAGATATTCTTCAATTTCTGTCATGTTGGTCTCTATGTCTAAGTTAGGGCTTGGTACTGTGTTGGTTGCTTTTAGGTTGTATAGCGAAGAGTAGTATAGTCTCAGTGTTTCAGCTATATTCTGGCTGTATTTATGTTGCGTCTCATGTTTATCATATATATGTGCAATATGTAATTGAAATTGTTTCCTTTGAGAGCTTTGGCCAGGAGCGCACCGGGTTTATTACCGAATTCGAAATATTGTTGTCGTAGGTGTAATGACCTTAGCTGTGTCTCCTTCAATTGGAGATTGTGGTGTTCCAATCTGACTTGTGTAAGTGAATTTAGGATAGTGACCGGCGTCGCATTCTTTTTATGTTTCATTTCCCAGTATGCTATTTGTGCCTTTAACGAATTGCAATATTGTCTACTCTGTTACTGCTGGCCTTTGATTTGTATCATGACCCCTCTTATGACTGCTTTGTGGGCCTCCCAAACCAGTGATATTTTGGTCTGCCCTGTGTTGTTAAGTCTGAAATATTCTTTTAGCTCTCTGCCTATTTCCAATTTGTGCAGGGGGTTTTGTAGGAGACAATCGTCCAGTCGCCAAATGTAGGGGAGTAGTGGCTTCTCGGGCTATATGACGTCACATAGAACTGGTGAGAGGTCTGACCATGTTCATGGCAAGATCTCTGAGTGATAAACTTGGGATAGTGTGGCGGGGTCTGTCATTATATAATCTATTCTAGAGTATGATTGATGTGGGTGTGAATAGAATGTAAAATCTTTATCTAGGATGTAATGCTCTCCATGTATCATGGACCATAAATTGTTGCAATTGATGGTTAATAGATTTAATTACTCTCCTGGACATGCTGGAGGAGCCACTGGTTGTGTCCATGGTAGGGTCTAATGGCGCGTTAAAGTCCCCACCCAGAAATATTGTGCCCTTGCTGAGTTCTAATATTTTTTGTGTAACTACCCTCAATGCTTTGTTTTGTTGCTGATTAGGCATATAGACATTTACTAGCGTTATGAATCTATTATATAGCAGACCTGTTACAAGTATATACCTCCCCTCTCTATCTTTTTCCACGTGTGTTGGTTGAAATTGAAGTGTGTTTTTAATCAGAATGCCCACTCCTCCTGTCTTGGTCGACCCTGAGGACAGATATACCCTCTGGTATCTAGCATGTATTAGTTTGGGTTCTCTACCTTTCTTAAAATGCATCTCCTGGACAAAAATTATATCCCCCTCCTGACTATGTAAATCCCTAAATGCTATTGAGGCCCTTGGCGTTGATGGTTATAAGACGTATCTTATGTGAGCGTGATATAGTGCCCTGACCAGGCATTGTAGATAACAGTGCTTTAGTATATCCATATAAACCTGCTTACTTGGGTGTTTGGGTCAGAGGGGAAAGGGAGGATAAGAGGGGAGAAGTAGGTGTGTGGTGATATAGGTTGTCTAAGATTGCTAAGAAAATTATAGTTAGTTAGAGTTGGTGTGGCGGCGACCCATGCCTGTACACTTCTACCGGTGTACCTATATAGCAATTAATCTAATATCTCCGACTTTCTGAAGGTGTATACAAAAGTCGAATTCCTTACTCCCAGCCCGGTACATTTGTAGTAAATATTCATTAGATGACGGTTGTGTATTTCAATTTATAAGATTTTGTCGTGCGTCATAATGTGGTGACTTATCTGTTGGCATGTGTTTTGATAATAAACTGCTAAGTTACCTCTACGTGTGCCAGTCGTTTTTGCACTGAACTCGTGAAGCATTATGTGCTATGTTCCCTGCAGCTATGTTCAGATTAACCCATGTTGTAGTTAGTAAAGGTAGAATATGCCTTAGGATGTTGTGTTATGCAAATTGTCATGTTTATCTGCAGGTGAGAGATTGGACGGTAGATGTGATTGATCTTGTAGATTAGTTCCTTGACCCATCTTTCCAATGTCTATGTCGTTCTTTACGTCTTAACGTGTGTCAGTAAATTTGTCTAATTGATCGTGTTTTATGAATCTGTTTGTGCCCCTCTTTGGGAGGTAGAGTATTCATTAAGTTGTGTCTTACTTTGGTAAGCTGCATTATTTTAGTGTGCGTTCCCATGCATGTTGTAAGTAGCATTTTGTTTAACACATGAAGCAAACCATTCCAAAGTGAGTATCTTACATTGTTGTTTCTATATATGTAATAGTGCAAGCAGTGCCACACGTTAATATAAGACACAGAATTTCTGTGAGAATCTTGTGTCAGAGGGAATAGTATCAATTGATTAAGTGTTGTGTACAACTTCGGGCTTTGGCTTTATTCCTGACATATTTGCATGCTCTATTCTAACCTTTGTGCTGTAGCTAGTATGTGTGGTATCCTTATGAGTGTTTTCTGTTATCATAAAAGTGCACAACGCTGGTACTGCATTTTAGGGAGCTATGAGTCAGTATTTATCGTAATCTTCTTAACAAGTTAAGATATGCAGCATCAGCCAGCAACATTTACCTATTACACCAGCATTTTCATATCATATTGTTATGCATGGAGCAACATACCATTCCACAGATTTACAAACTGATTTATCTAAATAACAATGACAAACAATAAAAACATTTGGCATCAGAAACTGTAAACCAACTTTACCCATCTGTTGTATGGTAGTCTTTTAGCCAAAGCCATCTTCTGGAACTTGTGAAGAGAGGCGGCATACTTTTCATCTTATGCCCTGAAAAGTAGATGATGTCCAGCTTTAGATATATGTTTTACCTAAAGTCACTTGTGTGACTCCTCTCCTCTGATGGTTTTGCTGAGGGTGCTGACTTGATCTCTTGGAGGTGTAACTTTTATTTGTAGTGTCTCACAGAAAGTTTTCAGATCATCTATGTTTATGATTTGTCTCCTCTCGTGGCAGTTATGCTGACCAGGCCATCTATAGGGTATTTTTTCCATCCGTAGCACTGAAGTGACAAATTGTAGCTCTCTCCTCTTTTGAAGCATTGTGGGGTGGAGATCTTCAAATATTTGTATTGGTATCTCCGCGTGGGTAAACTGGGATTTTTGTTGAGATTGCCGCAGTATCGCCTCCTTGTCCTGGTGATTCAGGAACTTCACTGTAACATCTCTCGGGGGTGCTTTGGCCGAAGGTTTAGCTCTTAAGGCTCTGTGCACCCTTTTCATAACAATGTCAGAAGTGTTGTTCCCTTTAATTGTTCTGTATAGCTCTTGCAGATATCCTGGAAGCGCATTTGGTAGGATGCTCTCTGGGACTCCTCTGATGCTGAGATTGTTTATGCGACCCCTATTGTTGAGGTCTTCTATTTTCGCAAGTAGGTTCTGGATAGTTGCCTCCTGGTTATACATAAGCTGTGACAAATGGTGTACATCTTGAGTAGTTGTATTGTGGCTCTCCTCCAACATGCCTACTTTCTGATGTATACGCCTGATGTCTCTTTTCCATTCCTGGAACATGTTTTTCATGTCTGCCATGGCCATGTTTATGTCCTCTTTTGAAGCCAAGAGCTTTAAGTCCTCTCTTTCTGAGGATTGTATAGGGGGTGTGGGGACAGTGGGCAAGGTGGTAGCTGTCTCTGTTGGGGTTGATACGTCTCATGTAACCTCTCCTTTTGCGTGCAGTGGCCCCTCTGCTGTTTTTAGATACTGGCTTAACATTGTTGGTGTAGTCTGCACATCCACTTTATGAGATTTTTTAGCTGGCATACCTCTTAGGAGAGCTGTTTTTCTATTCTTTTGTCTCTGCCCTGTATGTTGATGTGCGTAGTGTTATTTTTCTGCAGGAATGCCTGCTTTGTGGCTATATGCAGTGTATGGCAATTGGTTTCTCCCACGCTTCTCAATACCAGTGCCTTTTTGTCCCCTTTCTATGTGCGTGTTACTTGTCACTTTTAGGGCCTGCTTGCGCCAGGGGTGCTTGGCTTGTGTATTTTTTTCCCTGTCACAGTATGTGTATCTTATAATTCGGCCCCGTTATTTGGGACTGCAGTATTTCTGTGGCCTAGTTGTTATGCCTATGGATACTTGATTGGTAGCTCCCCTGTGTCAGGGCCTAGTTTGTGCGTGCCTGTACAGCACCTATTATCTGGTGCCTCCTTTATAGTTTACTTTCTTGGCCAATTCTATTCACTTTATCTCCCTGTCCCCTTTTGCGCACTTTGTTTAATTTTCCTCACCGTCCTGCTCTTTTATAGTGGCTTGACTGTGGATTGCCCCCTTATGGGATTACACTGGTACCTGGGTTGAACCGCCGTCATTACCTCTCAAGGCCGCCTGTTATGGGTTGTGAGTCGTCCTTAACTGCCTGTTTGGCTTTGTCTGTTGCTCCGGTGCACGAGCCGTTATCTGGTTTCCCCTCCGTTTGTTCCCCCTACATTATCTGCAGTAAAGCACCGCCTCTGCTCAATAGGCGATCTTACGGGCTGATCCGTCTTCCGTTCCGGGTCTTTTGGCGATGTGATTGAGGCCCTGGATCTGTTTCTTTATGTGCCCTCTCGTCTGCAGTACTTGGTAGCATCTTTGTGTGGACTTATACACCTGTTCCCTGCTTGTGTACCATCGGGCTAGGAGATCAGGGCCAAGAAGCTTTTCTATGTGTCGGTCATCTAGCTGTGTGGCCAAGCTCCGTCCCCCAGACAATTCTATTTTAAACCAATTTCCTCTATTCCACACCACCTGGATTCTTGATTCATTTGCTTTAAACTAGCAAAATATGAGTCTCTGTCCTTGTACTAACATTCCGATTATCCTATCTTTGTGACGGCCCGCCCTATTATGTACAATTTGTATATTATTTTATATGTCTTACAAATTTTTTTTTATTTTATTTTTATATATTTATATATTTCTTGTAATTTTTTTAAAGTTTTTTTATAGAGGAATGAAAATCACATGAACATGCATCATGCAGATACAAATAAACAGAATTCCAGACATTAAAACGGCATGACATAATGATTGTACAAAAACCAACATTATTATTTGATGGTATATAACAAAAGTTAGGTGTACATTTAAATACCTAATTTTTCTGTTTTATAAACTTGGCAATAAACAATTTCCCATTAATGAAAGAAAACGGCCACTTTTGGGTCGCTGATTGGGGTGGGGAATGTAAAGGAAAAGGAACTGCAGGGCGACTTTTGGACCCAGGTTATGAGATTGACATGAAAAGTACAGACAAGTAGTATACTCTACTGAACTTTACTTATGGGAACCTTGTGGGTCTGAACTATCGAGGAGCGTATAAACAAATATTTGTCAGCTTAGGGTCTCTTAAATAGCCTTAATACATGTGGTTGTGAGCACATATTGCCGATAATGAGGAGCCAATACAACCCCATGGGAACCCCCACATCCCCCATATTAGGGGGACAGTATGGTTAAAAAAAAAAAAGGGGGAGATGAAGCAAACTTTAACAAAGGCAAATGCTTACCTTCTTTAAATGTATTTATGTGTCAGGGATTAGCTAATAATGCTATTAAGCAAGTCACAGAAGTCTGGTCATTTTATCTCAGGGATTCAATCTGGGGACAAATTGTGACCTTATCAGGGGGAACTAAACACTTGTCAGTTAGAGTACAGGAATCTTATGCAAAAAGACTTATCAGCCCTGAATCTGTAAACCGGTTAGGCTATATTGTCAGCTGTGTGAAGGTACCAGTTTAACCCCCTAAATCCAGATATGCCTTTATTATCTCATCCATAATATATAAGTTACAGACTATGTAGAAGTGGTTACAGGAGCGCTATGTAAAGGGTTATGGCTAGATTGTGATGTTTTCAAGTGGCTAAAACACAGTGAAATTGGGTGATTTAGTGTATTGCCTGCTTTATAGCTAATCACTATAATTAATAATAGCAGGGATGTATTAAGCAGTTAGGATCTATGCTAGATCAGAGCATGGAATATAAATTGTATTGCGCACACTGATGGCAGATATCTGACATAAAGACATGCATACATTTCTTGATTAGGGTAAAGTAAATACTGTTGTGTCCCGATAAATAGTGTCCCTCAAAGTTTAGGCTTCAGTCCCGCAATTAGGGTTAAGTCAAATGGAAAGTAAAGCTAATTGCAAGCATATTGTCTAAGAGGATTTAATAAGTAAAACCATAGGGCAGGATCAGCCTAGGGCGTCATGAGGATAGTTCAATAGAGCCCTTTAATTTAAAGCTAGGGGGGTACGAAATGAGAATTACCAGCCATCAATTGGAGATTTAATGTCCTGCAATCCCCATGAGTTCACTTCCACTAGCCTATGTTAGATCGTATGGGATGTACAGCAACTCGGGTGTCCTTATAGCCAAAGGTGTTCTTGGTCGCTACCAAAAAGCCTCTATGCAATGCACGATTCACACATTCCCAGAGACCAATCCAGCCTCCACAGTGGCCCCACCAGAACAATGCCTGCAGACTGAACACCGCCAACATGTCTCCGTAACTGCTCCGGGCTTTAAATTTGGGGGATGTCCACCAGATAGGACTCCAGTTGCAAATTCCTTTAGTGCTTAGCCAGTGTCGCCAAATACCTTGTGCGACCCGGCGAGGCACTCTCATTCTGATTGACAGGGGCAGAGGCGACTGAGGTTGTGCAGAGATAGTCCCCACATGTGCCATCTTCCTCCCTGCAGATGCCCCTCTATAGAGTTTAGGATTGCCTTCTATTGCGAGGCGTGGCTGTTGGACCAAGTAGGTGTTCATAGTCGGTGGGGGATCCCGTGGTATAAGGATTACTCCTAATTCAGGGGCATCTGCCTCTCCACTGTTCGGGAGGGCAGGAGCCGCCTCCGGCCAGGCTGTTGATAAGTTACATGTGACGGTCATCTCTAGGTCCCCACTTTTAACCATTGGCACATTGTTTATAGAGGTTCCGTTGTCTTGCCGTGTATTGGGCGGGCTCAGATGCACGCCGTGTTTGGAGGGCTCGGGTACACTGCTCGTTCTATATCCATTGGATCAGGCTTAGTGTTAGCAAGATTTCCTTCGTATGCCCATGCTGCCGCCATCTTCTCTGTTAGCTGTAAAAAATGTTCATTTAAGAGATTGCATATCTCCTCGATTAGGATAGCTGCGTCAGGTTCCATATTGCTGAAGTTTTCAGTGTTTACGCACTGCATACCCGGCTTTCAAGGTACTGGGGGGGTGTTGAGAGCCTCTCACTCAGGTGACTGCCTTAGGCCTCAACTCTCCGAATCAGTTATTAAGGGTGGTATTCCCAATATTTTAATATCATTCGATTCAGCTTTGTAAGCAGAGCTTAGTTATCAGGGTGAGGTAGATGGATGATCCTCATAGACATCAATTAAAGGCAAATTATTAATGTTTCACTCGGTACAACTGATTTTGCAACCATTCAAGGTGCTGCCCAGAGACACGCCCCCGTCTTACAATTTTATATATTTTTCAGCACCATTTCATGCAAATCCCAAAGTAAAAGTGACATCATCTTCAAATCTACAACAGTTAAAGATTTCAAGTCCCTTTTCTGCTCGGTTTTCTTCATCTTCAAGAATGGATTCTGTTTCAACTCAAATTTTCCATCATTCTGGTTGTGTTATTCACTTTATTTGCTTCTTGTTCAGACTTTTTGTTTTCTCTTCATTCCTTCCTTCTTTTGTCTTCTCGTATCAAAAATCAAAGAGGACGTTTTATAGTGGTTTGGAAATTTATAACCTCTGATTTTATGCCATTGGTCACCTTATATCTGACCATTTATACTGTATTCTGATTGGTTATGTTTTTCTGATATTACCTATGGTTTTTCTTATGTAATGTATTGCTTTTAAGTGCTTTCCAGAGCAGTAAAAGAATAAGAATAGCAAACTACTCGTCTCTGTCTCTTTAATAAAATCTAGATTATTCCATCACAAAGTTAGGATAATCGGAATTGTGCACACATAGATATTTTCCTAAGAAAGGCCTTTGGACAATATTGACATTTGTTTTTAATATATGATTTGATAAAAAATAAATTATATATATATATTTTTTTTTTTCTAATAATATTTTTTTCTGATCACTGTTAAATAATTAAATTAATAAAGAACACTGATTCACACAGCAAAATGTAATTTGATTTATCTCAATATACAACATTTGGGACATAGTTATAGTGCCATTAGTTCCTGTATACATATTGGGGCCTATTTATGAAAGGCCTGTCGGACATGATCCGACATTGCGGATCATGTCCGACAGACCTCGTTGAATGCGGAGAGCAATACGCTCTCTGCATTCAGCATTGCACCAGCAGCTCTTGTGAACTGCTGGTGCAATGCCGCCCCCTGCAGATCCGCTAGCAGGGGGTGTCAATCAACCCGATTGTATTCGTTCGGGCTGAATTGCGGTAATGTCTGTCTGCCTCCTCAGAGCCGGTGGACAGGTTATGGAGCAGTGGTCTTTAGACCGCTGCTTCATAACTGGTGTTTCTAGCGAGCCTGAAGGCTCGCCAAAAACACAGGGCTTCAAGCGCCATACGGAGCTTGATAGATAGGCCCCATTGTCAAAACTACAACAACCTATAATGAAATTTATGTTAAGGACATTTTGGGCTCCATTTAGCAAGCAGCAGATGCTGCTTCAGAGGCCCTGATACAAAAGTTAAGAAGCAGTGGTCGTAAGAACGATGCTCCTTAACCTCTCCGCCACCTAAAATCTGGTGGATTGAATTCATCCCGATCGTAAATTACAGCCCCTACTTGGATTGTCTGCCAGTGAGCAGTGAGCGGCATTGCAAAATCATTTCTGGGGAAACGCCTGTGCAATGATAAATGGGGGACAGTGTATGCTGTCCGTATTTAGTGATGTCCAGCTGACATGATTAGCTATAGCGAATCGTGTCCACTTGACACTTGATAAATCAAGCCCATAGCCTCTAATCTAAATTGATCTATTTTGTATGCTGCCCAAATACCTTCATCTTAAATTGAGTTATCTTTATCTAAATTAACCAGTCTCACTGCTTAGGGGAACCAACTTGGTAGAAAGCTCATCACTATAGTTTAGGGCACTAACCTTTCTGCTAACCAACCTTCTTCAACCACCAATTATTTTTTTTTGTTTTATATGCAAACACATATTGGGGGGTAGTTATCAACGTGTCTACTTTACCTGCCTTCGCCGGCCCAATACGCCCGCCTAAGCTCGCCTCACATCGCCGCCGCGGACCTGCAAAAATTCGCCTAAGTTATCAAAAAAGCTGTCAAAAAGCCACGCACCAAGTACGGGGCGATGAGCAGCGGACTGTGAGAGTTATCACTCATCCGACCTCGCTGCTCTTTGGCTTTTTTACAGCTCTATTGCTAGCCTGTCACTAAGCACCCACACTAAAGTACACTGTTCTACCCCCTATACCGGTGCCCCCGGAGCCCCCCGCAACTAAATAAAGTTAGTAACCCCTAAACCGCCACTCCTAGACCCCGCCACAACTCTTATAAATGTCTTAACCCCTAAACCGCCGCTCCTAGACCCCGCCGCAACTCTTATAAATGTATTAACCCCTAAACCGCCGCTCCCGGACACCGCCGCAACCTATATTATACCTAGTAACCCCTATCCTGCCCCCCCTATACCGTCGCCCTCTATAATAGAGTTATTAACCCCTATCCTGCCGATCAGCCAATAGAATGCGAGCGCAATCTGATTTTTCCAACCTTAATTCCGATTGGCTGATAGAATCCTATCAGCCAATCGGAATTGAAGGGACGCCATCTTGGATGACGTCCCTTAAAGGAGCCTTCATTCGTCGGTAGTCCGTCGGGAAGGAAGGATGTTCCGCGTCGGCGGGATGAAGACTGAAGATTGAAGACCCCGCTTGTAAGATGACATCGCCCGGATAGAAGACTTCTTCAGCGCCGACTGGAGGATCACTTCATCGGATGGAAGATTTCTTCAGCGCCCTTGGAGGATAACTTCTGCCGCTCCGGATCTCCTCTTCGGTTCCGGATCTCCTCTTCGGTTCCTTGAAGACGACTCAAGGTAGGATGATCTTCAGGGGATTAGTGTTAGGTTATTTTAAGGGGGGTTTGGGTTAGATTAGGGGTATGTGGGTGGTGGGTTTTAATGTTGGGGGGGGTTGTATTTTTCTTTTACAGGCAAAAGAGCAGTTTTCTTTGGGGCATGCCCCACAAAAGGCCCTTTTAAGGGCTGGTAAGGTAAAAGAGCTTTGAACTTTTTTAATGTAGAATAGGGTAGGGAATTTTTTTATTTTGAGGGGCTTTGTTATTTTATTAGGGGGCTTAGATTAGGTGTAATTAGCTTAAAATTGTTGTAATATTTTTTAAATGTTTGTAACCTATTTTTTTTTTTTTGTAACTTAGCTTTTTTTATTTTTTGTACTTTAGTTAGTTTATGTAATTGTATTTAATTGTAGTTATTTGTAGTTAATTTATTTAATTAATTTAATGATAGTATAGTGTTAGGTTTAATTGTAACTTAGGTTAGGATTTATTTTACAGGTAATTTTGTATTTCTTTTAGCTAGGTAGTTATTAAATAGTTAATAACTATTTAATAACTATTCTAACTAGCTAAAATAAATACAAAGTTACCTGTAAAATAAATATAATTCCTGAAATAGCTACAATGTAATTATTAATTACATTGTAGCTATCTTAGGGTTTATTTTACAGGTAAGTATTTAGTTTTAAATGGAAATAATTTATTAAAGTATAGTGTAGTGTTAGGTGTAATTGTAACTTAGGTTAGTTTTTTTTACAGGTTAATTTCTCTTTATTTTAACTAGGTAGCTATTAAATAGTTAATAACTATTTAATAGCTATTGTACCTAGTTAAAATAAATTGAAAGTTGCTTGTAAAATAAAAATTAATCCTAAAATAGCTACAATATAATTATTATTTATATTGTAGCTATATTAGGGTTTATTTTAGAGGTAAGTATTTAGTTTTAAATAGGATTAATTTAGTTAATAAGATAAATATTATTTAGATTTATTTAATTAATATTTAAGTTAGGGGGGTGTTAGGGTTAGTGTTAGACTTAGGCTTAGGGGTTAATACATTTATTACAGTGGCGGCGGTGTAGTGGGGGGCAGGATAGGGGTTAATAAATGTATTATAGGTGGCGATGGTGTAGGGGGGGGCAGATTAGGGGTTAATAAATTTAATAGCAAAAGCAAAAATAGGCAGGCACTCTCCAAACCGCAAAGTGTTTAAAAGCAATAACACTTTATTAGAACATTTAAAAGAATGTATGCAGACAAGGCAGTGAAGGTAACAGACAGCCTAACATGTTTCACGCCACAACAGGCGCTTACTCATAGACTAAAGTCTGTGTCTAAACTCAACACCTTTATTTGAAAGCGAGGCGGCAAAATTAACCCCCTCACATCCAAACAAAAGTGAAATCAGATAGAGTAAAAACATTACCTATATGTAAGACACTGTGTATTATATGGCTCAGATTTATAATATTAAAGTTATAAATACCAACTAAGGCTTTGTTTACCTAGTTTCTAATTGTTCTCAATGCTTGTCACATCTTAGAAAAAAATAGATGTTTGTTTAGTATGCATTTTGAGAATAATAAGAAAGTGAAAAACATGGTTTATAAGCGATTGTGACATAATAGTATTGCAACTAACTGCAACAATAAATGTTATTTAAACTATGCAGTCTAAGTATACAATTCAATAATATGTAAACATTATAAGTGATAATTTACAGAGCATGCAAAAAATGCAAAAAAACATTTAAGAAACTACAATAAATTTGAACATATATTAGGAATCGATAATGTTGGAATATTGTCTCAAATCAAATAATATTAGATGGATTAATAGGAACCATCTTACTTGATTTCAAAAACCAAAAATTATGTATAGTATAATTCCATTTTTGTGAAGGGCAAAAACAAGTAAGTAAGTAAGAGTATGTTCACTTTAGGGATAAGTACTGAAATTAATTATCTATAAAGTAGTTGATGTCACATTCCCTATTCATACCTGTTGGTGAACGTGTACATAGTTTTAAAATCCAGTAGAGTTCCCTCTTTTCTAATATCTTATCCCTATTGCCACCCCTTACTGGTATTGTGGCTAGATCTATAATTTGCAATGATAAACAGGCTTTATTCGTAAGATGTACGTTATTAAAGTGGTCCGCCACCGCAGAATCTTTACAATAATTTTTGACATCTCTTATGTGTTCGTTAAAACGTGTTCTTACTGTACGAGTAGTTTTCCCTATATATTGAAAAAAGCAAATATTGCATGTAAGTAAATAAATGGCATGTTTAGAACTACAATTAGCATAAAAATTTATCTGATAGACTTTCTTATTAGCCGAACAGGTAAAATTGTCCCTCTGCAAAATGTTAGGACAAGCTAAACATGATCTGGTGCCACATTTAAAGGTACCTTTCCTATTGAGCCACCTATTAGCTTGTTGATTTTTATCTGGGGTGTATTTTACCAAACTTGGAGACAATGTCTGTGCTAAAGTTTTTGATTTCTTGGATACAAATTTACATTTATGTATAAATGGTTTTAAAACTTCATCAGCTTTTAACAAGTGAAGATGTTTTTTAATTATCTTCACTACTTGATTGTACTGGGGACTAAATGGGGTTGAAAAAACAATTGCATCATCAAATGCTGGATTTTTTTCATTCTCACTGTTTTTTTGCTTGCCATTATAGTTTTTTATTGTTATTCTTGTATCTTCTAATTTTTTGGATTTATATCCCCTCTTAATTAGTCTACTCTTAATTAAAAAACATCTTCACTTGTTAAAAGCTGATGAAGTTTTAAAACCATTTATACATAAATGTAAATTTGTTTCCAAGAAATCAAAAACTTTAGCACAGACATTGTCTCCAAGTTTGGTAAAATACACCCCAGATAAAAATCAACAAGCTAATAGGTGGCTCAATAGGAAAGGTACCTTTAAATGTGGCACCAGATCATGTTTAGCTTGTCCTAACATTTTGCAGAGGGACAATTTTACCTGTTCGGCTAATAAGAAAGTCTATCAGATAAATTTTTATGCTAATTGTAGTTCTAAACATGCCATTTATTTACTTACATGCAATATTTGCTTTTTTCAATATATAGGGAAAACTACTCGTACAGTAAGAACACGTTTTAACGAACACATAAGAGATGTCAAAAATTATTGTAAAGATTCTGCGGTGGCGGACCACTTTAATAACGTACATCTTACGAATAAAGCCTGTTTATCATTGCAAATTATAGATCTAGCCACAATACCAGTAAGGGGTGGCAATAGGGATAAAATATTAGAAAAGAGGGAACTCTACTGGATTTTAAAACTATGTACACGTTCACCAACAGGTATGAATAGGGAATGTGACATCAACTACTTTATAGATAATTAATTTCAGTACTTATCCCTAAAGTGAACATACTCTTACTTACTTACTTGTTTTTGCCCTTCACAAAAATGGAATTATACTATACATAATTTTTGGTTTTTGAAATCAAGTAAGATGGTTCCTATTAATCCATCTAATATTATTTGATTTGAGACAATATTCCAACATTATCGATTCCTAATATATGTTCAAATTTATTGTAATTTCTTAAATGTTTTTTTGCATTTTTTGCATGCTCTGTAAATTATCACTTATAATGTTTACATATTATTGAATTGTATACTTAGACTGCATAGTTTAAATAACATTTATTGTTGCAGTTAGTTGCAATACTATTATGTCACAATCGCTTATAAACCATGTTTTTCACTTTCTTATTATTCTCAAAATGCATACTAAACAAACATCTATTTTTTTCTAAGATGTGACAAGCATTGAGAACAATTAGAAACTAGGTAAACAAAGCCTTAGTTGGTATTTATAACTTTAATATTATAAATCTGAGCCATATAATACACAGTGTCTTACATATAGGTAATGTTTTTACTCTATCTGTTTTCACTTTTGTTTGGATGTGAGGGGGTTAATTTTGCCGCCTCGCTTTCAAATAAAGGTGTTGAGTTTAGACACAGACTTTAGTCTATGAGTAAGCGCCTGTTGTGGCGTGAAACATGTTAGGCTGTCTGTTACCTTCAATGCCTTGTCTGCATACATTCTTTTAAATGTTCTAATAAAGTGTTATTGCTTTTAAACACTTTGCGGTTTGGAGAGTGCCTGCCTATTTTTGCTTTTGCTATTATCTACGGTTTGATCCTCCGCTACAGGCTACGGCACTCCAGGAGGTCAGGAGTCCAACGCCCCATATAGATTCAGGGGTTTCCGGGTCAGGAGCCGCTTGCCAAGGTTGCGGTAATCTCTACACTGCATGGTTAATAAATTTAATATAGGTTGCGGCAGGGTCCGGGAGCGGCGGTTTAGGGGTTAAACTATTTATTTAGTTGCGGCGAGGTGTGGGATCGGCAGGATAGGGGTTAATAACTTTATTATAGAGGGCGGCGGTATAGGGGGGGCAGGATAGGGGTTACTAGGTATAATGTAGGTTGCAGCGGTGTCCGGGAGCGGCGGTTTAGGAGTTAATACATTCATTATAGTTGCTGCGGGGTCAGGGAGCGGCGGTTTAGGGGTTAATATGTATAGTGTAGCTTGCGGTGGGCTCCGGGAGCGGCGGTTTAGGGGGTAATACATTTATTTAGTTGCGGCGGTGTAGGGGGGACAGCTTAGGGGTGTTTAGACTCGGGGTACATGTTAGGGTGTTAGGTGCAGACATCTCCCATAGAAATCAATGGGATGTCTGGCAGCAGCGAACATGAACTTTCGCTATGGTCAGACTCCCATTGATTCCTATGGGATCCGCCGCCTCCAGGGCGGTGGATTGAAAACCAGGTACGCTGGGCTGGAAAATTGCCGAGCGTACCTGCTAGTTTTTTGATAACTAGCAAAAGTAGTCAGATTGTGCCGCACTTGTGTGCGGAACATCTGGAGTGACGTAAGAATCGATCTGTGTCGGATTGAGTCCGGCGGATCGAAGCTTACGTCACAAAATTCTACTTTTGCCGGTATCTAGGGCTTGATAACTAAGGCGAATCAGCCTCGCCACAAATATGCTGCAGAATTCCAGCGTATTTGAGGTTGACGGCTTGATAACTAGGCCCCATTAAAGTTGGCATTGTTTGATAATATGGAGCATTTAAGTTGGTTAATGAAAATGTAATTTTCTGTGTAAACTTTACTAACATGACCTTGTTATTATGATAATTTATTTCAAGCAATATTATTATTGATGTTGCCTTCGATATTCAGCGGCATCTTGTAACGTATGGATGACAGTAAGATCAGTATTATGAAACAAACACAGGTTATTTAAGGGACACTGAGCTAGATTCATAGATGCTTGATGACATCATGTTTATAAATCATTAAGACTCATTTCAGCTTTCTTTTCTAGATAATCGCAAGTTAAATGGCCCTGTATGATATCCAAGACAAAAGTTCATAAAAGCAGCAGAATTAGGCTGCAAGTAATTTTGTCACTTCCTCACCCAGTACAAAAACAAATTATATATCCACTACGATAGGCTGAAGTTTTCCATATAGCAATACAAAGTGGTCTTCTCCCCGCTTTGTTGGATGGTGGGGGGAGTGGAGGGGTGGTGTGGGTTTTTTTCTTTTCTTTCCTTCTCTTTTGTGTTTCTTCCCTTTGTGTGTGTGTGTTCTCCTGAATATAACTTGAAAATGTCAATATACAAAGATAGGGGTATGATCTGTCAGCCATTTATTAATAATTCCAAGTATAATTTTTGGTATTGTAGACAGGCAGTAAGACTTTATATTTGTTAAAGCCAGCCGACATGCGTTCTACAAAGTGTATTGGTTGGGAAGTTATGGCAAATTATTTGGATGCGGTATCTTATTACTGTTATACTGTTTACTGTTTCTTTCTTTTCGCTCTTTATAATACCGACTAAAGGCAATTTTTTTTTGTGATATTTATATTGACAGATAAATAAAGAGGGGGGAAAAAAGCAGCAGAATGTTATAAAACAATCATTTATTAAATTTAGTAAAACAGTGTTGAAAAGCTCATTAAAATGATCCATCAGGAATTGAGAGCCATATTCATAGCCCATGATATGTCACACATCAAGCATGAACCGATAGAAACGAAAAATCAAAACAACACTTTAGAAACTCATTTGTAAAACAGGGTTTGTAAATACATGTGAATGTTAAATATTCTGTCTATTTGATTTTGTTATGTTAAATTAGTCTTGCTCGAAAGAAAGCTATTTGTATCTCTTATATCACAGATTGGAAGAAAAAAAAAAAAGATAACGGTGGTCTTTCTCAAGGCGTGTTTGGGATTTTTCATAATTTAGCATG
Organism: Bombina bombina; assembly: GCF_027579735.1. Taxonomy (NCBI): domain Eukaryota; kingdom Metazoa; phylum Chordata; class Amphibia; order Anura; family Bombinatoridae; genus Bombina; species Bombina bombina. Next base: position 63,241,782 of record NC_069508.1, read on the forward strand.
TGATATTAAAAAAGATGTCGTTGCCCAAGTGAAGTATCTTGGAGACTTCCTAAAATGTTTAATAGAGAAATTGCTTAACGTTGCTTAACCTACAAGTCCTGTATCATGTCTCATTAGGAAGGCAATAAAAACATGTTTTTGAATAAACCCTGTATCTACTCTTCTACACCACACAACCCACTGAATATTAATTAAATGCATACAAAATCAGAGATTTAGTCAACTTACAAGAAGGCTAACCACTATTAAGCATAAACTGCATTGTTATGCAGTTGTTATCTGATAAATCCAAATATGGTTAGATATGTAGCAGAGTTAGCCTTGATTAGGCGCCAGGGTGTATTTCAAGATCTGAGAATTGTAACATTTTCATAGCTAAATTACATGAAAAGGGGGTAAAATAAATAATAAAGTAGATAGATAGATAGATAGATAGATAGATAGATAGATAGATAGATAGATAGATAGATAGATAGAACAGTGATTTTCAAAAAATGTTTTGCCGTGGCACACTTTTTTACATTAAAAAATCCTGCGGCACACCACCATCCCAAAATTTTACAAAATCACACATTGTAGCCTAATACAGCATATATTATACATCATAATGATTGTCTGTGAATGAATGTCAATATGTCATGGTTGTAAATGATGCCTGTCTGTCTGCCTGATGATCCTGTCACATCAAAACAAGCAAAATTTAAAAAATATGTCACACTGTTCTCAGTCTGCCGCGGTACACCTGAGGATCTCTCACGGCACACTAGTGTGCCGTAGCACGCTGGTTGAAAAACACTGAGATAGAAAATATATTCATCACTTTCTTCAGCTATTTCTTTCTAAGCTTTGCCAACGTATGATACACTAAAACTTTTAATAGATTCACATGAAACAAAAAGAGTAATTTAATTCAGAGTTAGTCATGCACAGCATTTTAAAATGATTTTTAAATGATTTAAGCTCATTTCACTTCCATGAAATATTGATGGAGATTTTAACAAAATTACAATAATTAGATCATGTTATCAAACTGCAATGTGACAGTTTACGTATAAACACAAAAGGTTAGATTAAGAGTGGAGAGCTATTTAGCGCTTCTGCTGGAGTATAAACAAGGCTGGATGGAGGCTTTTTGCGTGCGTTGGGTTGCGCTCGTATTACGAGTAAAAATTTTGCGCACAAGTCCTAACCCGACATGCTCAGAAAGTGGAGCTTAGAATAGCATGAATGTGCTAACGTATTCCCCCATAGACAATGGTCCATGACAACTGGAAATAAACTTACACCTATACTTTCCTGATAACCTGATTGCATTTAACCAAGTGCGCTCAATCTGACATGAAATATGAATATTTCACATTCCAATGTTCTTCACAAAAAAAGAATATATTCTATGTGTGTATATATATATATATATATATATATATATAAAACATGGAAATAGACTGCACTCTCAAACTGGACCAGGTACACAATATTATCAATTCACTTCCTCTCTCTCTACTAATTATTCATTATCCCTGGATGCCTCTTTTGTAAGAAAATAATAATTGTAGTCGCTTTTCTCTGCATAACATATTAACCACCAAACACTGCTAAACCCCTCTCTAGTTTTTTTTAGTTTTTCATATTTTTATGGATAAACAGACCTTATGGTCCCATCATAGACTTTTGAGCGAAAGAAGTAACCAATATTCTCTTCCAACATCATATATGTTTCTCATTCCTTACTTCCCCATAGGTATTTATTACACCAATAAAATAACTCAAGTAAAAATACTATTTGGGTACATCTTTCACATAACGACACCTACCCACAACTTACATCTTGGTCTATCCTAATATTCTTCGTAACCCAACAAAGCCATAACATCAGACAGGATGTTTTTTTATATAAGAGTTTTTATTGACATACATCTCGTTAACACGTATATATATATATATATATATATATATATACAGCTTTACTTGCTTAAAAATAATGTGACTCTAAAACATATAACTTTATTCTAACCACTACATGGTTAAGGACTAGGTGTTGAGCTGTCACCCAATCATAGAGGTCCGTCATAGACACATGCCCATCCACTTACATTCATACACATTGCAGTTTATTTATCCATCCGGGTTCAACATACACATGACCGGATTAGACGAATCACCACTTACTATAACACTATCATTCATAAAATGAAATCACGTGACCCTCTCTAACCCAATCTGAACAACCTGTAACCCCGGGAATGACGACACACATTCTCCTATTTTACCAGTGTTGTGCAGCGCCACTCATCATTCCATCTCTGAGGAAGAAGGTTTAAAGTTATTTCCTTTGAAATGCAATGTAAAATATGTGTTTTGCACATTGATTTCGGTTTTAAAGGGGTCAGATTAGTGCACGTGAAGTATTGCATCAAATATAATATATATATATATACAGGGAGTGCAGAATTATTAGGCAAATGAGTATTTTGACCACATCATCCTCTTTATGCATGTTGTCTTACTCCAAGCTGTATAGGCTCGAAAGCCTACTACCAATTAAGCATATTAGGTGATGTGCATCTCTGTAATGAGAAGGGGTGTGGTCTAATGACATCCACACCCTATATCAGGTGTGCATAATTATTAGGCAACTTCCTTTCCTTTGGCAAAATGGGTCAAAAGAAGGACTTGACAGGCTCAGAAAAGTCAAAAATAGTGAGATATCTTGCAGAGGGATGCAGCACTCTTAAAATTGCAAAGCTTCTGAAGCGTGATCATCGAACAATCAAGCGTTTCATTCAAAATAGTCAACAGGGTCGCAAGAAGCGTGTGGAAAAACCAAGGCGCAAAATAACTGCCCATGAAAGGAGAAAAGTCAAGCGTGCAGCTGCCAAGGTGCCACTTGCCACCAGTTTGGCCATATTTCAGAGCTGCAACATCACTGGAGTGCCCAAAAGCACAAGATGTGCAATACTCAGAGACATGGCCAAGGTAAGAAAGGCTGAAAGACGACCACCACTGAACAAGACACACAAGCTGAAACGTCAAGACTGGGCCAAGAAATATCTCAAGACTGATTTTTCTAAGGTTTTATGGACTGATGAAATGAGAGTGAGTCTTGATGGGCCAGATGGATGGGCCCGTGGCTGGATTGGTAAAGGGCAGAGAGCTCCAGTCCGACTCAGACGCCAGCTAGGTGGAGGTGGAGTACTGGTTTGGGCTGGTATCATCAAATATGAGCTTGTGGGGCCTTTTCGGGTTGAGGATGGAGTCAAGCTCAACTCCCAGTCCTACTGCCAGTTTCTGGAAGACACCTTCTTCAAGCAGTGGTACAGGAAGAAGTCTGCATCCTTCAAGAAAAACATGATTTTCATGCAGGACAATGCTCCATCACACGCGTCCAAGTACTCCACAGCGTGGCTGGCAAGAAAGGGTATAAAAGAAGAAAATCTAATGACATGGCCTCCTTGTTCACCTGATCTGAACCCCATTGAGAACCTGTGGTCCATCATCAAATGTGAGATTTACAAGGAGGTAAAACAGTACACCTCTCTGAACAGTTTCTGGGAGGCTGTGGTTGCTGCTGCACGCAATGTTGATGGTGAACAGATCAAAACACTGACAGAATCCATGGATGGCAGGCTTTTGAGTGTCCTTGCAAAGAAAGGTGGCTATATTGGTCACTGATTTGTTTTTGTTTTGTTTTTGAATGTCAGAAATGTATATTTGTGAATGTTGAGATGTTATATTGGTTTCACTGGTAAAAATAAATAATTGAAATGGGTATATATTTGTTTTTTGTTAAGTTGCCTAATAATTATGCACAGTAATAGTCACCTGCACACACAGATATCCCCCTAAAATAGCTAAAACTAAAAACAAACTAAAAACTACTTCCAAAAATATTCAGCTTTGATATTAATGAGTTTTTTGGGTTCATTGAGAACATGGTTGTTGTTCAATAATAAAATTAATCAAAAATACAACTTGCCTAATAATTCTGCACTCCCTGTATATATATATATATATATATATATATATATATATATATATATGATACAAGAAAGAAGGCGAGGACTCAGGAACTTGAAGCCAGGTGACTTTATTCGATATACAGGGTGAGTAGCACTAACACAGGTGTGCAAGGGGTGCTAGATCTGACGCGTTTCGCGCATGCTCACATGCGCTTCATACACAGTATATTAAAAATTATTATTCTAATTTGTATATATTTTACAGTATGTTAAATAATTTTAAATATATACTGTATATATTTTTTTAATAATTTACAATAACGTTTTCATGTGCGCTAACCCGTCTGTGTTAAAACCAAAATTGCAAAACACGATGCATATTTTACATCCCAATGTTCTTCACATAGAAAAGAATGTACTTTGTATTATTAAATATATATATATATATATATATATATATATATATATATATATATATATATATATATATATAATTACACTGTTCATGTAAAATACATATCTATACCTTTATATCTATGTATAGATATATACAGATATATATAGAAATATTCATTTACAATAAAAGGGTATTATCCTGTAAATGAAGAACATTGGAAAGATAAATATGTACAGTACATATACAGTAAAACAAATATTTAAATACATATGTATACACATACACTTACCGGCCACTTTATTAGGTACACCTGTTCAATTGCTTGGTAACACAAACTGATAATCAGCCAATCACATGACAGCAACTCTATGCATTTAGGCATCTAGGGGTGGTAAAGACGACTTGCTGAAGTTCAAACGGAGCATAAGAAGCAAGGGGATTTAAAGGGACACTGTACCCAAAAAATTTCTTTCGTGACTCAGATACAGCATTCAATTTTAAGCAACTTTCTAATTTACTCCTATTATCAAATGTTCTTTATTCTCTTGGTATCTTTATTTGAAATGCAAGAATGTAAGTTTAAATGCCGGCCCATTTTTGGTGAACAACCTAGGTTGTCCTTGCTGATTGGTGGATAAATTCATCCACCAATCAAAAACTGCTGTCCAGACTGCTGAACCAAGAAAAAAGATTAGATGCCTTCTTTTTCATATAAAGATAGCAAGAGAATGAAGAAAAATTGATAATAGGAGTAAATTAGAAAGTTGCTTAAAATTGCATGCTCTATCTGAATCACAAAAGAAATTTTTTGGGTACAGTGTCCCTTTAAATGACTTTGAACGTGGCATCATGTATGTGCAGCTGACAACGTGGCATCATGTATGTGCAGCTGACAACGTGGCATCATGTATGTGCAGCTGAGAAATCTGCAGCAACTGCATGATGTTATTATGTCAATATGGACACCCTGTTGAATCTATGCCATGAAGAATTAAGGCAGTTCTGAAGGCAAAAGGGGGTCCAGCCCGGTACTGGCAAGGTGTACCTAATAAAGTGGCCAGTGAGTGTGTGTGTGTATATATATATATTGCATGTTTTTGTATTTGTTTTTGTTTTTAATTATGTTTTAATCAGTTTAATTTGTATCTAGGATCTTGCAGTTTTATTACAGTGTTGTTGTGACGGTTTGGAAGTTTACTTTGGAGTAGTAAAGGACAGGTACCATACGTGTTAGCCAGCTGGTTAGCTGCCAGTATGCCTAGAATGTCTTTGTCATTGTGTGCTTTGCACTAATGAGTGAACGCCCTTTAATTTCATCTATCTGGTGTACAGATTGTATTGTACTATTGGATTCCCTCTTTTCTTTATGTATTTTCCAGTGAGCAATAGATACCTAGTTAGTTTCACTTTACATTCAAACAGAATTTACTTGACCTTTTAGTTATGCATCATAGACAGATTTTGAGTTATCTTTAATTGTTGGTACATACTAATACATGTGTATTAACAATACCCATCACAGCTATTGCTGAATCACATTGCTTAAAGGTACATGATATTACTATATTTGTTCTTTTTAGCTGAAAGAAAATGTTTCATAATGTATTACTGTGCTTTGTTTTGTTTTGTTGCACGACAACCTGGGTTTTGAGAAACACCTTGGGTCTTCTATGAACTGAGAAGCACACACATCTTTAGACTGTCTTTATGCGTATACACGTAAACAAGCAAATTAAAGGGCAAAATCTAAGACCAGGTGATATCTATATTCAACAAGATAGGAGGTAACAGATTTTTTTACCGGTACTTCTATGCACTGAAAGTTTGTGTTTATACCCTTATACAACTGAATTAAAGCAGAGCACTAAAACATAAAGGGCTAGATAATGAGTGGAGCGCTAACAGTTATGTGCAAGCGACACGGGGCATTGGATTTTCCACTCATATTACAAGTGGAAAGTAATTTTGATTGCTTGAACACAACTGAAGTTAACGTGTGCCGGGTTAACACGTCCTCAGAGCTCTGGTTAACTATTTCCAAAAAAAGGGTCACAAAACACATCAAAAATACATTATAAAGAACAGTTACACTCACAATAACAAAATTAATTTAAAAAAAATATTGCACAAAAAAAAAGGCTCAAAGATATGACATCTCAGGTGTTAAATAAGGCAGGCAAAGGGCTTTAAGAGAGATAAATACATATACATTTCCAAATATGTATGTATGTATATATGTAAGAAAAGGCAGAAATCCATAGCAGTCCAACTTCCACTTCAGTAAAAACGTAAAAGTTTATTTGTCTCAAGTAATTTAAAAGCAGGCAAAAAGCGAAATAATTATAAAAAAAAAAGAAGCGCTCAACCTGGGAACGAGCAATAGCATAATAACTTGTTCTATGGCTAGTTACCACCCAAGAAACAGCCTCTTTTTGCTCAACATGTGCCTTTCACAGAGAAGAACTTCCCTAAAGCATATCAGTCTGATCCTGACTTTGCAGTACAGTACAGCCCTGAAATACCAGGCAATCCCTCTCTGAACGAGAGAAACAGCAAAACCCCAGACGTACGTTTTGGCCTATTGTGGGCCTCGTCAGTGAGGTGCAGCCATACCCCTCTAGGCACACTGAGCAACGGGTCCATGTCTGGATTCCCGCATCACACTTAGGGAGACTTCCCTAAGTGTCATAATTTGCATAATTAAAAAGAGAGAAGCGCTCAACCTGGGAACGAACAATAGCATAATAGCTTGTTCTATGGCTAGTTACCACCCAAGAAGCAGCCTCTTTTTGCTCAACATGTGCCTTTCACAGAGAAGAACTTTCCTAAAGCATATCAGTCTGATCCTGACTTCACAGTACAGTCCAGCCCCGAAATGCCAGGTTATCCCTCTCTGAACGAGAGAAACAGCAAAACCCCAGACGTATGTTTCGGCCTATTGTGGGCCTCGTCAGTGAGGTGCAGCCATACCCCTCGAGGCACACTGAGCAACGGGTCCACATCTGGATTCCCGCATCACACTTAGGGAGACTTCCCTAAGTGTCAAAATTTGCATAATTAAAAAGAGAGAAGCGCTCAACCTGGGAACGAACAATAGCATAATAGCTTGTTCTATGGCTAGTTACCACCCAAGAAGCAGCCTCTTTTTGCTCAACATGTGCATTTCACAGAGAAGAACTTTCCTAAAGCATATCAGTCTGATCCTGACTTCACAGTATAGTCCAGCCCCGAAATACAAGGCAATCCCTCGCTGAACGAAAGAAACAGCAAAACCCCAAACGTACATTTCGGCCCACAATAGGCCCACAATAGGCCGAAACGTACGCCTGGGGTAATACTGTTTCTCTCATTCAGAGAGGAATTGCCTGGTATTTCGGGACTGGACTGTACTGTGAAGTCAGGATCAGACTGATATGCTTCAGGAAAGTTCTTCTCTGTGAAAGGCACATGTTGAGCAAAAAGAGGCTGCTTCTTGGGTGGTAACTTGCTATAGAACAAGCTATTATGCTATTGTTCGTTCCCAGGTTGAGCGCTTCTCTTTTTTTTATTTATGCAAATTATGACACTTAGGGAAGTCTCCCTAAGTGTGATGTGGGAATCCAGACGTGGACCCGTTGCTCAGTGTGCCTAGAGGTATATGGCTGCACCTCACTGATGAGGCCCACAATAGGCCGAAACGTATGTCTGGGGTTTTGCTGTTTCTCTCATTCAGAGAGGGATTGCCTGGTATTTCGGGGCTGGACTGTACTGTGAAGTCAGGATCAGACTGATATGCTTCAGGAAAGTTCTCTGTGAAATGCACATGTTGAGCAAAAAGAGGCTACTTCTTGGGTGGTAACTTGCCATAAAACAAGCTATTATGCTACTGTTTGTTCCCAGGTTGAGCGCTTCTCTCTTTTTATTTATGCAAAAAGCAGAGTGACAATGGCTAACTCCCCGCAGGGAGTAATTTAGGCAATGAAGAGTATGGTCTGACCGGTTTCGGTCCAGGTGACCTTAATCATAGACCTAGTGGCATACAGGGTAAGCCTGTTTAGGTTAAGAACAATTTTATTGGCTAAAGGCTAATTGACTTCATTATTAACCCCTTACTATTACACTTTCTCTCCCAATAGGTAATGTATTCAATGGGAAACATAGGTGACATAATGAATTTAAGTAGATAATTAAATAATTAAATTAATACATTGACATACATGCAGGTATAGAAGAATTAGATACTTGTCTGGAAATGAGATCAGGGATACACGGGGTGGCAACTATCATACAGATCTAACCTTTAGGGACATATGCACTCTTACTTACCTTGAGGATCTATCAGGGACAGACCCGGTGGGGGGCCCGAACAGGTTAACCCAGAATAAATGCAAATCACAATCTAATTTCTATCCATTACAAGCTAGAGGAAAGTAGTTGAGGATTTGATGCACCTGGCTGAATGCAGACAGAGACACACCCCTAATTTATCAAGAGCGGAAACGGAAGCTGTTATGGCTTTACAAAACAATACAGATATTGTCAATAAAAACTCTGACAAGGAGGGGAAGTGTTGTGATTATGGATCGTGGTGCATACGTGGACGAGGCTATGAGACAACAGGATGACCCAGAGACATATCTCCCTCTAGATAGGAACCCCACAGAATTTTTTGGGGCTCAGCTTAGGAGCCTATTGGATGATGGTGTGGAAATGGGGTATCTAGACAGAAGGATCTTTTAACATCTTATAGTTGACAAACCTGTGATGCCAATTTTCCACCATCTCCCAAAGGTGCATAAGAGCCTCGAAGAAGTAAAAGGAAGACCAATTGTGGAAGGCATAGGTTCCCTCCTGGAGCCTCTGTCCAACTGGGTTGACCAGTTTTTACAGCCATTGGTACACAGACTAACCAGTTATATCAGGGACACAATGCATGTGATAACAAAGATGGAACAGATTGAGTGGAGACAGGCGTATAGTTGGCTAACGGTCAACGTTGTCTCGCTATACTCGAGTATTCCCCACAGATTTGGCTTAAGGGCAGTGGAATTCTTTCTGGATCTATATACGGACCTACCTGATGACAATAATATATTGTAATTGTCAAAATTCTTTTAGAGCATTTTTTTTTATGTTTATGGGACATTCCTATCTCCAGAGACGTGGGACCTCCTATGCCAACCTCTTTATGGGGTGGTGTGGGCAGCTCCACCTCTATGGAGATGGCAATCAGTTCAATTCCCAGGTCATCAGTTATGTACGTTATATTGACGACCTCCTATTAGTCTGGTCTGGAGACTCAAGTACTGCTCAGGAATTTGTTCATTATCTTAATGATAATGATGTTGAAATCAGCTTTACATCTGAATGGAACAATAAGAGGATCAATTTCCTGGATGTTACCTTAATTCCTATTGACATACCTGGGAAAGTAACTTCAGGAAACCTATAATGGGCAACTCCCTTCTCCATGCCAAGAGCAATCACCCAAGACACGTATTTGGGGGGATTGAAAAGGGACAGTTCATGCGAATTAAGCGAAATTGTACATTGGAAAACGATTTCCTGCGAGAGAGTGGAAAACTTGACAAACATCTCCATAACAGAGGCTATCAAAAGAAAGTGGTGGCGGGTGTCTTCGCCCAGATCCATCAAATGAATTGGGCTACTCTGCTTGAGAACAAAGCGACAACTCACTCAAAAATATCAGAGCAGAATAGAAATGACCAGATACCTCCTCCAACCAGTATAGGGAGGTATGTTCTATAATCAAGACTAATTTACCGATCCTCATGGGGGATACCCAATTGAGACCCTATGTCAAAAAGGGATGTAAGTTTGTGTACAAAAATAACTTAACTCTGGCCAGTATCCTGTCTCCTAGTCTCCTGAAAGTTGGCAGCACAGGCAGCTCATGGTTAACACATAAAGGGACCTTTAAATGTGGTAACAGAGCCTGTGGATCTTGTGACCATGTCATTGTCACAGATAAATTATATTCTGCTGATCATTCAGAGGAGTATGAGTTAAGGTTATGTGTGAACTGCACCAGTAGATTTGTAATCTGATTTGGTGTACCATTTGTTCCTGACAGTATGTTGGAAGAACAACCCAGGAGGTGGGCAAAAGAATCAAGGAACATCTATTGTATATTTCCAGTGAAAGAGCTTGCTCGGCCCTGTCCACACATTTCATAGATTTACATCATGGTAATGTTGGGTCCTTTAGGTGGCAGGCAATCGAGCAGGTAGTAAGACCACCCAGAGGTACTCGAGTATTCCCCACAGATTTGGCTTAAGGGCAGTGGAATTCTTTCTGGATCTATATACGGACCTACCTGATGACAATAATATATTGTAATTGTCAAAATTCTTTTAGAGCATTTTTTTTTATGTTTATGGGACATTCCTATCTCCAGAGACGTGGGACCTCCTATGCCAACCTCTTTATGGGGTGGTGTGGGCAGCTCCACCTCTATGGAGATGGCAATCAGTTCAATTCCCAGGTCATCAGTTATGTACGTTATATTGACGACCTCCTATTAGTCTGGTCTGGAGACTCAAGTACTGCTCAGGAATTTGTTCATTATCTTAATGATAATGATGTTGAAATCAGCTTTACATCTGAATGGAACAATAAGAGGATCAATTTCCTGGATGTTACCTTAATTCCTATTGACATACCTGGGAAAGTAACTTCAGGAAACCTATAATGGGCAACTCCCTTCTCCATGCCAAGAGCAATCACCCAAGACACGTATTTGGGGGGATTGAAAAGGGACAGTTCATGCGAATTAAGCGAAATTGTACATTGGAAAACGATTTCCTGCGAGAGAGTGGAAAACTTGACAAACATCTCCATAACAGAGGCTATCAAAAGAAAGTGGTGGCGGGTGTCTTCGCCCAGATCCATCAAATGAATTGGGCTACTCTGCTTGAGAACAAAGCGACAACTCACTCAAAAATATCAGAGCAGAATAGAAATGACCAGATACCTCCTCCAACCAGTATAGGGAGGTATGTTCTATAATCAAGACTAATTTACCGATCCTCATGGGGGATACCCAATTGAGACCCTATGTCAAAAAGGGATGTAAGTTTGTGTACAAAAATAACTTAACTCTGGCCAGTATCCTGTCTCCTAGTCTCCTGAAAGTTGGCAGCACAGGCAGCTCATGGTTAACACATAAAGGGACCTTTAAATGTGGTAACAGAGCCTGTGGATCTTGTGACCATGTCATTGTCACAGATAAATTATATTCTGCTGATCATTCAGAGGAGTATGAGTTAAGGTTATGTGTGAACTGCACCAGTAGATTTGTAATCTGATTTGGTGTACCATTTGTTCCTGACAGTATGTTGGAAGAACAACCCAGGAGGTGGGCAAAAGAATCAAGGAACATCTATTGTATATTTCCAGTGAAAGAGCTTGCTCGGCCCTGTCCACACATTTCATAGATTTACATCATGGTAATGTTGGGTCCTTTAGGTGGCAGGCAATCGAGCAGGTAGTAAGACCACCCAGAGGTGGCGATAAACTACAGATTTTAAGTCGACAGGAGATCTATTGGATCTATAAGCTTGATCATAGCTATAAAAATAAACACGTTGTCACTTGCTAACCCCCCCCACCACCACTGGTGTAGCAAGTGACAAAGTTAAAAGGGAGTAGTATAGACAGATAGGGCATAGCCTCTGACAAAGCGGGGAGGAGCCTGAGAAACGTGTAAGGCCACACCCACAACTTGTTGAAGGAGAAGTGAGTGTGAACGCAGCATGGATTAGACTGCAGCCGGCATAAACGGTTCATTCTGTGCTGTGTTATAACACGATCTCCATACATTTGAGTGCTTATTTTTACACCTATGCCCCTGGTAGCTACATAATTTCCCTTATATATACAACCTAAACAGAGTCAAGAATATCTACTGATATAGAGTGGAAACTGAACAAAAATTGATAGTCGCACCACCAAGTTACCAAAATAAAGTGCTTTTATTGAGCCAAATACCAAAAAATCAGCAACGTTTCGGACAAATGTCCTTAATCATGCATAGTTAAACAGACACTGATTCCATTCTTAAATACCTAAACAAGTCCCACCTTCCAAGTTAATTAATTCACCTGTGTACAACAGGTGCAATACCTTTACCAAATACTACCACCTAGTGGTCATACAAAAAAATCACAAGCAAATATTTTTTTCTTTTTTCTCTAAAACAACAAAGAACTTACACATAGCCAGAATATATATATAAGCAGTGCAAGCATATATGTAATACATGATATATCCCTAGATCAATACTTCATTGTATAATTTACAGCATATATTCAAATGATAAAACATGCATTACCAATATTGACAAAATATATATTTATAGAAAAATTGACCAGTCTAGTTCTTTGTTCATGCCACCTGGAAACAACGTACCTAGCTCATAAATCCAGAAAGCTTCACGTTTTTTTAAAAGTTTGACACGATCACCCCCCCTCCTAGGTTATTTAACCTGCTCAATTATTTGGAACCTTAATTGACTAAGGTTATGGCCTGCTGACAAAAAATGATGGGCTACTGGGGCATCAATTTTCTTAGTCCTAATGCAACTTTTGTGCTGGACAATGCGTTCACGTACACAGCGTGAGGTCTCCCCACATACCCCAGCCCACATGGGCATTTAATTAAATAAACAACAAAGTCAGTGTTACAGGTATAGTGCCCTTTGATGGAATATTTTTTACCTGTACTTGGATGACTAAAGGTTGGCCCTTTAATTAAACTATTACAGTTTGAACACCCTAAACAGGGAAAACTACCCAAGTTCTTCTTACCAATATATGTTTGGGCAGGACCCTTAAAGGGACCAATATCTGCCCTTACCAAAGCATCCTTTACATTTTTGCCCCTTTTAATATCAGGCATGGGGGGAATTTTAAATTCTTGAACACCTGGATTACAAGTGCTCAAAATGTGCCAATGTCTACGGAGAATTCTCAGAACCTGTTGATTCCAAGGTGCATATTGACTCACAAATACTAATCTAGAGGGTTTTTGGTCTGAAAGTTTTTTCTTTTCTAATAACATTTGTCTAGGGGTACTTAATGCATTCTCAAGGTCAGTTTCAATAACCTCACAAGGATATCCTCTTTGTAGGAAACGATCCCCCATTTCTTTAAGTCTATCCTTAACCACTGTTTCCTCAGACACAATACGTCTCACACGTAAGAACTGACTTTTAGGAAGGGATCTAACCAACGAAGGGGGATGTGCACTCTTGTAGTGCAGAAGAGTGTTGCAATCTGTTGTTTTCCTATACAGGTCTACTGTCAGGCCCGATGTACATTTTGACACAACTGTGTCCAGAAATACAACACTTTCCTCACTAGAGACTAACTTAAACCTGATGTGACTGGTAGCTGTGTTTAAATCATTAACAAGATTTACCAGGGTTCCAATGTCGCCCCCCCCCACGCCAAACACATCATCTATATAGCGCCACCAGGTGGCGCCATACGATAAAAATAAAGGATTACTATATACAAAATGTTCTTCAAACATATTCATAAAAATATTGGCGTATGTGGGGGCGACATTGGAACCCATGGCCGTACCTTGGAGCTGAAGATAATAATTATCTCCAAAAAGAAAATAATTACATCTTAAAACAATATTCAACAACTGCAAAATAAATTCTGCCTGTGGAATAGTATATCTGTCGGATTCACTCAAAACCTTTTCAACTGCTCCAATACCTGCCTCATGGGTAATAGCTGTATATAATGATGTTACATCAAGGCTAAAAAGAATGCCTTTATTCTCCTCCAATTGTAAATCACATAATTTGACCAAAAAATCTCCTGTATCTTGGATATATGAACTAGACATCACAAAAGGCCTAAGTGCTTTATCTAAATATATGGATACTCTGGATAATACTGAGCCCATGCCTGCCACAATTGGGCGGTCCGGGGGGGCTTGTAAATCCTTGTGTACTTTCGGCAATTTATACATCACTGGAGTGATGTCTTCTGATTCAAGAATAAACCTCCTTACATCTTTATTAATAATGCCATTTTTAAATGCAAAGTGAACACAAGCCTCAATCTCTTTTTTCACTTCAAAGATAGGGTTGTGGGTCAATGGTTTATAAACATCAAGATCAGATAATTGTTTTTGAATTTCCTGGACATAGTAATTCTTGTCCAATAAAACAATTGACCCACCCTTATCCGCTCCTTTCACCACCAGTTGTTTATTACTACTTAAACTGTCCAAAGCACATTTATCCTCAGATGTAAAAATTTTATTGTACCTTTGACAATTTTTATGGAACCCAGATACCTTATCCAAAGCCTCAACATCTTTTTGCACCAATTGAATATATGCTTGAACCCCAGGATTTACCTGTACAGGTGTAAATACACTCTTATTAGACAGACCTAGTGCGTTTAAATTCAATGCTGCATTAGTAACGGTTGTCACGTCTCTAACATTACTACTAGTAACATCAGGCATATCAGAAAAAAAGCTTTTTAATTTTAACATTCTAGAAAAACGGTTTAAGTTCTTTTGCAATTCAAACTTGTCACCCTTGTTTTGGGGGCAGAAGGAAAGTCCTTTATCCAGTAACTCCTGTTCTGCAGATGTTAATGTCACTTTACTTAAATTTATAGTTACATTTTGCTGCTGCAGGTGTTCCCTCTCCGACTGCCAGATGAACCCTGATGACGCTGCATCTCTCCTTTGGCGACTCCACTTATGTTTCCTGCCTCCATGCCTTTTTGGTGCAGCTCTGTGTCTGATTCCCCCGACCCGGACTCCGATGATGTGCCTTGAGAGCTGTGGGAACTGTATCTTGCACCGGATCTCTGTGCTCTGCGTCACCGGAAACCGGAAGTGTCACTGCCAATTCTGCTCCTAGGATCACTAGACCAACGATACACAGTTCCGGAGGTGTAATCACTCTCATCACGGGCAAACTTCTGTTTTTTTTCATTCCTGGATCTCCTTCTTTAAGCTATCGACTTGTGCATCAAGGGATGAAACCAATGAATCCATCTCTGCAGCAGGTAAACTCACAACCAATTCTTTTTTAATTTCTTCCATCTGGGTTATCGATTTTTTCGATCTACTTTTGCAGACATTCAACAGTTAATACCATTTAATCGAAACTGCATTTATTTAGAATCATCTCAAACTTCTGACAGTAGTCTTGATTGTCTTTCATCAAAGTGGGTCTGGTGTTCATACGTAATCCCATAGGGATACGTTTTACTCTGTGGTATTCAGCCAAAGTCACGGCATGCAGCTCAAAAGCCACATGTTTTTTTGCTTAAGTATTCCAGTTTTTTGCCTACCGCTTGTGAGGGTGAGGACTTCAAAAAGTCCCTTGAGCCGCGAATTAATGTAGTAATTCTAGCGGCCTCCATGTCTGTATACCCAAAAGTCTTTGGCTCTGTACTTTCTTGTAATATTTCCATAATCACCAGTGCACAGGAACAAATGCAGTCCAAATGGTAAAAAGTTCCAAAGATCCAGCACCTGGAATTTTTCAATTTTTGTTACCTTTACTGGGGGTATTGTGCAGTGCCCCTTAGTTTACACACTGTGTAAATCCCAGGTGCTGGATCTTTGGAACTTTTTACCATAGAGTGGAAACTGAATCGTACAGCTGGAGTGGGACTGTTACTATCTTTCAAGGCAGACGCATACCTCATATGTTTGAGGGCACCTTTGTGAGTGTAACATTGTTTTATGTTTTATAATAAAGTGTTGTTTTTAAATACTGCACTTAGATTGTGGAGGCGCTCCATTTATTCTCTGGTACAGAGTTATCCGTTGCATATTTACTAAAACCTGAGAGTGGACACTGGTGGGCTAAGAAGGAGCAGCAACCCCATTACATCCCGGACCAAGTAAAATATTTATAATCTGGACTTTATTTTAAGAACTGATGAATTTCTAAGAGACATATCACTTAACAGCTGTGTTATTAACCCTTGCACACCCATTGTTTATGTGATTTCTTTTTTCATGTGCAGAGTATTACTTCCAGTCTAAATGTCTAATTGAATAATGAGACTGTGTTTTTATCATCATTATTTTTAAATTTCCTGTGGCACTGTCCATAAGGTTGTATCTGTTAAGTTTGAGTACAGCTGACTTATATAAATTCCATTGGGGAGGCTCCCGATGTGAATATTCCCTATTTCAGGTGGTAGACCTGAGGAATTTATTGCTATATTTATGGATAGATTTATGTAATCTGATCTATCCATATATTTATGATATATTTGGTCTATTATCACCAACCTATGTATATATTGCCTATAAACCTTATGTATACACCACAATAAGCTGGTCCCATTGTCACTATATTTTCTATTATCTCTTTTTGATATGCCCTATATGGGTTGTAGTTTCTAGTGATATTTATATATGTGATATACCCTATAAGGGTTACAGGTTTTAGAGATATCCATATGTGATATACCCTATATGGGTTTTTGGGTCCCAAAGATATCCATGTGTATGGGTGTATAGATGCAAATGCACTAGATGCTGAGGTATGACGACATAAGTAATGCTGGAGCTAGGAACATATTCTCTAGAGATAGTGTATGTATGCATTGAGCTACTTATGCTCAATGTGTTTTTGCATCTTATAGGCATATATATATATATATATATATATATATATATATATATATATATATATATATATATATATATATATATATATATATATATACATACATATACATGTAGAGATTGGAACCTAATAGGACCTAGTCTATTATGTAACAGTTAGGGTTTATGTTCATATTACCTAGGGTGTTGTATCATTAAATGGATGTGCTCTCTCTTAGAATAATATTATCTGCATACATATGACTAATTCCTCTATACCTGTATGTATGTCAATGTATCAATTTAATTATTTAATTATCTACTTAAATTAATTATGTCACCTATGCTTCCCATTAAACGCAGTACCCATTGGGAGAGAAAGTGTAATATTAAGGGGTTAATAATGAAGTTAATTAGCCTTTAGCCAAAAAAATTGTCCTTAACCTTTTTTAAACAGGCTTACCCTGTATGCCACAATTATTATTATTATCGGTTATTTGTAGAGCGCCAACAGATTCCGCAGCGCTAGGTCTATAATTACGGTCACCTGGACCGAAATCGGTCAGACCATACTCTTCATTGCCCAAATTACTCCATGCGTGGAGTTAGCCATTGTCACTCTGCTTTTTGCCTGCTTTTAAATTAATTGAGATAAATAAACTTTTTTTGTTATTACTGAAGTGGAAGTTAGACTGCTGTGGATTTCTCCCTTTTCTAATATTTAACACAGAACACTGGGGTTCCATTTTTTTTCCCAGGCGGCCATGCCAACAGCCAAGAGCGAATGAAGGAATAGGCTATACACAGACCTGAGACGTCATCCAAGGATCACTTGGGGGTAGGAGAGATTGTGTTCCCGGTCCCCAAATTTAAGTGATGGTTCTTTGTCATCTGTCCGGTAAAGGTACTGGAGGAGCTATGGCCCAAGTTACACTGGATTCAACTTAACAGACATTGAGACATACATACCCCTTGTAAGGTGGTGCAACTTGTATACTTAAGGGGTTAGGAGGGATTTGATTACCCAGCCCCCAGACATTTGGAAATCTATACAGGCACAAGTCTGGTGCTACTAATAGGAGTAGATAAGGGGTGGTAATAACCACGGCACCCATTTACCCTCTACACACCGCACATAGTCTCTGTGGATGTCTAAGTTATGACTCTTTCGACCTATGGGAAACATGTTGGGTCTTTATCAAATAATCTCAGGCCTAACCCCCATCGGATATGTTTTCTCCTTCTCTTTTCCACCCATCTAGATTGTAAGTTCCCACGGGAATAGGGCCCTCAATTCCCCCTGTATTTGTCTGTAAAATGTTGTCTCTTATTGTATTGTTTCTCCGTTGTACTTCTATCCTTGTACCCATGGGCAGCGCTTTGGAATCTGTTGGCGCTTTATAAATAAAGAATAATAATAATAATAATAATAATAATAATAATGTATCTATGTATTTACAGACATATAAACACATAAATACATATGTACATGCACACACACACACATTCTATGTGGTTGTGTCATATTTTTAGTTATGTACTTTATAGCTCTCCTGCATTATTTTTATTCATCAAGCACTGAACTGTCATCTATGCACCAAGATCAGCATAGGGTGGCTATGTAAAAGGTACCAATCTCTGTATTTTTAATATACATTCTCTTGCAAAGTGCAATAAATTGTATTCTAGAGATGCATGAAAGAAATATAAATTCATATTCCTAACTGAGCTGTCATATGTCCCCTACAGAGTTGGTCAGAGTCATAGAAAGAAAATGTTGATTGATTCCCTCTAAACTAATTATGGAGTTGGGCATGCACATCACTTTGATGTAACATAATTGTAATTTATTTCTGAGAAATGTTTGTGCCGGTTTTTCTCAAATAAATGATTGTGGTGGTTTTCAAATTAGATTTAGAATATTGTGCAGGCGATAACGTATTTCCCATAGAAGTCAATAGAGCAAAAAAAAAATGAAAAAAACCCTACTCGCACGCTAACCCAAACTCACATTTTCAAGGGCGCTAACCCAACATGAATAGATGAATGTTTCACATTCCAATGTTCTTCACATTGAACAATATGTATTAAAAAATACATATTTCTATATATATATATCTGATGATATTCTGGTAACATATATATCTATAGCTATATATATATATATATATATATATATAGATTATTATATAGAGGAATAATATATATATATATATATATATATATATATATATATATATATATATATATATATATATATATATAGGAATATCTATTTATAAATACATAGAACATATTCTGCTATGTGCAGAACATTGGAATGTGAAATATTTATAGTGAATACATAGTTAAAACCATTATTAATTATGAATATTGCATAAATATGATTTTTTTATGTGAAGGTAAACTTTGATGAATAAAAGCCTGTTTTTTAAAAAATACTATTAAAAACAGTTGCACTTTCATTCATCAAAGTTTAAAAAGCAGCCGTTTTGATTAAAAACTTGCCTTTGTTCTTTTAACAGCCAGAGCAGCTTTCCCCACCTGGAGATCCTCTCTTCACACGTCATCAATGACTAATCCGGCTTCCTCCAATCATGGCTTTCCCCCCAGGGGAGTAATTGCCTGAGGCCATGCCATGATTGGAGGAAGCCGGATTAGTCATTGCTGACGTGTGAAGAGAGGATCTCCGGGTGGGGGACACAACAGTGCTGCTCTGGCTGTGAAAAGAACAAAGGTACGTTTTTAAACAAAGCAGCTGCTTTCTAAACTTTGATGAATGAAAGTGCCCCTGTTTTCAATAGTATATTTAAAAACCGGGCTTTCATTCATAAAAGTTTGCCTTCATTTTAACTGCAAAGAACTAAGGCACTTATATATATATATGTCTGTAAATATATATAGTCATATGTAAGGAAATTGAGGGAATAAATAGTATAGCAATTCGTTATTCCATAAATGCACACACTTGGTGACCTGCAGAGGGACTTCACAACCAGGGCCCATGACCCGTTCGCCTTTCCTCCCACTAAGTCAGCTTCTCAGCTGTTGAGATTCTCCTCATGCATACATGCACACGCCCTGGAAAACGTCAGCGTCGGGGTGAGGGGTTAGATGTGACTCACAGTAAGGGTACACGGTGCTCTGTGTGAGGAATCCGATCCACTGGATACATTGTCAACATGAAAGGAAGAAACGACCGGCTCCTCATATAATATAAAATGGCACTTTTTTTGTTTCAATATTAAAAACCTTTAGAAGCTCCAAAGTAGTAATCCATAGCGGGTGCAGCACTAGGGCTTATGCATTTTGGCTGGTTAGCTGTAGTCATAGCTCCAAAGTAGTAATCCATAGAGGGTGCAGCACTAGGGGTTACGCATTTTGGCTGGTAAGCCGTAGTCATAGCCTGTCTCATAATAATACCATCTAATTTTTATTAGATGGTATTATTATGAGTGCAGCAGTACTTGTATTTTTGATGTGTTTTGTAAGACTTTTTTGTTTCGCAAAACAGTTAACCAGAGCTCTGATTAACTGCATGTTAACATTCAGTTAATCAGATGAGTGTTAACTTCAAATGCGCTCAAGCAATCACGTTTACTTTCATCTTGTAATAAGAGTGCAATTTAACCCGATAACACTTGCTCGCAAACATTTGGGCTCCACTAGTAATCTGGCCCATAAACAAAAAACTCTAATAAATTAAGGGGCGGAGCTAGCCAGTGCCTAGGATAGATGCAGTTTAGTCTGCACCGGAGCACTTTAAAGCACCTTAAGATGGGAAGCAATTACTCACCGTGATACGGCTGAGCTCAGATAAGTGAATCCTCCACCATATGGCCTAGAAGTGCAGCTCAACCCCATATAAACTAGAGGCAAGTGAGTAAAAGTCGAGACCTCATCGAGACCACATCTGAATCAATGAAACGGACATGAATCACTGTGAGTAACTATAGTCTCACTTAATGCTACATATAGAAGGCAAACCTCACTAGACAACATGGTCTTAAAGGACTTATTTCAGATCTCCTGCACGCTTTTAATAACACATGAAGCATAGAAGGGGCACATACACAATATAAAAGCATAGCAAAGGCCTATAATATGCTCTGGGAGTACAAAAGTCACCAGAATCTTTAACTTTGCAGCAATCTCACTTGGCAGCATAGAACTAATTCATATTGTACAGAATTTACCAGCTTGTTGGATAGGCCGTATACACAGAACCTCCCAAATAAAAGGACTGCAATATGTCAAAACGACGGGTTCAAAGGGCTGACAAATTAAACTAAAGTCTATCTACAAATCCACCCAAGGTACATCATTTTTCTAAGACTATGGACACTGCAATGGCTGAAACTTCTAACAAAAATAAAAGGGCTCATCATGATATGTCTGACTCAGAAATGGATACTGAAACAGACGCCCCTATAACTAAGGCAGATCTACAGGCCCTACCCTCCAAAGAGGATTTTGCTGCATTTATCACAAAAGTCAGCAACATGATTAAAAACAGCCTATCAGAGGTCAAAAAGGAAATTAGTGGCATAGGAAGCTGTATTGTCAAGCTAGAGGAAGATGTGGCACACACAGACAGAATGTTAGACACTCAAATCTGTCAAACATCCCACAACTCCTCTTTGATACAACAATTACAGGATCAGGTCAAAGACTTGTATAATAGAGGGAGGCACAGAACAATAGGATCAGAAGCATACCTGAAACCGTCAAATCAACTGAACTCTTAGGTTATTTTTAAAACTTATTCAAAGTGATAATGGGCAGTGAAGGGGGCATTGAATATCCACTGGACCACTACCACTGTGCCCTTAGACCCCCTCCTAAGGATTCATCCCTACCTAGATGTTGTTCTTAAAGTCACAAGTTTCAGAGACAAGGAGAACATCCTTGTGGCAGCGAAAATGAATCTCCCATTTAGCACGAGTGAAGTCATCTCCAAATCTATGCTGACCTCAGCCAGCTAACTCTAACAAAGAGGAAAGAGGCCAGATACCTCACATTACACCTTAGAGACCTGGGCATCCCCTACAAATGGGGCTTTCCCTTCTGCCTGAAAGTTACCAAGAACGGCAAGCCAGTCATCTACAAAACACCGGCTGCAGATCAAGACACCTTCTCCTCCACCACCTCAAGATGATGCTCAAAATACGGAAACCCCTAAGCAGCGAAGACAGAATTGGACTGAGGTTTCCTACAAAAAGAAGAATAAAAGCTCATCACTTCTACCTTTATCCACCCCAACTGGGGACAAAACCCCAATTACCTGTGGAAATGTTAGATTGCTTTATGGATTTGTTTGATACTTTAGTTATAAATTAAGATGATTGACAATTTATAACCTGTATGGCATAGTTATTTCAAATCAATGAACACATAAAAATGACCATAATACCTCATTGCCCCCAGAGCAAAGAGTGACTTATCTTATCCACCAATCCCCTACTATGGAACCCATATTGAATCCTTCCCCTTTAATAAGACCCTTCCCTACACCTCCCTCCTCTCCTCCCGTTGATACTTCCCCTCCCAATAGACAAATCTATCTATTGCTAACAGTCATCTACTCTAAGTAGATAACATCTTATAAAGTCACAAAACTAAGCATTTGAGACCCTTATATCCTTCCCACCCTATACTTAGAATAAGCCAACCATCTACCAAAAGTTGTAGTTGTTACTTTAACCCCTCTCGTCCATAGATATTTGCTATGGTTTTGTTAATTGTTTGTTTATTTGTTTATATTTTAATGTTGTTATATTTACATTTGTTTTAATTATTACAGTTTGCAAATGTACCATCAGAGAACTAAAATGCTTCCAATATCCCTCCTCTTCTCCTCTCTTACTTCCTCTTCTTGGCCTGGCTGAGGCCAATTCAACTCTGAACAAGATGTGGTGCAGGTAAGCGCTCCGCAACACATGACACATTATAGACAGATAGTGTACCAGATACTCACTCGTCATCCATTCAACATTGTAATTCCTATGGTAACGATTCCACAACACAAATTATATATACATTTCAACCTCCTAATACATTGGGGGACAACATTTTAGGCTAATTTCACTAAACTATGCTCAAGAATAGTGGAACTAGAGTTGTTCCACTGAAAAGTATGCACGTTTAGCACTCTGGTGCCTAGACTCAAGGCCTAGCTTACCTGATAATAATAAAATATAACTTTTATTGGTATATTAAAATTTGAAACAAAAAACAAAAACCACACTCAAATAGTTAAAATCACAAGTGACAATTAGAACCTCAATGTGAATTTGTGTGATATTGGTTATGTAACTATAACCAATATAAATAAATAATTTCTAATGCCTGAAATAAGTAGCTCAGATTCAGTGAAATTAAGGAGTACTATATATTGTGTAGGCTTGTGGCAAGATAGGTTTGTTGGGCACAGAATAATATCTGTGTTGGTATGTGTATTCTACAATACTTGCAATGTGTTCTCACACTCAAGTAGAATAGTATAGTTCTTACATACATCCCACTGATATTACTTTCAATTGCTATAATATTGCTAGCTCACAGTGGTTTTAAATAAAAATATTAATATTGGTTCTTGACGAGTGGCGATACTCAATGTTGACAGCTATAAAGTTAAGTGATTTGAGTCGTCGTTCAATCACTGTTATAGAGTCCCAATATCATTAATGTAATAGTATTGTTATATAATGATCTTGCCCATGATCACATACTGTATGGCTACTTTATTATTAGTAATATTGAAATAGTGGTTAATAACGAATGTAGTAATGTACGTATACCAATATTTGATCCACAGTGTTATAATGACAGTATTGTCTGAGTGTCTCCAGAGGTATGACACTCTGGTGGGATAATTGCTCGGCTATCAAATTGTAAGTCAGTAATATGATATCTACTGTCGTTGGTCCACCAAGTCTACTCTACTGTCACTTCACATAACATTCTTGTAATTGTAACGTGTGATAACACTCATCTATCAGTTACTGTGACATATATAGATATATTTCAGTGATTAACGTATATGTTTTTTACTATTATCCTATATCAATTGACATTAGATGTAATCATATAAGTATATTAGCCATTATTTGGTTAGAGGTATGAACAATATCGTTATGAGCTGACCATTGAGTTTATTAGAGTTGCGAGTACAGATGTACTGATATTCCGTGTGCTGTCAGTATTTGTGCTATTGGCTCGTAGTAAAAGTTGTTATATCCAATATGTGCCGATACCCGGCCCACAATGTAACAAGTGTCACTATATGAATAGTATTCCTTAATTAGGATAGTGCTATCTACGGTAACACTATAGTATGGGAGGGGAGTTATGACAAATTAAAGGAATTCTTAAACCACCTGAATAATAGCAACTTAAATATAAAACTCACATATGAGGCAAGCCAAATGAAAATAAATTTTCTATATGTCACAATATATAAAAATATTGAGGGTGATATTAAAACAGATCTCTACAGAAAAAAAGACTGCAACAAACAACTTATTGCACAAGACAAGTGCCCATGCACCAGGAACCACTAAGAGTTTACCTGTCGGTGAATTCTTGAGAATTCAAAGAAACTGCTCAGATGAACAGACATTCAGAATAAGAGCACAAGAATTAACAGACAGGCTAATCCAACGAGGGTATAGTAAGAGAAAGATCAAAGAGGCAAAATACAGAGCATTGCATACCAATCGGAAAGAGTTATTGTACAAAAAAAAAAAACAGGATCACAAGTCCCCAGACTCATCCTTACTTACAGTGATCAAACTCCTGAGGTAGTGAAAATCATTAACAAATACTGGAACATTCTAATGACCAATCCAATAGTAAAATCAGAATTAGGTGACAAACCATCGATTGGTTATAGACGTTAAAAAATATCAAAGATTTAATCAGTAGTAGTCATCTGCAGACCAAAAAAAAAACAGATCAGCATTCAGACCAGGCTCATATAAATGTGAAAATTGCAGCACATGTAAATATATGATACCAACTACCGAAGTGATGGACAGATTTGAAGTAAGACACACTATCAAAAGGTATATCAGCTGCAACACTGAAGGAGTGATCTATGCTCTACGTTGCAGCTGTAACCTTATCTACATAGGGATGACGTCACGAAAACTAAGAACTAGACTAATGGAACACCTATGTAACATCAAAAATGCAGCAAGAGATATATAAAATGGCAAAACTCCTACCAGTGTAGCCATGCATTTCTTAAAGTACCATCAGTCTAATAAGGAAGAATTACGATGCTGGAGCATTGAAAAAGTCAGTCTAGGAATTAGAGGAGGTGATCTAGAATCAGCACTTTTAAAAGCTGAGAGTAGATGGATTTACCTACTTAATACTGTCTTTCCCAAAGGCATGAATGAACAAAACAATTATTATAATTTTCTATAGTATATAAGTGACAAGTGACAAATTATCAAACACAATTTTGATAAAAATAGTATTATTGTGATAACCACAGAAATCACATTTCAAGTAAATATATTTACACGTCCCTCATCTTCCATTACTCATTCAATCTTCACCACACATTGTATAATTATCACTAGTATCCAGAACACATATCACTAACAATACATTTATTGGCACAAATATACGATATATACATTATAGCAGATACCTGATTCTTAGTCACAATTAATTTTAAGGTGAATTGATTATATTCATATATTGCAGGTTTATTCAATACTAACCTCTTATTTGATTGAGGTTATGTACAGGACATTATTTATCTAGCACACCTCGATTTACACAATCCTCTCACCAATACCACATTGGCACTTTCCCCTCACCACCCCCCCTCCCACATTTGTAGTAATATGTATCACTTTCCCCATTTTGTAGTATTCATCACCATTCACGTCCTTTTATATAAAAGATATATTCTTTATTAATATTTTTTCCATACAATTTTCATTGATAGTATTTATAATCTTAATATACATTTTTATAATTTACACACACATTTTTGTATTTATATAATAGTATTACACGTTACACAACATTACACTGATCATTCTTCTTTTCTAAGCTATAGAACAAGATTGGATACAAATTCATATTCATATGAACAATAGAAAATTCATATAGAATTATCTGCACTATAAACATCAAATGTCTAATATTCGAGACACCAGCAGGTATTATATAATAGATAAGATTACACACAGATACTGAGGTAATATACATCAAACCCATAAAAATATTCAGAATTATGATAACAATAGAAATGATAATGTTGTAGTTCTACTAACTATCAGCTTAATATGTCCTTAGTAAGTGAAATCAATAGTCAACATGATATTAAGACTATATTTTATAAATAATAATTGTTATGTGAAAAGGCAAGCAATATAACTCCGAAATTGACTCCTGACCATTAAGACTTATTCAAATGATCATATAATACTTGTTTATTGGGATTCAAGAACGCTAAATCGAATATCAGGTATACACCACCTTTAAACCACAGGCAGCCAAGTTGAGTGACACCTGCAATAGCGAATGTCAACATCGGAGAGGCTGTACTTCCGGATATGAAAAGACATAAATATGCACACACCGGGCGGCTCGCTGCCTTTGAAAAAGCCCGGAAAGGGCGAAACACAACTATAGTGTTACCGTATATAGCACTATCCTAATTAAGGAATACTATTCATATAGTGACACTTGTTACATTGTGGGCCGAGTATCGGCACATATTGGATATAACAACTTTTACTACGAGCCAATAGCACAAATACTGACAGCACACGGAATATCAGTACATCTGTACTCGCAATTCTAATAAACTCAGTGGTCAGCTCATAACGATATTGTTCATACCTCTAACCAAATAATGACTAATATACTTATATGATTACATCTAATGTCAATTGATATAGGATAATAGTAAAAAACATATACGTTAATCGCTGAAATATATCTATATATGTCACAGTAACTGATAGATGAGTGTTATCACACGTTACAATTACAAGAAGGTTATGTGAAGTGACAGTAGAGTAGACTTGGTGGACCAACGACAGTAGATATAATATTACTGACTTACAATTTGATAGCCGAGCAATTATCCAACCAGATTGTCATACCTCTGGAGACACACAGACAATACTGTAATTATAACACTGTGGATCAAATACTGGTATACATTACTACATTCATTATTAACCACTATTTCAATATTACTAATAATAAAGTAGCCATACAGTATGTGATCATGGGCAAGATAATTATATAACAATACTATCACATTAATGATATTGGGACTCTATAACAGTGATTGAACGACGACTCAAATCACTTAACTTTATAGCTGCCAACATTGAGTATCGCCACTCGTCAAGAACCAATATTAATATTTTTATTTAAAACCACTGTGAGCTAGCTACCCATATTATAGCAATTGAAAGTAATATCAGTAAGAACGGCACGTACTATACAGCCACATTATTAGCGATTATAGACCACACTGAGATGTGAGTCTTGAATATATAGTGGAACAATATATAAGTGGCCCATTCAGGCTCACATTGCTCATAAGTATCAGAGATATTGGTAATGAACTATATTATTATGCAGTATAATTCTACTTGAGTGCGAAAACACATTGCAAGTATTGTAGAATACACATACCAACACAGATATTATTCTGTGCCCAACAAACCTATCTTGCCACAAGCCTACACACTATATAGTACTCCTTAATATCACCGAATCTGAGCTACTTATTTCAGGCCATAGAAATTATTGATTTATATTGGTTATAGTTACATAACCAATATCACACAAATTCACATTGAGGTTCTAATTGTCACTTGTGATTTTAACTATTTGAGTGTGGTTTTTGTTTTTTGTTTCACATTTTAATATACCAATAAAAGTTATATTTTATTATTATCAGGTAAGCTAGGCCTTGAGTCTAGGCACCAGAGTGCTAAACGTGCATACTTTTCAGTGGAACAACTCTAGTTCCACCATCCTTGAACATAGTTTAACTTATGCACAAGCACCTACCCACTGAATTAATTCAAACGATAGAGTTGAAAATTGAAACAACTATACATTAAATTTTCACCATATTAATACTTGAACCAAGTGGGGTCTCGTCAGTAGTAGTGCCATTGTTAACCCTCTCTTTGTATAATTTCACTAAACGCCAAGGGACTAAATTCTCCAACTAAGCACTTGGTGGCCCTGTCATGGTTTAAAAAATCAAAAGCGGATATTGTTTTCATTCAAGAGACACATCTTCCCAGGGACTCCCAACCAGGTTTTTCAAGTAGAGATTTTCCAATAAGTAATTTTGCATCAAATATAAAGAAAAAAGGTGGTGTGGGGATACTACTACACAGATCCCTCCCATTTCAGTTGCTGACAGTAGATTCGAACCATGGGGCAGATGGCTTATACTAGTAGGAATTTTTCATAACAGACCAATAACTCTAGTGAACGCTTATGCACCAAACACCAAATAAGCCAAATTCCTCCATAGACTTACTGAAAGGGTACAACAAAATCAAAAAGGCTCCCTTATACTAGCAGGGGACCTAAATATAGCATTGGATCCAACCATCAACTGTTCTGCTGGTCATAGTGGCATCTCCCTGAAAGCATTAACAGATATAGGCACATATCTTCATTCTTTAGCACTGATTGGCACTTGGCAGACCAAACATACAGGACAGCATTTTTTTAATTTTTATTCTAACTCTCATAATAGTTGCTCGAGGATAGATTACATTTTTATGGATCAAAATAGTTATAGCCTATTTAAGGAC
Source organism: Bombina bombina (assembly GCF_027579735.1). NCBI lineage: Eukaryota > Metazoa > Chordata > Amphibia > Anura > Bombinatoridae > Bombina > Bombina bombina. The sequence continues at coordinate 63,270,566 of NC_069508.1, forward strand.
TCAGATAAAGAACCCACTAGTTGGACCACTCCATGGTTAGCTTGAACATGAATTGGTCAGACACCCCGCTGACTACATTCCAGTGGAGACTGGATGACTATTTGCTTCAAAATCCTATTTTAAGTAAAAATATATATCTGAGTCAATCACAGAATATTTTCAATTAAATGATTCCTCAGTAATATCCCCTCATACTCTATAGTAAGCCCATAAAACTGTATTACGAGGTGAGTTTATTAAGTACAAGACTCACATCACCAAACAATATCGTACAACCTATGCAAACATTATAGTCAAGATACGTGACCTAGAAGCACAGCACAAAATAAATCCTTTAGATTCCACTTTTGCTTCACAGTAAAGGAAAGTAAGAAACTAACTCAACCACTTACTCTACAGGGAAGCTCAACAGAAAGCTCTTCAGCTTAATTTTTTTTTATCTCTCAGACTCTAACAGAATAGGAACATCCCTAGCTAGGATTCTTAAACAGTGGACAGTCAGTAATTACATACATAAACTTGTTAATTCGGAGTAAGGAGATGTAGTGAGTAGTGATCAAATAGCTAACCAATTCAGATCTTTCTATAATAGGCTATATAACCTTCCCCCGTCGCCACAGTCACAATCGCAAATTGCTGCCGAGGCCCATCTACCCACTCTACCTTCAGCAATAACTGATTCTCTGGAGGAACCTATAACAGCACAGGAAACTTTAGCAGCCATTAAATCCCTCCCATTACACAAAAGCCCAGGACCAGATGGATTTTGCAATTTATATTACAAATATAAATAAAAACAGAGAAGCCCTCAACCTGGGAACGAACATTAGCATAATAGCTTGTTCTACGTATGCTTGTTCTACGACGTACGTTTTGGCCTATTGTGGGCCCCGTCAGTGAGTTGCAGCCATATCCCTCTAGGCACACTGAACAACGGGTCAACGTCTAGCTTCCCGCATCGCCCTTAGGGAGACTTCCCTAAGGGTCCTAATTTGCATAAATAAAAACAAAGAAGGGCTCAACCTGGGAACAAACATTAGCATAATAGCTTGTTCTATGCATAGTTACCATCCAAGAAGCAGCCTCATTTTGCTCAACATGTGCCTTTCACAGAGAAGAACTTTCCTGTAGCATATCAGTCTGATCCTGACTTAACAGTGCAGTCCAGCCCCAAAATACTAGGCAATCCCTCTTTCCTGTAGCATATCAGTCTGATCTTGACTTAAAGGGACAGTCTAGTCCAAAATAAACTTTCATGATTAAAATAGGGCATGTAATTTTAAACAATTTTCCAATTTACTTTTATCACCAATTTTGCTTTGTTCTCTTGGTATTCTTAGTTAAAATCTTAACCTAGGAGGGTCATATGGTAATTTCTTAGACCTTGAAGGCCACCTCTTTTCAGAATGCATTTTAACAGTTTTTCACTAGACCACCACTAGCGAAACAATCGCCTCTATACGCTCACCTCTTAAAAACTTGGGATCAGGTACGAACTAGGAATAAAGGAATATCCACCTTTTTCTCGCCAATGACCCCCACTCCCTTTAATGCAGAAATAATGGGCGGTCTCATTCCGCAAGACATTCCAGAGAGAGGACTCGGTCAAACTATACCACTAGCCAGACTAACATAGAAGGGGAAATTAATAGGACGGGCACACTTGACAGAAGTTGCGGGGGGCTTATTGACTCCCTGGCTAAAATATGCACAACTAGCACATCTGATAGGAACATCCCCCCATAAACAGGACTTAATGCAAGAACCTACAAGCTTTGAGTATCTTTGTCTGCAGGGTACTCTGCCTTGGGGGTCCTTATCACTAGCAAAGAAAATACTTGATGACACTAGCGCTCCTTTATCCCACCCATTTACCTCTCCCTGGCACACAGAATTAGGGATTTCATTTTCAAAGAAACAATGGAATAACACATTTTATAATACTCAGAAATCCTCCCCATCTTCTTCTTGGCTCTCTCTCTCTCTCCCTTATATCCTTCTCCTCCCTTCCCTCACTTCTCTCACCTCCCTTTCCCTCCTAGTCCTCTTGATTAGACATGTGCGATTCGGTTCGATTCGGAAAATTCGGAGATTCGGATCAAACCGAATCTCCGAATTAAAATAGTGCCGAATCTACCGAATAAATCCGAATAACTTCGGATTTATTCGGATTTATTCAGATTTATTCGGTAGATTCGGATGGCCATGGATTACACTAGTATTGTACAGTATATTAGGTTATATCACTCTGCTATGGGTTACACCTAATGTACAGTACATAATACTAGTCTAATCCCACCTAACACTTACCGAAATTCCGAATTTCCGAACCAAATCGAACCGAATTTATTCGAATCCGAATGAATCCGAAACAAATCCGAACAGAACTGATTCAAATTTTTCCGAATTCGAATCGCTCCGAACCGAAATTCGAAAAAATCCGAATCGATCCGAACCGAATTTTTTCGCCATGCACATGTCTACTCTTGATACATATCCTTCCTATTTGCTTTATTCTCTGAACATTTTATTTCTTATGACATTTGGAGGTCAAAGCAAGATCAAGTTGTTAGCAATTTAAAAAGCTTTGTGTTTGCTTCCTTATGGTAAACCACTGGTACTTATTAATAAGAATTTTGCGGACCTATTGGGTTTGTCGAGCAAATGTACTGCTTAAGATATAACTGTAGTGACTCCTATGTCGTCTTGCTTTTTCAAATTGTATTGTTTACAGTTTTTATTTTTCAATAACGCATTTGAAACTTAAAAAAAAAAAAAAAACCTCTAATAAATTAGCCAAGTATCTCATTCTTAATCCTTGGGGGCCGATTTATCAAAGTCTGGCGGACATTATACACTGTAGCGTATCATGTCCACCAGACATCGTTGAATGCAGACAGCATACGCTGTTGGCATTTATCATTGCACCAGCAGTTTTAGTGAACTGCTTGTGCAATGCCGCCCCCTTCAGAGGGGTGTCAATAAACCTGATCATTAAGACCACTGCTTCATAACTGCTGTTTCCGGTAAGCCTGAAGGCTCATGTGGAAACAAGGGCATCAGGGAAATTCGGCCCTTGATAAATCGGCCCCAAAGTGTTGATAATTTTTCAGCCACTTGTATTTGTTTCAAAGTTGTCTCATATTTTAGTTATGTACCTTAAAGCTTTCCTGCATTGTTTTTATTCTTAAACCACTCAGTGTACTTTACCAATCAACTGTCACCTATTCCCCGAGATCAGCATAGGTTGGGTGTGTAAAAGGTACCAATCTTGGTAGTTTTAAAAAAACATTAACTTACAAAGTGCATTAAGTAGTATTCTAGGGCTGTATCAAAGTAATTTAAATTCATATTCCTAGCAGAGCTTTAGAATTCCCCCCTGCAGAGTAATAAAATGAAAATTTTGACATATTCTTGACAAAACTCATTTCAGTTTTGAGTTGGCCATGCACAGCACTTTTATATAACTTAATTGCAGTTTATTTCCAAGAAATGTTTGTGCAGATTTTTCTAAAATAAATTATTAGTGATTTTTAAAGAAACTTTACTTACTGTAACTTTTTTGTTTGATCAAAAGTGCTCAATCAAAAACATTGTATCCATTTTTTATCTAATCTAATGTGAATTATTTAATAATATTTTTGTTACACAAGAAAATACCAATGTACTTGGTCCAAAACTCCATATTTGTGTTAGTTTTTAATATTATATTTTACTATAAGCATTGCCAAAACAAAATAAATTTAAGCAAAAGTACACTAAAAGAAGCCAAGCATTTTTTGCACATCATTCTTAAGATTATAACTTCAACATTTTTAATATAGTGCAGCTACAAATATGTAGGCTGGGCCATATTATTAAACAATAATTTCTATAATGGAATACTTGCAACAGTTTATAAGAAAATATGTAAAGGTACCTAATTATGCACCTACAAACGTTTCTCTAAGCACCATCAACATCATAGGATATAGTTAGGAAAATTTACAAATTTAATAATTCATAAAAATAAGTAACAACATAATTTCCCTTATGTAGCCCTGCTTTGATGCTGACCCACCAGTACTGATATGGTTCTACAAGAGGGAAAACAAAATTTGTATTTGATGATGTATGAAAATGATAAATAAAGAAACATCTTGGAATGAATAAGCTAAGAATTAGCCAGCTTTGCAAGAAATGAAGGTAGATGCTTGAAACCAGCCTTATCCTGATAAAAATTAGATACAGATGAACACAAAAGAGCACATTGTTCAGAAATTGTCACACTGCGGAACTTGTCTCACTGTGGTATCCAGGCTGTTTACCGTCATGTTATTTTTGGACATTTCATCTGTTTTTTCTACGAAATAATTTCTGGCACAGTTGATTTGGTTGTTCCCATTGGTGCCAAGCCATTTATTGACATGTACCACAGCCATTTTACCCATTTGTGATCTGCTTTTCCTAGGTGTGCTTGATTAAACGTTGCTGCTCTTGGCTGCTGCTGGATATTGATACTTGTTGCTGTTGTCTATTTACCTACCAACTTTGCTATGTCTTTGTCTGAGTGTTGCTGACTACATTTCTGCTTTGTCCCTGGGATCTCTGTTCTGTCTGTGTTGCTGCTTTACCCTATGACCACAAGTTTCTGTTACAGTCTTCTGTGTAAAGCCTGATGTTCACTCGATCACTGCTCTGCTTCTGGGTCTCAACCTAGACTGACAATTACTTTACTACATTAAAAATGGCCATAATGGACCCCACAGAAGTAGTAAAAGCAGTGACCCGTCAAGGACAGCTTCTGGGAGCCCATACTATAAATCTCCATAGCCTTGATACTAAATTAAATCAGTTAACTAAACTATTCAAGGCCTATTTGCAAGCTTCATTACCTCCTTGGCAAGCCGCTCCTACCTCCATATTCATCTCTAATCTCCCATCATCTAGACCAGAGCTTTCCAAACTTTTCATGTTGGTGACATACTTTTTAGACCGACATAATTTCGCGACACAGTAATTCAGTTGCACTAGCAAAAAGGAGGTTAAACTAACTTGTTTTAAGAGATACGGACACATTCATAAATTATATAATAACAAAATGCATTTACAAGTAACAGTATGTGCAAGAATTAAAAAGAAGTTTAATACCACCAATAGCTACTTACTATTTTAATGGGATGTATGAGGTTGATGGGATGAACACAGTTTCTGAATATTTGGTGTAATATTAGAAAAAGACACTCACATTTCATCATCAAGCATTTTTAAGCTTCCACTTCCTATCCATATATCAAGAGCAGGAGCAGCAATGCACTACTGGGAGCTAGTTGCAAAAAAACCCCACTGACTTCAGCTCAGCATTTAAGCTGCCGCCCTCAGAGCTCGGTGAGTCTGATTGACTACTGCCCACGCCGCAACACACTGCTGTCCCACTCACTGACTACACATGCAGTCACGAGCCAATTAAGGAGACTACACGTGCAGTCAGGAGCCAATGTGCCGCCAATAGGAATAGTTTCATTTCTCACTGAGCTGCTCCAATAGGTTAAGATGATCTGTGTCCCCCTAGGTATGAATCACGTGTCAACCATGTGATATGCGTAGCAGGCAGGCGCAAAGTCAGAAACAAAAAAAAATGTTAAAAAATTTGTGCTGAAGCAGGGACACACCTACACACTGCTGCCGACACACTAGTGTGTCCCGACACACAGTTTGGAAAGCACTGATCTAGACCTTACTCTATACCTAAACTGTCAATCCCTGAAATTTTTTTAAAGTAACTATGATTGTTTCAGACTTTCTGAATCAATATCGGCTACCTTTCAGGAATGATCCCAAGACTTTTGACTCCTCTACAGTTAGCTTTGTAATTTCCCTGCTTAAAGATTTTAGCACTTGCTTGGGTCTCCCCTCACATGAATAAAGATGATCTGATTCTCCAAGATTCCAAGATGTTTCTTGACACATTGCATTCAAATTCAATAAACCTGGAAAAACTTCTACAGCTGAAGCTGCATTACTAGAACTATAGCAAGGTGCACAATAAGTTGCTTTCTACATAAGAAAATGTAAAACTCTGGATAGAGAGACTAACTAACAGACTCAAGAATGAGTTGGTACTCCGAGATATTCCTGACTCTTTAGATGCATGTATTAATTTGTGCCTTGACACTAGTATTCTTGAAATAGAAGAGAAAAATGTTGTCTGAAAGGCCATTAAACCACTATTGTCTCCCCCCCCTCCCCGTTCTGAGCCACGCACTACTTCTCTTGAGTGAGCAGCCAGTAATGAGGAATCTATGGAAGAGGGAACACTCAAGTTAACTAGCTGAATGATAATGACGTTGCCCCCAATAAAAAAGTATATTTACCTACCAGTAAATATATTTGCAAGGGTCTTTTTAGATTCCTCTTTTGCTTCTTGTCACCATTAACCCACTCAGCCTGAAGTTATTCCTAGTCATGTATCAACTATCAACTTTTAGGTACAGGTATAATCAATTTTGAGACAAGGCCCCTGGCTTTTTCTGACAGATTTTTTCATGCTGAAACACTTACTTTGATCTCTTCTTTTCTGCAGCTATCCCATTGATTTTGGAACTGCCAAGGTTGCAGAAACATGATCCCAAATTTCTGTGGTCAACCAAAGAGCTGGTATCTTTGGGAAATCAGAGTCATGGATATTGCATTAAGTTTCCAGTTGTTTCCCGTACCACTTCCATCTCACTGGTTAATTCATAACCTGGATTTCCATCTGAATACTGTAAATCCAAGATGTTTTCTCCGAAAAATAGGCTGAGACTAACCTCCTCATTGCAGTTATGAATGTCCTATTGATTTACTCCCCAGAGATCCTTTACCCAAAGACAAGACCTATATTTTCTCTAAACACGAAACTATTGCTTTGAGAGGATATGCTAAGTAAAACCCGAGAGGTTTACAGGTCTTGAAATAATTAAACTTAATATAAGATACTTTTACCTGTGAGAATCAAGATTTCAGTACACAAACCCTCAGTGCAGACACTTTTGTAAAGGAATGGACTGTGAGCCAAAATATAGGGAATCTGTGGAAGAAGCCTATAATCCTGTTATTCCTAAACTATCCACCTTCTCTTAAACAGGCAGGAGCCCAAAAAATTACCCATCATTTATCCCATATGAGCTTTTGAATGGAATGGAATAGATATAGATAAATAGTGGAGAAAGAGAAAAAATGGACCAATATAGGAGGTAAGATATAGAAATATAAATACAGGTACTACTTTCTTTGGAAAATCCGATCACTAAAAATATTCCTGTAAATTCAAATAAACTAGGCTACTAAGTTCAGAAGTCACCCTGTGATGAATTCCTGCCCAATTGAGGATACTGAAACTTTTTGCAATGTGTTAGAGCCAAGTGGTTAAGGGAATTTCTATTTACAATATTGTTTATTTAAAAATGACCTTAGAAATTATTCAAGGCAGTAATTTTCTATATGTAATAATACTGTCTATCATGTATAGTACACAAGCTGCACATATCTTTGTAAGGGTTGGTAATTTCTGAAAAAAACAATCATATGTGTTAAATAATATCTTAGATTCATAAAACAGCAAGGAACTCTAAGTACTAAACTATCTAGTATATAAAAATTTGGGAAGAGTGTGAGCAGGGCATGTTACCAAACTTCTAAAATCCAAAAAAATCCCCCACATCTAGGATAGAAATAAAATAAGAATCAAAATTTATAATTAGGGGCGCTCAAGGCTAAAGGTAGCTTTAAAGTGTATCTAAGGGATGAATATGAATGTATGCATGCACACCTAATATCCTAAATCACAAATTCTACTGCTGTAAAAATAACACTTTAATTATTAATAATACAATAAATAGCATAGAAATTGGATGTCTCCAATATTATAAACAACATAAAACCATAGCTTAAACTATAACTTAAAAAATAGGAGAGAGAATTGCCACCACTAAGATTTGTAAACAATGTTACTGCCACATAATATGGTTACAAAGTCCTGAATACGTCGTTCTATTTCAAGCATCCAGTGTTTTGAAAGCACAATAGTAACTCCTTAGAGTAACAGTACACAGTACCTGGCTTCCAGAGTGATTACAGACATGGGAAAGCAGAGAAAACCTTTATGGCCGTTTTAGCCTCTGTTTTGTTGGCGCCTCAGCTGTAGTGGTCACATGTGCACAAGGTATCGATCTGTTCCAATCCTATTGGTAGATGTCAAATTCAAGTGAAACAGCTGATCCACTTGTCCTCTTTCAAAGGTCAGGGTAGAAAATACATCCGCTCTTAAGTACAGTTTGCATGCTGAATGAACCTCAGAGACTTTTCAATGAGACTTTAAAGGACGTAAAACTTTTTCTTTGGCACTTATTAGTTCAGACTGTGTAGTATTAGCCCAGGCTTTAAGCTTTAGAATATCTACAGATTAGTTCAGTAGTAAACTTGGAAGAGTCCCAATAAAATCTCTGTAGTTGAAGGAGACTATTTTACAGGTAATGCAGATGGTAATAATTATTCTGTCTGCAAATCACAAAAACATCAACGCGTTTCTCCCTACGTGAGGGCTTTTTCAAGATTAATAATTAGCAGTATAGTACTTCCTTATACATGCTACCAAACTGTTCCATTGGTCATGTTTCTTAATTGATATAAAAGGTGGTATTGGCAATATTCTATATGAATTAAAAAAAGGTGGTATTGGCAAAATACATCAAAAAGCTATATAAGTCAAGACAATATACTCATAGATTAGTGTTATAAAATTAACTTATATTCAATCAATTTGCTATAACTATCAAGGTTTAAATGTGATATAGTGTATCTAACTTTCATGACGACATATAACTATATAATGTAATTTACATAGTAACAACAAAAATAGTGAGTAGTGTATTCCTAAGAACAATATTTAAATAAAAAAAATGTAATCTAATAGAAATGGTGAAATGTCTAACTCTGAGTTTAGACCTGCTGGGAGTAGAGTGTTGTATTTATAAATATATTCTGCTTCTTTTAGTAAAAAGGTATTTATCTATATTGCCTCCTCTCCAATTTAATTTTACATTATGTACTCCCCAATGCTTCAATTCACTTGCCTTACCTCCATGGACCTCTTTGAAATGTTTATAAAGTCTCGTGTCATCTACCTTCTTTTCAATACACAAGATATGTTCCCTTATTCTATCTTTTAACATTCTTTTAGTTTCCCCAAAGTAAATTAATTTACAAGTACATTGCAATATATAAATAACTCCCTTGCTATTTATTGTATTATTAATAATTAAAGTGTTATTTTTACTGCAGTAGAATTTGTGATTTAGGATATTAGGTGTGCATACATACATTCATATTCACCCCTTAGATACATTTTGAAGCTACCTTTAGCCTTGAGCGCTCCTAATTATACATTTTGATCCTAAACTATCTAGACTAGTAATAATTCCTTTAGCAATATTACATTTCATAACCATTTCACAATGAGGATTAGATAGTCCATAATAATTACTGGTTATAAGCACCCACAAACAAATGCTCAGTATAAGTTACGTTCACTGAACATGTGCATACAAAGATGAACTGTAAATCTCTATATAGATTTAGGGCTAGATTTATCAAAGCAATTTGCCTGTAATTGCGGGCAAAATAATGCATACGCATCAATCGCTATATTTATGAAAGCAATCTGCGCCTATAATTGCGCAAATCTGAAACTTCTTCGCACTCTGCTTGCATTCACCTAGGTGCACGGGCGTGCTTCCGAGTGCACCATTACATTAGTAATAGGCATAATTTCACAGCTCGACCTACAAATACGCCCAGTTTCCTATTTATCATTGCTTTGCGCCGAAAGGGAACTGAAATTTCTCCTAAAATTGCGTGTTCTATATTTTGCCATACAGACTGAGGCGAACACCATTATCATACATGTTTTTACATATTTATATATTGATTTTTGCAATCTTAAATTACCAACATATGGCAAAAACAGCACGGAAACATTATATAGTATAAATATGCGCAAAATATATATAAAAAAACGCTTTTTTAATTATCAAGACATGGCGGCGTAAATATTTATAGGGATGTACTGTGATAAATAGGGAGTAAATGCTGTTACCGACAGGCGAAATTTATCATTAGTACGCCCCCAGCTCGCCTGCGCAAAGTTACATTTATTTTTTTTATAAATTCAGGAGCACATGTGAGCTTCTCCGGAGGTGAGCTGGGGCGCAGTTACAGGCGAAGCACATACGGAGTTCGCCTAGCCTTTAATAAATCTACCCCATAGGATATTTAGTCTGAGCTTTGACACATGGTTATTAAAATAGTAAAAAGTAAAATACTTCTTGTCTTGTGTGTTATTAGAACTGGTAACATCTTTTGTTCGGCAACAAAGTGCTTTACCCCCTAGAGTATTTTGTTTGCAGTTTTCCATGTTATAATAATATGATGTAGAGAAGTAAATTCACATTGATCCTCCAGACACCTGAAATGTGTTGAGAAACCAGCTATATATGCAAAGTATCTTGAATAGAAATTTGTTTGTGTATAAACTATACACACTAATGAGCAGGAAAGCTCTTGGTAAGTTTTGTTTCATTGTATTTGCTCATACATAATGATTAATATAAAAAATATAAAATACTATAAAAACAATTAAAATACTATGTACCTTTCAAGGGTGTAGAACCAGTGACAGTCAGTTAACCATGCACTCTCCTGCACTGCAACTTAAAGGAACAGTCTACACCAGAATTTTTATTGTTTAAAACGATAGATAATCCCTTTATTGCAAATTGCCCAGTTTTGCATAACAAACACAGTTATATTAAAGGGACATTAAACACTTTGAGATGGTAATATAAAATGATAAATCATATTTATAAAAAAAAACTCTGCAATATATTTTTATTATTTATTTTATCCACTTTTCCTGTTATTCCATTTTGAAATTGTGAGCTTTTCAATTCCTGTTGGAAATGGAAGTGCAGAGCACTGTTATATTCCACACAGCCATTGGCTGCACACTCTAGTAAACTATTTATTACTGTCCCTAATTGGCCACAGCAGAGAAGGTAACCTAAGTTACGACATGGCAGCTCCCATTGTTTTATAGACACCAAGGGGCCTATTTATCAAGCTCTGTATGGAGCTTGGTGCCCCGTGTTTCTGGCGAGCCTTCAGTCTAAAGACCGCTGCTCCATAACCTGTCTGCCTGCTGTGAGACGGCGGACAGACATTGCCGGAAATCAAACGGATCCAATACGATTGGGTTGATTGACACCCCCTGCTAGCGGCCAATCTACAGGGGGCGGTATTGCACCAGCCGTTCACCAGAGCTGCTGGTGTAATGATAAATGCCGAGAGCGTATGCTGTTGGCATTTATCAATGTGCAGCGGACATGATCCGCAATATCGGATCATGTCCGCTCGCATCATGATAAATAGGCCCCTAAAACTTTACACTTATTTTGTCAATATTTAAACAGCTAATGAAACTTTAAAAAAAAAATCTACATGTTATTCTCAGACAAATCTTTGCTTTGACTGCATCATTCTATCTAACATTTATTTAGTGTTTAATGTCCCTTTAATATACATTTTACCTCTGTGATTACCTTGTATCTAAGCTTCAGCAGACTGCCCCCTTATTTCAGTTCTTTGGACAGACGCATTTTAGCCAATCAGTGCTGGCTCCTAGGTAACTTCACGTGCATGAGCTCAATGTTATCTATATGACACACATGAACTTATGCCCTCTAGTGGTGAAAAACTGTTAAAATGTATTTAGATAAGAGGTGGCCTTCAAGGTCTAAGGAATTAACATATGAGCTACCTACCTATGTTTAGCTTTCAACTAAGAATACCATGCGAACAAAGCAAAATTGGTGATAAAATTAAATTGGAAAGTTGTTTAACATGTCCTATCTGAATCATCAAAGTTTATTTGGGACTAGACTGTAATTTATTATTATTATTATTATTATTATTATTATTATTACTATTATTATACTTTATTTATGAAGTGCCAACATATTCCGCAACGCTGTCCATGGATACAATTCATTTAAATAAAACAATACAAGACTTGTAAGAGACAGGACAAAATTTACAAACACATACAGGAGGGATTGAGGGCCCTATTCCCGTGGGAATTTACAATCTAATGGCATAATCTAAAATCATCATCACCTTAAAGGGACATTAAACACTTTTAGATGGTAATATAAAATGATAAATCATATGAATAAAAAAAGAAAACTCTGCTATATACTTGCATTATTTATTTTGTCCCCTTTTCTTGTCATTTCATTTCTGAAATTGTGAGCTTTTTAGTTTCTGTTAGAAATAGAAGGGCACACATCCACACTGTTTAACCCTTCACTGTCTGGTCTTTCAGAGAAGAATGGGCCCAAAATACTGGAGACGTTTTAGCATTTTTGCTATACAGAAATAGAGCCTTGTGGTTTTCTTTTTTTATTTACCTGTCAAAACTATATATTTAGTAGACAACCCAAGGTATTGATCTAGGCCCATTTTGGTATATTTCATGCCACCATTTCACCGCAAAATGCGATCATATAATAAAAATTGTTAATTTTTTCACAAACTTTGTGTTTCCTCACTAAGCTTATTTACATACCGCTTCTGCAATCATGGCACAAATGATTGTAAAAGCTTCTCTGGGATCCCCTTTGTTCAGAAATATCAGACACACCTGGCTTTGCCATTGCTTTTTGGTAATTAGAAGGCAATAATTAGAAGGAATTAATTGCAGCTGCACCCCTCACTCCTATTATTCCCAGCAGTGAATGGGTTAATCAGGTAGCTTGTAAGGTTAATTTTAGCTTTAGAGTAGACATTACCCTCCCACCCCTGGATCCCTACCTGATCTCTCCCAAAAGTTATTTTTCCCTTCCTCACCCCTCACTAATCACCACCATCTTAGGTACTGGCAGACAATATGCCAGTGTGCAGTTTAGGTTGTATATAACATTTATTTTTATATTTTTTTTCTGCAGTGTAGTGATCCTGCTCAACCCTCCCCCCTACCTTATCCCCCCAAATATCTCTCTAACCCTCCCCCTCCCACTACTTGCAGCCATCTTTAGTACTGGCAGCTGTCTGCCAGTACCTATAAAACATATTTTTTTAAATTTGTTTTATTTTTATTTATTTTTATATTTTCTGTAGTGTAGTGGTCCTTCCACCTCCCCCCCCTCCAGTGATCATTAGTCAGGGACCCCCCACTCAACTTTTTTTCTGTAGTATAGCCCCCCATCCTTCCCTCTCCCTTAACCTTGGTATTTTTCTGGCGAGTATTAAAAAAAAAATCCTCAAAGCCTTGTTACTATGGTAAAAAAAACAGAAGCTTTGTGTTATTCAGATTTCTTTTATACATCACAGGTTAGAAACTGGTTCCTCAATGTCATCATCTTATGGGCCCTAAATATGTTCAATATTTCACCCAGCACAGCTATTGCTATAAATTCAGAACAGAATGTACATTAATGTCTGTAGACTAGCTCTAGCTTCTTCTTTTTTTGTGCAACAATAAAATAATAAATATCTATACTGGCACAACTGACTAATACTCTGGTTACATAAGCAAAACATAATTTATATCTTACCTGATAAATTAATGTATTTCATGGTGGCGAGAGTCCATGACCTGTTACATATGGGATATACATTCCTACCAGGAGGAGGCAATGCTTCCCAAACTCCAACAGCCTATAAAACTCTTCCCACCTCACTCATACCTTAGTTTGATGTATAGCCAAGTGGGGGAGGTGTTAAGAAGGAGTAAAAGCCAAAATAAGGAGCAGGGAAAAAAAGAAGTACTTAAACAAAAATAAACCCCCAACAGGTGGTGGCTCGTGGACTCTCGCCACTATCAAAGAAACTAATTTATCAGGTAAGATATAAATAATGTTTTCTTTCATATGTTGGCGAGAGTCCACTACCTTTTACGTATGGGATATAATAATGTGGAAGTCCACGAGTAACAATAAAGGGAGGGATTCAATTAAAAACAGCTTTTTTTTCGCTGAGAAATGAATTCCATAACCCCAAAATTACGAATTTTATGACAAACTCAATATAGAGGCACAATTATCAAACTGAGACAACTGCCTGATGGACCTTTCTACCAAAGGCTGCTTCTGAAGCAGCAAAAACATAAAAATTTTAAAATGTTGTTAAGGTAGGCTGAGAAGATCAAGTGGCCGCTTTGCAAATTCAACTGAAGCCTCATTCTTGAAAGCCCAAGATGTGGCAACCAATCTAGTAGAATGAGCTGTATTTCTCTTTGGTGGAATCTGACCCAAGAGGCTAAAGAAAGAGCAGAGGCTTTCTGGCCTTTCTTAGGACCAAAAAAAACAGACTAGATGTTTTTCTGAAATCCTTAGTAGCATCAACATAATTTTGCAATGCTCTAACAACATCCAAAGAATGTAAAGGTCTTTCAGTTGCATTTTCTGGATCAGGACACAAGGAGGGAAAAACAAATTCCTTATTAAAGTTATGCGAGGAAACAACTTTAGGTCAAAATGTAAATGTAGCCCACAAAACAACTTTATCTTCATAGAATATAAGATAAGGAGACTCACAAGAGAGAGCAGACAGTTCAGAAACTCTTCTAGCACAAGAGATAGCCAAAATAAACAACACTTTCAATTAAAGTAGTTTAATGTCCAAGTTATGCAACTAGTCCTAATAACAGGTTTAATCTGGTTTAAAGCCTGAACAAAACAATGAACATCAGTTTTAAAAAATACAGAAAGAGCAGAGATTTGTCCTCTCAAAGAACTGGCAGAGAAACCTTTAACTAAACCAATCTGCAAAAACTGAAGAATCCTAGGAATTCTAAAAGAATGCCAGGAATAGTCATAGTTGACACACCATGAAATATAAGTTTTCACAACTTTGTAATAAATTTTCCTAGAAACAGGCTTGTGGACCTGAATCAAAGTGTCAATCACAGAGTCAGAGAATCCTCTATGACTGAGAACTAAGCGTTCAATTTCTATGCCATCAAGTGTAGAGACTCTAGATCTGGATGGAAGAAGGGACCTTCAGACAGAAGGTCTGACCTTAGAGGAAGAGGCCATGGTGGGTAACTGGGCATTTGGACCAGGTCCGCATACCAAATCCTGTATGACCACGTATGGCCATTCTTGATAAAGCCCATTCAAGGGTGAAAAGCGTTGATGAGAAAAGGCTGTGAATACTGATAAAGAAAGCTGCTAACATTGCACTTATCCCAAGTGTAACTTATTTGGAGGATTTCCTGATAACCCGGGATATTATTATTACCTTTCTTCACTTGCGTGCGTTTAAGCACTAAGTGCAAGTGACTTCCCAAGCGCTGACTTTAAGCACACAGAGGTTTGTCATTGAATCTAAGAAGAAACATAAAAGACAACTTTGTTTCCTTATTCGAAATCATCCAAACTGTCAAACGAAGGATCAGCGGTGTGACGTAGGCACAAGTCACGTAAGCGCCAAACAGCTGACTGGGGTAAGATGCCAGGAGAACTTCGGCAAGATATTGCGGTGATAAAAACGGAGCTTGTCTATAGCTAACGCATGTAAACAAGTATACTCCTTCCCTGTGGACGATATCTTCTTGCTGTAAGGTAATATACAATATCCAGCTCTATTTAACATCTCCAGTGTATGGGCAATAATACAGCTAAATACATTTACCTCTGCTACGATCTATAAGTGGGCGTTTGTTTGCTTCATATGTGCATGGACTGCCCTTATTACATTTGATTTTGGGACTCGGACCACAATATATTGCATGTGAATTTATAAGTCCTAAAGTGACACCGCAAAGCTTTCTCTTGGTGGTATAATATACTGGTTTATGATTCTCATTGGTATAACTTTTTGTTAGTATGCCTTACTAATATAAAGTGAGGCTGGTCATAACCTGTCATGTTTTAACTTCTGCCTGACTGCATGTATTGTTTTTAGTTGTGTTTGGGAGACGTCACATATTAGTATATTCTTATATATTTTTAGTTATATTATTAATTAAATGTTTTTTAGTATCACTATGGTTTATAAATAAAACACTTTTAGGATACTCCTTTATTAATCCCTTTTTATTTCGCATTATAGTAAACTGTCTACTCAGAAGAATTATTTCACACACCTTATTATTATACAGATTTTTATAGATATCTTTAGCTCATTTGTAGCGCCCTCTAAATACCCTCTTTTTCATGGCTATTAGGATTACAAATGACTGTTCCATTTATATTTTGGAAATCACTCTGTAGAGTAGGATCAGAGGGGGAAATATATAATCAGGCTGGGAAGACCAGGGAACTGCTAGAGCATCCAACACCTCTGCCTGAGGATCCCTGGACCTCGCAAGGTACCTGAGAAGTTTGTTTTTTTCAATGAGAGGCAGATTATTTCTGGTAGGCCCCAGTGTTTTACAATTAGATATAATGCATCTTGGTGGAGAAACTAGTTTCCTGGATGTAGGGACTGACGACTGAGGTAGTCGGCCTCCTAGTTGTCCACACCTAGGATGTGGCAGGAATTGGTTTCTGCCCAAGAGAGGATTCAAGATACTTCTATCATGGCTAGGGAAATGTGAGTTCCGTCTTGATGACTAACATAAGCTACTGCTGTAACATTGTCTATCTGAAAACTGAGATAAGGCTCCCTTTTCAATAGAGGCCAAGCCTGAAGGGCCCTAAAGAGTGCACAGAGTTTCAAAACATTGATTGGCAACTTAGCCTTCTGAGGATTCCAAACTCCTTGTGCTGTCAGAGACCTCCAGACAGCTCCCCAACCTGAAAGACTTGCATCTGTGGTGATCACAGACCAGGTAGGATGATCAAAAGAAGCCCCTTGAGTAATAGACTGGTGATTCAGCCACCAAGTCAGAGATAGGTGCAGGCTGAGACCTAAGAATATCACTTGGGATATCTGAGTATATTCCTTGCCCCATTGGCGCAGTATACAACGATGAAGAGGTCTCATATGAAATTGAGCAAATGGAATTGCATCTGAAGCTGCAATCATGAGGCTTACAATTTGCATACACAGAGCCACTGAAGGGAATGAAAGAGACATAAGGTTCAGACAAGCTAATATCAATGTTATTTATTTCTTTTCTGGAAGGGAAAGAGTCATGGACACTGAATCTATCTGGAAACCTAAAAGATGACCTTCGTCTGAGAACTCAAGGAACTCTTTGGTAAATTGAGTCTCCAACCATATCTTTGAAGAAACAACAGTTGTTTTGTGTGGAATTCTGGTAAATGAGAAGATTGAACCAGTACCAAGATATAATTCAGGTAAGAAAATATTGCAATACCTTGAGTTCTGATTACAGATAAAAGGGCATTTAGAACCTTGGTAAATATTCTTGGAGCTGTAGCTAGACCACGCGGAAGAGCAACAAACTGATAATGCTTTTCCAGAAAAGAAAACCTCAGAAACTGGTAATGTTCAGGATGAATTGGAATGTGAAGGTAGCATCCTGTAAATCTGTTGTGGACACAAAATGACCTTGTTGAATAAAAGGCAGAATAGTCCTGATAGTTTCCATTTTGAAATGTAGTATTCTTACAAATTTGTTTCAAATTTTCAGATCCAGAATTGGTCTGAAAGAGTGTGCCTTCTTTGGTACAATGATTAAAATCCCATCCCCTGTTCCTACAAAGGAAATTGAACAATTACTCCCGTATCTTCCAGATCTGAGAAAGACTGAAGAAAAGCTTAAACTTTTATTGGATGTTTTGGAATATGGGTTAGAAAAAAACCTTCCTGTGGGAGGTCTAATTTTGAAGCCAATTCGATATCCCTGAGAAATAATATTTTGAATCCAGGGATTTTGGACAGATTGTAATCAAGCTTTTCAAAATAGGTTTAATCTGCCCTCTACCAGTAATACTGGGTTGGCGGTCATACCTTTATGCAGTCTTAGAGACTGGATTCAATTTCTTATTCTGTTTGGATTTGTTCTAATTTGAAGTGGGTCTCCAGATTGAGCTAGAGGGTTTAAGGGACGAGTCAGTTTTCTGTTCTCTATTCTATAACTATTCGGAGCTCTGAATTTTCCTTTGAACTTTTTGTCGTGATGGAAAAAAGCTCCTTTACCTCCAGTAATAGTAGAAATAATAGAACCCAGTTAAGACCGCAAAAAAATCTTTCCTTGTAATGAAAGAGATAATAATCTAGTTTTAGACACCATGGGGCCGATTTATCATCGGTCTGTCCGGCATGATCCGCTCAGCGGATCACGTCCGACAGACATTGATGAATGCCGTCAGCATACGCTGTCTGCATTTATCATTGCACAAGCAGTTCTTGTGAACTGCTTGTGCAATGCCGCCCCCTGCAGATTCGCGGCCAATCAGCCGCTAGCAGGGGGTGTCAATCAGGCCAATCATATAGGATCGGGCGGATTGCAGACCGCAGCCTCAGAGGCAGCGGAACTGTTATGGAGCAGTCTTTAGACTGCTGCTTCATAACTGCTGTTTCCAGAGCTTGATAATTAGGCCCCCATGTCAGCATTCCAGGATTTAAGCCATAGGGCTCTTTTGCTAAGAATAGCTAGAGACGTGATTTTGATTGTTAATTTTCATCATATAAAATACTGCATTGCAAATAAAATTGTTTGCATTTTGAAATATATACAAAAGATTAGAATATTCAGGGTCAGGGGATAACTGTTTTGCAAGACTGATTAGCCAGTAAGTAGAAGCAGCGGACACATCAGCAATAGATATAGCTGGTCTAAGTATATAGCCAGTATGTAAAAATGCCCTTCTTAGATAAGATTCAAGTTCTCTTTAAAAGAAGTACTGTCTTCTACAGGAATAGTAGTGTGTTTAGCCAGAGTGGAAATGGCCCCATAAACTTTTGGAACCATTTTCCATAGCTCTAAGTTATCAGCAGGTAAAGGATATCGTTTTTTAAAGCTTGTAGAAGGATTAAAAGAGACGCCTGATTTAGACCACTGCTTAGCAATCATGTCAGAGACAGCATCAGGAATAGGGAAAATCTTGGAGATATTGACAACAGTTTAATATACTGAATTTAAACGATTATAGGGTTTATGATCAGAAGGTTTAGATTCTTCAATCCCTACAATGATTAAGACTTCCTTTAAAAGAGAACAAATATGCTCAATTTTAAATAAAAAGGAGGAATTATCAGGTTCTATGTCAGATGACAAAGTCTCACTGTTAGAGGAATCCTCATTGTTTGAAGATACGTCAGTATTTCGTAGGTCAGGACTTATATTACTCGTAGATGGTAAAATGTGAACTGACCTTTTTCGTTTATTCGAAGGCAATAGTACAGCCAGGGCCTTCGCGATGGTTGCAGTAATTAACTTTTTCTTTGCTGTAGGTACTCCATCTATCTGTAAGGAGGAGACAGTGAGGCCCATTTATCAAGCTCTGTATGGAGCTTGTGGGCCCGTGTTTCTGGTAAGTCTTCAGACTCACCAGAAACAGCAGTTATGAAACAGCGGTCTGCTCTAAACAAGCGGACAGGAATCGCCACAATTCAACCCGATCGAGTACGATCAGGATGATTGACACCTCCCTGCTGGCGGCCCATTGGCCGCGAGTCTGCAGGGGGCGGTGTTGCACCAGCAGCTCACAAGAGCTGCTGGTGCAATGCTGAATACGGAGAGTGTATTGCTCTCCGCATTCAGCAATGTCTGTCAGACCTGATCCGCACTGTCGGATTAGGTCCGACAGACATTTGATCATTCAGCCTCAGTAGGTGCGTTAGTACACATAGAAACATCATTAGATTGATCGGTATGAGATTAAAGATCTAAACATGAGTCACATAAATGAGCTGAAGAAGCTACTGCAGTTGTTTTACAATAAGCACACTTAGCCCTGGTAGAAAGATGTTCAGTAGACTCAGTTCCTATGATAAATTTAGGGACAGATTGGTGCTGCTCCATTATGGCAAACATGTTAGTAAATTTAGTGCAAAAATTACTATTATAATCCCATTAAGGCTGTATGTATGTATGTATGTAGCATTGCATGGACGTTAAAGTGCTAAACAAATGCAGCCTAGGAAAGCAGTAACTGTCAGTGTGTGCAATTTTCAGACACTATTTTTTATTTTAAATTGGCACGCTAGTGTTCAGTGTGTGTGCATCTGTTGACGCACACGCTAGTACTATAGTAATAATGTCAGTATTAAAGAAAGTGGAGTCTAATATGATGCACGTTTCTGATTTATTTTAAGTGGGTGTGCTATGGCGCATTATCCTGACAAGCATATAAAGAGTCGGTTTCTAAGGTTTTGCATAAAAAATTATGCACGCTTCCTCCATTTAATATGGTGAGCATATTATGCATCGGATTTTACCCCCACATGTGGAAAAAAAATTGCACCAAAATCAAGCAAGGGGAATAGTATTTGTGCCAGGGCCATAAATACACATATACATATATAGTTAAACGTTTAAACATTCAAACGTGTTCATAAACATAACTGAGGGTCTATTAAAAAAATGCAAAATATACTTACACATAGACACTCGTCCACTTAGTAGCAAAGAGCCAAATCAGTACTAAAACATATCAGCAGAGGTAATGAAATAGGAGTATAACAATGATCTGTAAAGGGAGGTAGAAGACACAATTAGTTTAAATTTAAATTGTTTTTTATTTCTTATTTCTTTAAAATAACCAGAGAAGGCGGAGCTAACCGTCATAGAGAGAAGTTGTGCCTAGCTAGAGCTCCTGCATAAAAAAACGAATAAAACCCTTTCAAACTTCATATTGTGGCCGGCAAACAACAACATATGCCAGCAGACTACAGCAGGACACAGGCTCAATCGATATTGGACCTAGGGTTGCCACCAGTCCCTTAAAATACAGAACACTTATAAGTTACACATGCTGCAGGGTGTGCAGGGAGAAATATGAATAGTGCTATCCAGAAACACAATACATGTTCCTCCCTGCACACCCTGCAGCATGTGTAACTCATAAGTGTCCAGGAAAACATGGCTGAGGTGGCAACCCTAATTGGACCAGTCTTATGCTCCAGAGCCGAATCGAAAACACCCGGTGCAAGCACTTCCATAGCCTATTCAGGAAAGACCACGGCTGCGGCCTACATCGGAACCGGAGGTAGGAGCTAAACAAATTACAAAAGCTTAAAGAGAAAGAGCACACTCCGGACTTTAGTTTATACAAAAAAGTTTTTTTTTTTACTCTGCTCCCTGGCTCTTTATTCATAGTAGAAGCTACTGGGACATACTTAGGAGTCTAAGCCTGCAGCGGTGAAGAGGCGGGCAAATCACCATTTTTGAGTTTATAGACACTGTTATACCCTAGCAGAAAATTAGCAATCTTTATATTTATAACATCTGTCTCCCTAAGGCAGTGATAGCACTCAATCTGCAAAGTGCCCTAGATCAGCACATAAATATTCAAGCGCTGCATAGCAGCCACAAGCAAATTTTCCTCATCAAGGTATACACCATTACTCTCACAACCCTGCTTAGAGGCTACAAAGCCCTTGGGTGGGAAGTTGAGTGAGGGAAAAAGTGGATTGAGGAAAATTAACTCTTGCGAGTTTGGTTTTTTTTTCACCTTGCTTCTCAAAAAGCCGTGTACTATGTCATGAATAGTGACATACTGGGACTGCAGTGGTGACATGTAAAGATTAATCAGGAGGTATACTTCCCACTCTGCACCTACATGTTTTAACTTCATAACCCTGTGGACCCTGCAGGACATCATAAGCAAATCCACTTAATCAACACCACCTTTATAATTAGGAATATCTGTTTTTTGGCAAACATGAAGAATAAATCTCAGACAGTTAAAGACTGCCTATCACGCTCTCAGCTTAAACAAAAGACAATGGAAGCTTCATTATCGCCAGTGGGTAGCCAAGTAGCGAAAACACCTGAAAAGAGAACTGAACCTGATACAGCACCCACCCCAAACCAGGAATTGCTAGTACAAATAAAAGCTCACTTTCAAGAAGAGCTGAAAACATCATTAACTGATCTGAGACAGGACATATTAGAAATAGGTGGTCGTACTACAGATCTGGAGGAAAAACTTGATGAGGTGGTGGAAGAGATTCCAAACATCCACACTGCTCTTCAAGAACAAGCCTCACAAATCAAGAAATTAGAAGATCAACTGGAGGATCTTGAAAATAGATCTAGAAGATCCAACCTACGCATCAGGAATCTCCCTGAAAGCTATTCTAACCTTACAGCAACGCTTGAGAAAATATTTAATCAACTATTGCCTGACACAGAGGACACCTTGTTTATGATGGACAGAGTACATAGGGCACTTTCCAAACCACCTCAAACATCGTTGGCCAGAGATGTGATAGTAAAAATGCACTATTATCACATCAAGGATCAGATAATTAAAGCGGCAAGATCAGTATCAGCTATCACATTCGAGGGACATCATCTACAAATATACTCTGATCTTTCGCCCACCACCCTGCGGAGGAGAAGAGAACTGAAACCAATTCTAAATGTCCTTACAAATATGCAGATTAAGTACAGATGGAACTTTCCCTTTAGACTGGTGTTTTCATATCATAATACCAACTACTCTTGCTCCTCTCTAGAGGAAGGCAACTACATATTACAAAGACTGAAGCTCCAGCCAGAACCACCAGCTCCAGTCTCCTACCCAAAGCCACAAAGGAAGTCACCCCAGTGGGAATAGACTCAAGTCGGGAAACAGAAGAAGCAAAAAAAAGAAGAGACAAGAAACAAGAGAAAATAAAACCATGGACTGGGATGACCAGGAACAAGAGGGCCAGTCAAGGATAACTTGAACTCAGATACAAAAGACTTCACTCCAGAGCTGTTCTTGACTACCTATGGTTTGATGTAATGGTTTGTTTACAACAATCCATATAAAATAAAGTTTGGTCTATACCAAGTTTGTTGTTGCTACTGACATTCCTTTTTCTTTCTCCAGATGATCCATTTGAACTGTTTAAAACGGTCCACTAAATTTACCCCTAATCCCCCCTCCCCCCACCCACTATCCCTACCCCCCCATCCCACCCTCATACCTCAGATTATTAAGCTTATAGTTAATGTTTTACCACTGCGGTTTCGTTGTTTCATTGTTGATGTACTTGTTTGTTATAACTGTTCAGTTAATTATTGTGTATGCACAGAAAAAACTTATTACCTCATTATTGTCTAGCTTCAGGAAAATTATAGACATAGCCTATAATAACATAAGGTCCAAATATAGGCTTTCATGCTCACATCACTACCACACTCCAGGTAAACATCCCTATAGAGTTTGCTCCACAGACACAACAATGTACTCTGGGATGAACCCCATGTATACGCAGCCACAACCCCCAAGGCAGCATAGCACACCTTTAGCAATACATTATCCACATTTATCCCATGACCTCTATTAAAATAATATCCCATGATGTTAGAGGCCTACACAATATTAAACGTAAAAAGGCGCTATCAGAATATAAAGCTCAACACGCACAAATCATAATGTTGCAAGAAACGCACTTCACTAAAGAGACCACACCTAAATATTGGGACAAATCTTTCCCACAGCAATATCACACTGTCAGCTCTAAAAAACACAAAGGAGTGTCCATTCTACTACACACGTCCTTGAACTTTAAGGAGGAGGAGGTAATCAGAGATAGAGATGGAAGGTACTTGATAGTCAAAGGGCTTATCCACAACACCCCGGTTATTCTTGGTAATATATATGCACCTAATGAAAGACAATCCTCATTCTTATCTAAAGTGAGTAAACAATTAACTTTTTGGAAAAGATATAAGATGATTATAGGGGGAGACTTCAACCTAACTCTTAATAATCAAATTGATAGAACTAAAACTGCTACGCAAACCACACAGAAAACTGAACCGACCCAGAGAATTCTAGGGGACTTTCTCCTGGATCACAACCTCATAGATGCATGGAGAACCACACATAAAAATGAAAGGGACTATACATTCTACTCCCCAGTGCATACAACACACTCCAGGATAGACTACATCCTACTTAGCCAAATTCTTATCCCACTTCTATCTAGTGCTAGCATTCATGCTTGCACGTGGTCAGATCACGCACTAGTAACAGCTACCATTCAGGGCATAATAAATCACAACAGAACACGAAACTGGGTTCTTAATCCTAGACTGTTAGGAGATCAATTAGTTGTTCAAAACATACACACAAAAATAGCCTACTTTATAGACGAAAACAAGGGAACCAGCGAAAACCCTCTATATTTCTGGGGTGCTCTTAAAGCAAAAATCAGAGGTGAGTTAATGGAAGAGGCATCCAAACAGAATAAGGCACACAAAAAGCGACTGGAGACATTAAAAACAGATATTGAAGAATTGAGATGAAGTGGTATCATTCACCCAAGCAGAAAAAACATAATTTATGCTTACCTGATAAATTTATTTCTCTTGTAGTGTAGTCAGTCCACGGGTCATCCATTACTTATGGAATATATCTCTTCCTAACAGGAAGCTGCAAGAGGATCACCCAAGCAGAGCTGCTATATAGCTCCTCCCCTCACATGTCATATTCAGTCATTCGACCAAAGCAGACGAGAAAGGAGAAACCATAGGGTGCAGTGGTGACTGGAGTTTAATTAAAATTTAGATCTGCCTTAAAGACAGGGCGGCCCGTGGACTGACTACACTACAAGAGAAATAAATTTATCAGGTAAGCATAAATTATGTTTTCTCTTGTTAAGTGTAGTCAGTCCACGGGTCATCCATTACTTATGGAATACCAATACCAAAGCTAAAGTACACGGATGAAGGGAGGGACAAGGCAGGAACATTAAACAGAAGGAACCACTGCCTGAAGTACCTTTCTCCCAAAAATAGCCTCCGAAGAAGCAAAAGTGTCAAATTTGTAAAATTTTGAAAAGGTGTGAAGCGAAGACCAAGTCGCAGCCTTGCAAATCTGTTCAACAGAGGCCTCATTTTTAAAGGCCCAGGTGGAAGCCACAGCTCTAGTAGAATGAGCTGTAATCCTTTCAGGAGGCTGCTGTCCAGCAGTCTCATAGGCTAAACGTATTATGCTACGAAGCCAAAAAGAGAGAGAGGTAGCCGAAGCCTTTTGACCTCTTCTCTGTCCAGAGTAAACGACAAACAGGGAAGAAGTTTGACGAAAATCTTTAGTTGCCTGCAAATAGAACTTCAGGGCACGGACTACGTCCAGAATATGCAAAAGTCATTCCTTCTTTGAAGAAGGGTTAGGACACAGTGATGGAACAACAATCTCTTGATTGATATTCCTGTTAGTAACTACCTTAGGTAAGAACCCAGGTTTAGTACGCAGAACTACCTTGTCTGAATGAAAAATCAGATAAGGAGAATCACAATGTAAGGCAGATAACTCAGAGACTCTTCGAGCCGAGGAAATAGCCATCAAAAACAAAACCTTCCAGGATAACAGCTTGATATCAATGGAATGAAGGGGTTCAAATGGAACGCCTTGAAGAACATTAAGAACTAAGTTTAAGCTCCACGGCGGAGCAACAGTCTTAAACACAGGCTTAATCCTAGTTAAAGCCTGACAAAAAGCCTGAACGTCTGGAACTTCAGCCAGACGTTTGTGTAGAAGAATAGACAGAGCAGAAATCTGTCCCTTTAACGAACTAGCAGATAAGCCCTTTTCTAAACCCTCTTGTAGAAAGGACAATATCCTAGGAATCCTAACCTTACTCCATGAGTAACTCTTGGATTCGCACCAATATAAATATTTACGCCATATCTTATGGTAAATTTTTCTGGTAACAGGCTTCCTAGCCTGTATTAAGGTATCAATAATCGACTCCGAGAAGCCACGCTTTGATAGAATCAAGCGTTCAATCTCCATGTAGTCAGCCTCAGAGAAATTAGATTTGGATGGTTGAAAGGACCCTGAATTAGAAGGTCCTGTCTCAGAGGCAGAGACCACGGTGGACAGGACGACATGTCCACTAGGTCTGCATACCAGGTCCTGCGTGGCCACGCAGGCGCTATCAGAATCACCGAAGCTCTCTCCTGCTTGATCTTGGCAATTGTCAGGATATCATTCTCCATACTGGACTTACTTCTTTTTACCGTTCTGTACCTTTAAATTTCAATTAGGATCATGCTCACTTCCTTTAAATTCCCAGCAGCCCATTTACCTTTGCTTGGTATTGTTGTGCCTACAGAAATATCCAGCCTGTGCATTGCACTATTATTGGAAATAATCTAACCTTTTGTGGATTCAGTATTCCTTACTACTACTAAACTAAAAGTAACAGCAGCACTCTCTGTGTTCGTGCTGTTATCCTCCAGGACTGCCTGACACTATTTCCCACACGGAACCTCATACTCTGTCTGCCGGAACCTGTATCCATCCGCGGTGACATCACACGCCAGCTTCACGGAACATCCGACATTGCGAGCTGCTGCTCCGCTCCGTTACTCTCAAGCCTCTGATTTCTTACCCATCTGACTACCGAAGCTCTGCCTAAACTTGAATCTAAGTGGTCAAGGTAATTAGATGTATATAAACATAAACTTAAAAACGGCTTACTATATAATTCCTGCCTAAACGTTCCATACTGTGAAAAACCTGTTTAGTTAAAGTTTACTAAGTGGCATATTATTTTCTCTTATTTTTGCTGAGCATAATTTGGTTCTTGCTTTAACTAAGCTGCCTGGTTATACTATACTTATGTAGCTACAGTTACTAGCAACTACTTATGAACCTGTATATTAACATTCTGGTAGTAATTGGGATTCAGTTCACCACCTAGGTGATTTATCTGTTACCCTCACATCTCCCAGAAACAAATCCTTAATTTTTCATCTCAGCAGCTGTGTTCAAGTTTTAGTAACAGTTAATCTCTCCAGTCATTGTAGGTTGCTGACAAGCCTGACAGAGCCTGACAGAATACCAAGCCTGACATAATGAACCCAGCTGAGATGACTGCACATTTACAGGCTCTGAGTCAAAGAGTAGATTCCCTCACTCAGGGTCTTAATACACTTAAAGCAGAAAATGTTGCTTTAAAAGCCTATATTAAAGACACTTTAGAAACAAAGATACATACACCTGAGCCCTCAGTTAGTCTCCCTGAAAAGTTTTATGGTGACAGGGCACAGTACAGAGATTTTAAAAATGCATGCTTATTACTTTTTACACTCAAACCCCAGTCTTACCCCAATGACAGGATTAGAGTACTGACAACTATCTCATTCTTAAGGGGGGAACCACGTAGCTGGGCTAATTCTTTTTTTGAATCTAATGAGAATATACTGAACTCGTTAGATAATTTTTTTGCGGCTATGGGTCAGCTGTACGAAGACCCCTTCAAACAGCAGACAGCTGAAACTGCTCTTAGGGCTTTAAAGCAAAAGAAAAGAGTAGTAGAAGATTATATAACCGACTTTAAACGTTGGGCAAAAGATTCGGAATGGAACAACTTGTCTCTAAGGAACCAGTTTCGTCTGGGGTTGTTAGACGCAGTGAAAGATGAGTTGTCCCGTACCGAAATACCCCCTACACTTGAAGGGTTAATTAAATTAAGCATCACTATAGACAGACGCTTACGTGAGAGACAACACGAGAGAACATATCCAGAGGCATACACAAAAAAACACCCTAGCACCTCAACATCACTGCCTAGTTCTAAGTTTCATGCTGAACCTATGGAGATTGGCTTCCTAAAAGGCCCCCTGAGTGCACAGGAAAAGCCTAGAAGAAGGGAGAATAACCTCTGCCTATATTGTGCATCTGATGAACACTCAGTAAAAGAATGCCCATCACTTCAGAAAGCTGACAGGGGTGAGTCCAAAAGTCACTCTTTTTGCTGTAACTCCTATGATAATAAAAGTCCCTATTGTAAACTCTCACTTCTCTTTCAGTGGGATCACCAGCGACTCACCGTACCCGCAATAATTGATTCTGGAGCTACTGCTTGTTACATTGATAAGCAATATACACTTGTAAATAAAATTCCACTCATGCAAAAAAAATCTGCTGTTTTATTAAGAGGTATTGATGGCAGACCTGTATCATCAGGTCCAGTAGAGTATCAAACTATCCCATTATTGGTTATCACCCCAGACCATCATAGGGAATACTTAACCTTTGACGTCATATCTTCTCCTGTTTCTCCCGTTATCTTAGGTTTAAACTGGTTGATACTACATAACCCCTCTATTTCTTGGACCACTCTGACTGTTTCCTTTACTTCAACATATTGTACAAATACTTGTTTTCCAGTAGACATACTGCTCACATCTAACACAGAACCAAATATCACCATACCTGACGAATATAAGGACTTTGCAGACGTATTTAGAAAGACTGAGTCTGAACACTTACCACCCCATAGAAAATACGACTGTCCTATTGAACTGGTTCCTGGTGCAGAAATCCCATACGGTCATATATTTCCGTTGTCCAAACCTGAACTCAGTCATTTAAAAACTTACTTAGAAGACAATTTAAAAAAGGACTTCATTAGGCCTTCCACTTCTCCAGCGGGTGCTGGGATCTTTTTTGTTAAAAATAAGGATGGCAGCCTCCGTCCCATAATTGACTACAGACAATTAAACAAGGTCACAATAAAGAATTGGTATCCCCTGCCCCTAATTCCAGAGCTAATAGAGAGGTTAGAGGGTGCTAAATATTTTACCAAGCTGGACTTAAGAGGTGCGTATAACCTTATCCGTGTGAGAAGCGGTGATGAGTGGCTGACAGCGTTCCATACTCGCTACGGCTTATATGAGTACACCGTTATGCCCTTTGGGTTATGTAACGCCCCAGCCACCTTCCAGCACCTAATTAATGACCTTTTCAGAGACTTTCTCGATATTTTTCTTGTTATCTATCTGGATGACATCCTGATATATTCAAAGACTTTACCTGAACACGTAAAACATGTCAGACAGGTCCTGTCGAGATTAAGAAGTAACTTTTTGTATGCTAAACCTGAGAAGTGCATTTTTAATTCTCAAACTATTAGTTTTCTTGGTTACGGGTATACACATGGAACAGGCAAAAATCCAGGCTATAACTGAGTGGCCTACCCCTAAGACCCGAAAGGAAGTACAGAGCTTTCTCGGTTTCGCGAACTTTTATCGCAAATTCATAAAGAACTTTTCTCATATAACCAAACCTTTAACGACATTAACCAAAACTTCAATACCATTTCACTGGGATTCTACAGCTCAGAATGTTTTTAACCACTTAAAACACAGATTCACTACAGCACCCATACTGCGGTTCCCAAATCCTGACTTGCCATTTGTGCTTGAAGTAGATGCCTCAAACGTGGCCGTAGGTGCAGTGCTTTCTCAACGCGATGGGTTAAATCAACCCTTACATCCAGTAGCTTTCTACTCTCACAGTCTATCACCTCCAGAACAAAATTACCCCATCGGCGACAAGGAACTGCTGGCTATCAAGATGGCGCTTGAACATTGGAGGCATCTCCTTGAGGGTACTTCCATGCCAACTCTAATATATACAGACCATCGTAACCTACAGTATCTTAAAACTACAAAAACTCTGTCTGCAAGACAGGTGAGATGGAACCTCTTCTTCTCCAGGTTCAACTTCCAAATCGTATATCGACCCGCTAGTAGGAATCATAAAGCTGATGCTCTATCTAGACTACCGAATTATACTCGCTCTGATACTCCTCTAGACACAGTAATTCCACGAGAGAATTTTATTTCTTTCGTGATTGAATCAAAACCCTTCCTTCTACAGGAACAACAACAGGATGACAGTAAACCTTTATCCCTGACTCGAAAACAAGATGGCCTTTACTACTTCCAGGATAAACTATACATACCGCCTACATTGCGTGAGATGGTACTCCTATCCTGTCATGAGTCTCAACTCGCAGGACATCCAGGTATCAAGAAAACTCAGGAACTTGTAGGAAGAACTTATTGATGGCCTGGAATATCACATGACATCAAGAAGCATGTTTTAACTTGTCAAGAATGTACCATTTCTAAAAGATCAAAGCATCACCCATATGGCTTATTGATTCCTCTACCTACTCCTAGTAGGCCCTGGCTGGAAGTTGCTGTTGATTTCATTGTTGATCTGCCTAAATCAATGAACAACATTACTATTCTTGTTGTTGTTGATCTTTTCAGTAAGATGTCCCACTTCATTCCATACCATAAACTCCCTACAGCATCTGAAACTATACAATTACTCCTTCAGCACGTCTTCAAGTATCATGGTATTCCTAACAGCATATTGAGTGACCGTGGTAGCCAGTTTTCTAGCAAATTATGGTCTGAGTTCTGCAGATGTTTTTCTATTAATAAGAAACTCACCACATCATATCACCCTCAGACGAACGGCCAGACAGAAAGATCTAATCAATGGCTAGAACAGTTCCTCAGAACTTATTGCTCATCACAGCCATTATCTTGGTCCACACATCTCCCGTATGCTGAATTCTGCTTCAACAATACAGTCCATTCCACAACACAGAAGTCTCCTTTCTACGTAAATTATGGTTTCCACCCACGGTTCCAAATCTTGCCCGACAACCAAACAACCTCTTTAAATATTTCTGAACTTTCGGATCTCATTTCATCTAACTTCACCTCTGTTACAGCCGCCATCGAACAAGCCAAGAGAACTCAAAAGTTCTACTACGACAGGAAGAGGGTACCTTCACCTAATTACGCCATAGGTGACTTGGTCTGGTTATCTACCAAGAACCTGAAACTGAACACACCGTCCAGGAAGTTTTCACCTTTATATGTTGGACCATATCCTATCTCCAAGATCATCAACACTAATGCTGTCAGACTTACTCTACCAGACAGCATGAAAATTCACCCTACGTTCCACGTCTCCCTATTGAAGCCCTATAGGGCTCTCAGGGATTCTCTGCCTCTCTCTAGGGACCCCCCTGTGGTCATTGATCCCAATACTGAATACGAGGTCCACTCCATCCTGGATTCTAGACGTTCCAGGGGTTCGCTTCAATATTTGATCCGTTGGAAGGATTACACGTCGGATGATGACTCTTGGGAGCCGGCTTGCAACATCTCTGCTCCTAAATTGGTCGCATTATTTCATCGTCGGAACCCGGATCGCCCTAGAGCTTGAGCACCGGAGTTGCTCCTTGAAGGGGGGGTCCTGTCAGGATATCATTCTCCATACTGGACTTACTTCTTTTTACCGTTCTGTACCTTTAAATTTCAATTAGGATCATGCTCACTTCCTTTAAATTCCCAGCAGCCCATTTACCTTTGCTTGGTATTGTTGTGCCTACAGAAATATCCAGCCTGTGCATTGCACTATTATTGGAAATAATCTATCCTTTTGTGGATTCAGTATTCCTTACTACTACTAAACTAAAAGTAACAGCAGCACTCTCTGTGTTCGTGCTGTTATCCTCCAGGACTGCCTGACACTATTTCCCACACGGAACCTCATACTCTGTCTGCCGGAACCTGTATCCATCCGCGGTGACGTCACACGCCAGCTTCACGGAACATCCGACATTGCGAGCTGCTGCTCCGCTCCGTTACTCTCAAGCCTCTGATTTCTTACCCATCTGACTACCGAAGCTCTGCCTAAACTTGAATCTAAGTGGTCAAGGTAATTAGATGTATATAAACATAAACTTAAAAACGGCTTACTGCCTAAACGTTCCATACTGTGAAAAACCTGTTTAGTTAAAGTTTACTAAGTGGCATATTATTTTCTCTTATTTTTGCTGAGCATAATTTGGTTCTTGCTTTAACTAAGCTGCCTGGTTATACTATACTTATGTAGCTACAGTTACTAGCAACTACTTATGAACCTGTATATTAACATTCTGGTAGTAATTGGGATTCAGTTCACCACCTAGGTGATTTATCTGTTACCCTCACATCTCCCAGAAACAAATCCTTAATTTTTCATCTCAGCAGCTGTGTTCAAGTTTTAGTAACAGTTAATCTCTCCAGTCATTGTAGGTTGCTGACAAGCCTGACAGAGCCTGACAGCAATCAAACAAGGAAGCATCGGGAATGGTGGAAACACATAAGCCATGTTGAAGACCCAAGGGGCTGTCAGAGCATCTATCAGCACCGCTCCCGGGTCCCTGGACCTGGATCCGTAACAAGGAAGCTTGGCGTTCTGGCGAGACGCCATGAGATCCAGATCTGGTTTGCCCCAACGATGAATCAGTTGAGAAAAGACCTCCGGATGAAGTTCCCACTCCCCCGGATGAAAAGTCTGGCGACTTAGAAAATCCGCCTCCCAGTTCTCCACGCCTGGGATGTAAATCGCTGACAGGTGGCAAGAGTGAGACTCTGCCCAGCGAATTATCTTTGAGACTTCCAACATCGCTAGGGAACTTCTGGTTCCCCCTTGATGGTTGATGTAAGCCACAGTCGTGATGTTGTCCGACTGAAATCTGATGAACCTCAGAGTTGCTAACTGAAGCCAAGCTAGGAGAGCATTGAATATTGCTCTTAATTCCAGAATATTTATTGGGAGGAGTTGTTCCTCCTGAGTCCATAATCCCTGAGCTTTCAGGGAGTTCCAGACTGCGCCCCAGCCTAGAAGGCTGGCGTCTGTTGTTACAATCGTCCAATCTGGCCTGCGAAAGGTCATCCCCTTGGACAGATGTGGCAGAGAAATCCACCATAGAAGAGAATCTCTGGTCTCTTGATCCAGATTTAGTAGGGGGGACAAATCTGAGTAATCCCCGTTCCACTGACTTAGCATGCACAATTGCAGCGGTCTGAGATGCAGGCGCGCAAATGGTACTATGTCCATTGCTGCTACCATTAAGCCGATTACTTCCATGCACTGAGCTACTGACGGGTGTGGAATGGAATGAAGGACACGGCAAGCATTTAGAAGTTTTGATAACCTGGCCTCTGTCAGGTAAATTTTCATCTCTACAGAATCTATAAGAGTCCCTAGAAAGGGAACTCTTGTAAGTGGTAATAGAGAACTCTTTTCCACGTTCACCTTCCACCCATGCAACCTCAGAAATGCCAGAACTATCTCTGTATGAGACTTGGCAGTTTGAAAACTTGACGCTTGTATCATAATGTCGTCTAGGTACGTAGTCACCGCTATGCCTCGCGGTCTTAGTACCGCCAGAAGTGAGCCCAGAACTTTTGTAAAGATTCTTGGAGCCGTAGCTAATCCGAAGGGAAGAGCTACAAACTGGTAATGCCTGTCTAGGAAAGCAAATCTTAGGTACCGATAATGATCCTTGTGAATCGGTATGTGAAGGTAGGCATCCTTTAAGTCCACTGTGGTCATGTACTGACCCTCTTGGATCATGGGAAGGAT
Organism: Bombina bombina; assembly: GCF_027579735.1. Taxonomy (NCBI): domain Eukaryota; kingdom Metazoa; phylum Chordata; class Amphibia; order Anura; family Bombinatoridae; genus Bombina; species Bombina bombina. Next base: position 63,303,892 of record NC_069508.1, read on the forward strand.
GGTTCGAATAGTTTCCATTTTGAATGATGGAACTCTTAAAAATTTGTTTAGGATTTTTAAGTCCAAGATTGGTCTGAAGGTTCCCTCTTTCTTGGGAACCACAAAAAGATTTGAATAGAATCCCTGCCCATGTTCCGTCCGCGGAACTGGGTGGATCACCCACATAAGTAAGAGGTCTTGTACACAGCGTAGAAACGCCTCTTTCTTTATTTGGTTTGCTGATAACCTTGAAAGATGAAATCTCCCTCGTGGAGGAGAAGTTTTGAAGTCCAGGAGATATCCCTGAGATATGATCTCCAACGCCCAGGGATCCTGGACATCTCTTGCCCAAGCCTGGGCGAAGAGAGAAAGTCTGCCCCCCACTAGATCCGTTTCCGGATAGGGGGCCCTCTCTTCATGCTGTCTTGGGGGCAGCAGCAGGTTTCTTGGCCTGCTTGCCCTTGTTCCAGGACTGGTTAACTTTCCAGCCCTGCCTGTAACGAGCAACAGCTCCTTCCTGTTTTGGAGCGGAGGAAGTTGATGCTGCTCCTGCCTTGAAGTTACGAAAGGCACGAAAATTAGACTGTTTGGCCTTTGATTTGGCCCTGTCCTGAGGTAGAGCATGGCCCTTACCTCCCGTAATGTCAGCTATAATTTCTTTCAAGCCGGGCCCGAATAAGGTCTGCCCTTTGAAAGGAATATTAAGCAATTTAGATTTAGAAGTCACGTCAGCTGACCAGGATTTAAGCCATAGCGCTCTGCGCGCTTGGATGGCGAATCCGGAGTTCTTAGCCGTAAGTTTGGTTAAATGTACAACGGCATCAGAAACAAATGCGTTAGCTATCTTAAGTGCTTTAAGCTTGTTCATAATTTCATCCAATGGAGCTGTGCGAATGGCCTCTTCCAGAGACTTAAACCAGAATGCCGCCGCAGCAGTGACAGGCGCAATGCATGCAAGGGGCTGTAAGATAAAACCTTGTTGAACAAACATTTTCTTAAGGTAACCCTCTAATTTCTTATCCATTGGATCTGAAAAGGCACAACTATCCTCCACCGGGATAGTGGTACGCTTAGCTAAAGTAGAAACTGCTCCCTCCACCTTAGGGACCGTCTGCCATAAGTCTCATGTGGTGGCGTCTATAGGAAACATTTTCCTAAATATGGGAGGAGGGGAAAAAGGCACACCAGGTCTATCCCACTCCTTGCTAATAATCTCTGTAAGCCTTTTAGGTATAGGAAACACGTCAGTACACACCGGTACCGCATAGTATCTATCCAACCTACATAATTTTTCTGGAATTGCAACCGTGTTACAATCATTCAGAGCCGCTAATACCTCCCCTAGCAATATGCGGAGGTTCTCAAGCTTAAATTTAAAATTAGAAATCTCTGAATCCAGTCTCCCTGGATCAGATCCGTCACCCACAGAATGAAGCTCTCCGTCTTCACGTTCTGCAAACTGTGACGCAGTATCTGACATGGCTCTCACCTCATCCGCGCGCTCTGTCCTTAACCCAGAGCTATCGCGCTTGCCTCTTAATTCTGGCAATTTAGATAATACTTCTGTCATAACAGTAGCCATGTCTTGCAAAGTGATTTGTAAGGGCCTCCCTGATGTACTTGGCGCCACAAAATCACGCACCTCCTGAGCGTGAGGCGAAGGTACTGACACGTGAGGAGAGTTAGTCGGCATAACTTCCCCCTCGTTGTCTGGTGATAATTTCTTTACATGTAAAGATTGACTTTTATTTAAAGTAGCATCAATGCAATTAGTACACAAATTTCTATTGGGCTCCACATTGGCCTTTAAACATAGTGAACAAAGAGATTCATCTGTGTCAGACATGTTTAAACAGACTAGCAATGAGACTAGCAAGCTTGGAAATACTTTTCTAAATAAATTTACAAGCAATATAAAAAACGCTACTGTGCCTTTAAGAAGCACAAAAAGCTGTCACAGTTGAAATAACAATGAACCAAAATAGTTATAGCAATCAATTTTTCACAGTAAATGTATTAAGTTAGCATAGGATTGCACCCACCAGCAAATGGATGATTAACCCCTTAATACCCAAAAACGGATAACAATTTAATAATTAACGTTTTTATCACAGTCAAAACACACTGTCACAGGTCTGCTGTGACTGATTACCTCCCTCAAAATGAATTTTGAAGACCCCTGAGCTCTCTAGAGACGATCTGGATCATGGAGGATGAAGTAGACAGATTGTGACTGAATTTTTACTGCGCAAAAAAGCGCTAAAATAGGCCCCTCCCACTCATATTACAACAGTGGGGAAGCTCAGAAAACTGTTTCTATGCAGAAAACAAAGATGGCCATGTGGTAAAAATCATGCCCCAATAAGTTTTATCACCAAGTACCTCACAAAAAACGATTAACATGCCAGTAAACGTTTTAAACATACATTTGAAAAGTTATGAATTGCTATCAATAAGCCTGCTACCAGTCGCTTTTACTGCAATTAAGGCTCATACATTATTTCAGTATTAACAGTATTTTCAGAGTCAATTCCATTCCTTAGAAAAATACATTCAGTGTACACACACTCATCAGCCTAATACCAGTCGCTATCACTGCATTTAAGGCTGAACTTACTTTACAATGGTATCAGCAGTATTTTCTCAGTCAATTCCATTCCTCAGAAAAATAATTTACTGCACATACCTCATTTGCAGGGGGGCCCTGCATGCTATTCCCCTTCTCTGAAGTTACCTCACTCCTCAGATGAGAACAGCCAGTGGATCTTAGTTACGTCTGCTAAGATCATAGAAAACACTGGCAGATTCTTCTTCTAATGCTGCCTGAGAATAAACAGCACACTCCGGTGCCATTTAAAATAACAAACTTTTGATTGTAGAAATAAACTAAGTTAAAAAACACCACAGACCTCTCACAGCGACCTATCTTTAGTTAGGCTGCAAGAGAATGACTGAATATGACATGTGAGGGGAGGAGCTATATAGCAGCTCTGCTTGGGTGATCCTCTTGCAGCTTCATGTTAGGAAGAGATATATTCCATAAGTAATGGATGACCCGTGGACTGACTACACTTAACAAGAGAAACAGCACAAGCGATAACACAAAAAAAGCAAGAGCTAGATAGTTTATTAACAGAAGACGCAACTAGAGCCATCAAATTACTAGACACTCACTATTTTATACATGCCAATAAGCCTGACAGAATGTTAGCAAATAGACTAAAAGAAATCACAAGGGCCACGACTGTCCCCCAACTACAAACTGATAAGGGTAGAATAACTAACGACCCAAAGGAAATAGCAAATCTGTTTGCAGATTTTTATAATAACCTTTACAATCTCCCTACCCACTCAAAAAAGAATAATAAGGAAGATGAATTAAATAAATTCCTAGATGACAGCAAGTTGCCCACACTTTCCTCTGAAGACATACGTACTCTAAACTCACCAATCACTCTAGCAGAGGTATTGAAAGCAATCAGGGATTTAAAGCCCAATAAATCAACAGGCCCAGACGGATACACAGGAGCATTCTACAAAACCTTTAGAGACTTAATAGCCCCACAATTAGTACTAATTTTTAATTCCATTATGAAAGGAGGTGCAATTCCTGATGAGATGCTATTAGCAAGAATTTCAGTAATACCCAAACCAGATAAAAATAAACAACACTGTAAGAATTATAGGCCTATATCCCTAATCAATCAGAACATCAAGTTATTCATAAAAATTTTAGCTAACCATTTAAATAACCCCCTTACAACACTCGTTCATTCAGACCAGGTGGGATTTGTTCGAGCCAGGGAAGCCCCAGACAATATTAGGAAAATAATTGACCTGACCAACATTGCGTCCGTGGAAAGAATTCCTTCTCTGTTCCTATCATTGGATGCAGAGAAGGCATTCGATAGAGTGGACTGGAGTTTTATGCTGGCTATGCTGAAAGGCATTGGTCTGAGAGGAGAATTCCTCAATGCTATAGAATCCCTGTACTCCACACCAGCAGCATATATAAGGCTAGCAGGATATAAATCCAGGAAAATAGATATTTAAAACGGTAAAAGGCAAGGATGCCCCTTGTCGCCACTCCTATTTGCCCTCTGTATAGAGCCACTGGCTATTAAAATTAGAGATTGCCAAGACATTACAGGTATCCCGGTAGCTCAAAAACAATATAAGATGGCATTGTTTGCGGACGATGTCATCCTAACTCTCACAAAACCCCTTTTGTCCCTACCACCCCTTTACTCCATACTTCAGAAATTTAGTGCGTTATCGGGCTATAAAATTAACGAGGATAAATGCGAGGCATTGGGTCTTAATATTCTCTCAATGACAAAGAAAATCCTGGAGTTAAATTTCACATTTAAATGGGCAAAAAAGTTGATTAAATATTTGGGAATTAATCTTTCCTCTGATGTACATGCCCTATATCAACATAATTACAAACCTATGCTCACACACTTGAGACACCTTATGACTAAATGGTCAATGTACAAGATATCACTCCTAGGGAGAATAGTGACTGTAAAGATGACGATTCTGCCCAAGCTTCTCTATCTGTTTAGGTCACTCCCTATCTCCATACCCCGTATAGAAATTGATAAATTACAAGCAGATATTCTTAGATTTATATGGAATAACAAAATGGCTACAATAAATAAACACATAACGACAAGACATAGAATAGGAGGAGGGCTAGGGATACCGCATTTGTCTTCATACTACAATGCTGCAAGAATGGCACAAACTGCGTTATGGCACCAAATCACTAGTGACATACAATGGGTTCATTTAGAAGCTGACATTATTGAGGTGGATGACATAGCTAAACTACAATGGATGCCTAAAACACACAGGCCTCAGACAGGGAAAAACTTTATAACTATCTCGCACACACTATTTATATGGGATAAGCTGACACAGAAATACCCAATACTTAATAGCAGATCATCAGCTGCACCACTAACAAATCTTAACACTTCGATAGACAAGATTGTACTAAGCAAATGGATAAATAGAGGTCTATATAAGATAGCAGACACCTTCATTAACGGGAAATTCTTGACCAACCAACAGTACAGGGAGTTAGATCCAACAGATGAAAACACATGGTTTCATTACTTTCAATTAAGAGCTAATGTAATGGAAGCCCTGGGAAATTCACCTCCATACAATCGTACCATGTTTGAAATGATGCGCTTAGCTAAAACAAGAATGAAGGGAGCTATTGCTAAATTATATCTTACATTTAACATTATCAAACCTGACACTAAAACCTCTCTTATGACCAAATGGGAAAACGATCTGGAGCAAGAGTGGTCAATCCAACAATGGACTGCAACACTTAGACAGGGTACATCTTTCTCAATTAATGCATCTTTACAGGAATTATTAAATCTTCATTTAGATGGTATCTATGCCCCACTAAGATCTACAATAAGGGAGGGGAGAACACTAGCCATTGCTTTAGAGGATGTGGAGAGGAAGGCAGTTATATACATATGTGGTGGCACTGCACCAAAATCCAACCACTTTGGAATAAGGCAGCTTCCCTTTTAAGTACAGTTTTTGAGAGAGAAATAGAGCTTCACCCTGAACACGGGCTACTACATTTTCCAATAGTGGGGTTTACAACACGACAGAACAAACTCATAGCGATTGTTAACACCGCTGTATGATTAATAACAGTACTGGAAAACAGAGCCACCGGGTTTTTACCTGATAGGGCAAAAAATAGAACATATATATAAGATGTCCAAGGCAGCTGCTGATCTGCTCCTTAACTTAGATCACTTTATAGCAACATAGGAGCCCTGGATTTTGTATTGAGAAGCCAGACAGAGAAATCAACAGGTGATGTGACAAAGCAATCCTACAGATATTTGAATGTTAGAATGCTTATTGGACTAGTTTCTTTTCTGTGCGAGTTAATAAAGTTTTGTAAAGTTATGTTCAAATGCAATGTGTTCAATTGTACTTTATAACATATGCTAATAAAAGCAATTTGCATAAAAAAAATAACCAGAGAAATGCAGTAAGTAATTATATTATTGTGCTGTATTATATGTATTTTATTTACATGCTTTTAATGGAAAAAGTATTGTTGTACATCATTTTAACAAAGTAAAGTCCCTGGAACACTAAATACTGTACAGGGAAGCAGTTTCTTGTGGCCTGTGGTGTCATTGACCTGGGAGTAACCTATAAAGCTACTGGTATAAACCTATCTTCCAAATAATTACATTACTGTCAGCCTGAGGGCCTACGTTTCCATTTCAGGGTTTGCTATTAAAGGAACATTAAGCTGTGCATACAACTACAGTAGTATGGCTACTACTCACCATGCTATTGATTTTCCTTCTGTACCTGTGGCTCTTTTTAAAGCTATACTCTTATTTTAACCCATTACAGAAGCCAATTGGTAAACCTCTGCATTTTTGTACTGGGCGCCGCCATCTTGGTACACATGTATTGTGGCATCCTGTGACAGAAGCTCTGTGCTTTCACAGATCAGTCAAACATAAAAAGATTACTCCAGCCTGGATTAGGTTTGTTAAAAAAAGACCTTTATTATTCTAGATTTGTATCTGGTCCTTAGTCATGACAAAATACCAGATACAGGACTGAAACGTTGTTTTTGTACTTTGGACCATGGAATAATAACGTTTTTTTGTTTTTTTTTTAACAAACCTAATCCAGGCTGGAGTAACCTTTTCTTCTGTTATGTGTGATCAGTCCACAGGTCATCATTACTTCTGGGATATAACTCCTCCCCAACAGGAAATGCAAGAGGATTCACCCAGCAGAGCTGCATATAGCTCCTCCCCTCTACGTCACTCCCAGTCATTCTCTTGCACCCAACGACTAGATAGGATGTGTAAGAGGACTATGGTGATTATTCTTAGTTTTTATGACTTCAATCAAAAGTTTGTTATTTTACAATGGCACCGGAGTGTGTTATTGCCTCTCTGGCAGAGTTTGAAGAAGAATCTATCAGAGTTTTACTATGATTTTAGCCGGAGTCGTTAAGATCATATTGCTGTTCTCGGCCGTCTGAGGAGAGGTAAAGCTTCAGATCAGGGGACAGCGGGCAGATGAATCTGCATAGAGGTATGTAGCAGTTTTTATTTTCTGACAATGGAATTGATGAGAAAATCCTGCCATACCGATAATATGTCATGTATGTATACTTTACTCACTGGAATTACTCTGTAAAAAGTACATTAAACCTTTAATAGGTATTAATTATGTTAAACGTTTTTGCTGGAATGTAGAATCGTTTGCATTTACTGAGGTACTGAGTGAATAAATGTTTGGGCACTATTTTTCCACTTGGCAGTTGCTTATTCTAATTGTGACAGTTTCGTTTCTCTCTCACTGCTGTGTGTGAGGGGGAGGGGCCGTTTTTTTTTGGCGCTCTTTGCTACGCATCAAAAATTTCCAGTCAGTTACTCATTGTATTTCCTGCATGATCCGGTTCATCTCTACAGAACTCAGGGGTCTTCAAAACTTCTTTTGAGGGAGGTAGATTCTCTCAGCAGAGCTGTGAGACTTATATATTGACTGTGATAAAAAACGTTACTCAGTAATTTTTTTTATGCTTTCAGATTTAATTGATTTTGCTTTGCTAATGGGAACAGACCTTTGCTAAATTGTGTTGTTTACAAGGATTGATGCTATAACTGTTTTTTCAGTTCGTTATTTCAACTGTCATTTAATCGTTTAGTGCTTCTTTGAGGCACAGTACGTTTTTTGTTAAATAAGACTGTAGCCAAGTTGCAAGTTTAATTGCGAGTGTGTTAAACATGTCTGATTCAGAGGAAGATACCTGTGTCATTTGTTCCAATGCCAAGGTGGAGCCCAATAGAAATTTATGTACTAACTGTATTGATGCTACTTTAAATAAAAGCCAATCTGTACAAATTGAACAAATTTCACCAAACAGCGAGGGGAGAGTTATGCCGACTAACTCACCTCACGTGTCAGTACCTGCATCTCCCGCCCGGGAGGTGCGTGATATTGTGGCGCCCAGTACATCTGGGCGGCCATTACAGATAACATTACAAGATATGGCTACTGTTATGACTGAAGTTTTGGCTAAATTACCAGAACTAAGAGGCAAGCGTGATCACTCTGGGGTGAGAACAGAGTGCGCTGATAATACTAGGGCCATGTCTGATACTGCGTCACAGCTTGCAGAGCATGAGGACGGAGAGCTTCATTCTGTGGGTGACGGTTCTGATCCAAACAGATTGGATTCAGATATTTCAAATTTTAAATTTAAACTGGAGAACCTCCGGGTATTACTAGGGGAGGTTTTAGCGGCTCTGAATGATTGTAACACAGTTGCAATACCAGAGAAAATGTGTAGGTTGGATAAATATTTTGGGGTACCGGCGAGTACTGATGTTTTTCCTATACCTAAGAGACTTACTGAAATTGTTACTAAGGAGTGGGATAGACCCGGTGTGCCATTCTCACCCCCTCCAATATTTAGAAAAATGTTCCCAATAGACACCACCACACGGGACTTATGGCAAACGGTCCCTAAGGTGGAGGGAGCAGTTTCTACCTTAGCTAAGCGTACCACTATCCCGGTTGAGGATAGCTGTGCTTTTTCAGATCCAATGGATAAAAAACTAGAGGGTTACCTTAAGAAAATGTTTGTTCAACAAGGTTTTATATTGCAACCCCTTGCATGCATCGCGCCGGTCACGGCTGCTGCAGCATTCTGGATTGAATCTCTGGAAGAGAACATTAGTTCAGCTACGCTGGACGATATTACGGACAGGCTTAGAGTCCTTAAACTAGCTAATTCTTTCATTTCGGAAGCCGTAGTACATTTAACTAAGCTTACGGCTAAGAATTCAGGATTCGCCATTCAGGCACGCAGAGCACTGTGGCTAAAATCCTGGTCAGCTGATGTTACTTCTAAATCTAAATTGCTTAATATACCTTTCAAGGGGCAGACCTTATTCGGGCCCGGGTTGAAGGAGATTATCGCTGACATTACAGGAGGTAAAGGCCATGCCCTGCCTCAGGACAAAGCCAAAGCTAAGACTAGACAGTCTAATTTTCGTTCCTTTCGTAATTTCAAAGCAGGAGCAGCATCAACTTCCTCTGCACCAAAACAGGAAGGAGCTGTTGCTCGCTACAGACAAGGCTGGAGACCTAATCAGTCCTGGAACAAGGGCAAGCAGGCCAGGAAACCTGCTGCTGCCCCTAAGACAGCATGAATCGAGGGCCCCCGATCCGGGACCAGATCTGGTGGGGGGCAGACTTTCTCTCTTCGCCCAGGCTTGGGCAAGAGATGTTCAGGATCCCTGGGCGCTAGAGATCATATCTCAGGGATACCTTCTGGACTTCAAATCTTCTCCCCCAAGAGGGAGATTTCATCTGTCAAGGTTGTCAACAAACCAGATAAAGAAAGAAGCGTTTCTACGCTGCGTACAAGATCTTTTATTAATGGGAGTGATCCATCCGGTTCCGCGGTCGGAACAAGGACAAGGGTTTTACTCAAATCTGTTTGTAGTTCCCAAAAAAGAGGGAACTTTCAGGCCAATCTTGGATATAAAGATCCTAAACAAATTCCTAAGAGTTCCATCGTTCAAAATGGAAACTATTCGGACAATTTTACCCATGATCCAAAGAGGTCAGTACATGACCACAGTGGATTTAAAGGATGCTTACCTTCACATACCGATTCACAAAGATCATTACCGGTATCTAAGGTTTGCCTTTCTAGACAGGCATTACCAATTTGTAGCTCTTCCATTCGGATTGGCTACGGCTCCAAGAATCTTCACAAAGGTTCTGGGTACTCTTCTAGCGGTTCTAAGACCGCGAGGAATTTCGGTAGCTCCATACCTGGACGACATTCTGATACAAGCTCCAAGCTTTCAAACTGCCAAGTCTCATACAGAGTTAGTACTGGCATTTCTAAGGTCGCATGGATGGAAGGTGAACGAAAAGAAGAGCTCTCTCTTTCCACTCACAAGAGTTCCTTTCTTGGGGACTCTGATAGATTCTGTAGAAATGAAGATTTACCTGACAGAAGACAGGTTAACAAAGCTTCAAAATGCATGCCGTGTCCTTCATTCCATTCAACACCCGTCAGTAGCTCAATGCATGGAGGTGATCGGCTTAATGGTAGCGGCAATGGACATAGTACCTTTTGCTCGCCTACATCTCAGACCTCTGCAATTGTGCATGCTAAGTCAGTGGAATGGGGATTACTCAGATTTGTCCCCTACTCTGAACCTGGATCAAGAGACCAGAAATTCTCTTCTATGGTGGCTTTCTCGGCCACATCTGTCCAGGGGGATGCCATTCAGCAGGCCAGACTGGACAATTGTAACAACAGACGCCAGCCTACTAGGTTGGGGCGCTGTCTGGAATTCTCTGAAGACTCAGGGATTATGGAATCAGGAGGAGAGCCTCCTTCCAATAAACATTCTGGAATTGAGAGCAGTTCTCAATGCCCTTCTGGCTTGGCCTCAGTTATCAACTCGGGGGTTCATCAGGTTTCAGTCGGACAACATCACGACTGTGGCTTACATCAACCATCAGGGAGGGACAAGAAGCTCCCTAGCAATGATGGAAGTATCAAAGATAATTCGCTGGGCAGAGTCTCACTCGTGCCACCTGTCAGCAATCCACATCCCGGGAGTGGAGAACTGGGAGGCGGATTTCTTGAGTCGTCAGACTTTTCATCCGGGAGAGTGGGAACTTCATCCGGAGGTCTTTGCCCAAATACTTTGACGTTGGGGCAAACCACAAATAGATCTCATGGCGTCTCGTCAGAACGCCAAACTTCCTCGCTACGGGTCCAGATCCAGGGATCCGGAAGCAGTTATGATAGATGCCTTGACAGCACCATGGACCTTCAGGATGGCTTATGTGTTTCCACCCTTCCCGATGCTTCCTCGATTGATTGCCAGAATCAAACAGGAGAGAGCATTAGTGATTCTAATAGCACCTGCATGGCCACGCAGGACTTGGTATGCAGATCTAGTGGACATGTCATCCTGTCCGCCTTGGTCTCTACCTCTAAGACAGGACCTTCTGATTCAGGGTCCATTCAAATATCAAAACCTAACTTCTCTGAAGCTGACTGCTTGGAAATTGAACGCTTGATCTTATCAAAGCGTGGTTTTTCTGAGTCAGTTATTGATACCTTAATACAGGCTAGGAAGCCTGTTACTAGAAGGATTTACCATAAAATATGGCGTAAATACTTATATTGGTGCGAATCCAAAGGTTACTCTTGGAGTAAGGTTAGGATTCCTAGGATATTGTCTTTTCTACAAGAAGGTTTAGATAAGGGTTTATCGGCTAGTTCTTTAAAGGGACAGATCTCAGCTCTGTCCATTTTGTTGCACAAGCGTCTGTCAGAAAATCCAGACGTCCAGGTCTTTTGTCAAGCTTTAGCTAGGATCAAGCCTGTGTTTAAAACTGTTGCTCCACCATGGAGTTTAAACCTGGTTCTTAACGTTTTACAAGGAGTTCCGTTTGAACCCCTTCATTCCATTGACATTAAACTGTTATCTTGGAAAGTTCTATTTTTAATAGCTATTTCTTCGGCTCGGAGAGTCTCTGAGTTATCAGCTCTACATTGTGATTCTCCTTATTTGATTTTTCATTCGGATAAGGTAGTTCTGCGTACAAAACCTGGGTTCTTACCTAAGGTAGTCACTAACAGGAATATCAATCAAGAGATCGTTGTTCCTTCCTTGTGTCCGAATCCTTCTTCAAAGAAGGAACGTCTTCTGCACAATCTGGATGTAGTTCGTGCCCTCAAGTTCTATTTGCAGGCAACTAAGGAATTTCGACAAACGTCTTCCCTGTTTGTCGTGTACTCTGGTCAGAGGAGAGGTCAAAAGGCTTCGGCTACTTCTCTCTCCTTCTGGCTTCGTAGCATAATTCGTTTAGCCTATGAGACTGCTGGACAGCAGCCTCCTGAAAGAATTACAGCTCATTCTACTAGAGCTGTGGCTTCCACTTGGGCCTTTAAGAATGAGGCCTCTGTTGAACAGATTTGCAAGGCTGCAACTTGGTCTTCGCTCCATACTTTTTCCAAATTTTACAAATTTGACACTTTTGCTTCTTCGGAGGCTATTTTTGGGAGAAAGGTTCTTCAGGCAGTGGTTCCTTCTGTATAATGAGCCTGCCTAGCCCTCCCGTCATCCGTGTACTTTTGCTTTGGTATTGGTATCCCAGAAGTAATGATGACCCGTGGACTGATCACACATAACAGAAGAAAACATAATTTATGCTTACCTGATAAATTCCTTTCTTCTGTTGTGTGATCAGTCCACGGCCCGCCCTGTTTTTTTAAGGCAGGCAAATATTTTCTAAATTATACTACAGTCACCTCTTCACCCTTGGTTTCTCCTTTCTCGTTGGTCCTTGGTCGAATGACTGGGAGTGACGTAGAGGGGAGGAGCTATATGCAGCTCTGCTGGGTGAATCCTCTTGCATTTCCTGTTGGGGAGGAGTTATATCCCAGAAGTAATGATGACCCGTGGACTGATCACACAACAGAAGAAAGGAATTTATCAGGTAAGCATAAATTATGTTTTTATGTTTGCCTATTTATGAGGGGATGACTGACACTATACTCTGTGGGGCCTATTTATTATGTGTCTGTCTGACATGATCCAATCAGTGGATCATGTCCAACAGACATCGCTGAATGCAGAGAGCAATAAGCTTTCCGTATTCAGCATTGCACCAGCAGCTCTTGTGAACTGCTGGTGCAACGCCGCCCCTTGCAGATTCGTGACCAATCAGCCACTAGCAGGTAGAGTCAATCAACCCGATCGCATTCGATCGGGTTGAATTGCGGCGATGTCTGTCCGCCTCCTCAGAGCAGGCTCACCAGAAGGCTCGCCAGAAACACGGGCCCTCAAGCTCCATATGGAGCTTGATAGATAGGCCCCTGTGCCTGAACTGCAAAAGGTTGCTGTCCCCTATACCTTTTTTTGAAATCTTTCACATATCAGTGACATTGCTGGCTGCTTGACAGCTGTACCTTACACTTTGGGTTAGCTCGCACAATAGAAACCAAAACATTTTAATTTTTTGCAAATTAAAAATGACTTAACAAATATAAAAAAGCCCTTAGGAATAATATAAATGAAGCCACTGCATAGAAATGTACAGACACCATTTTGTTTTGTCCATGATAAAGCTTGTCAAGAAAACAACAATATCACTGATCTGTGACTATGCACCACTTCTGTCACAGGGTACAAGACATAAACTCCAATATGGCGGAACTCAGTACAAGGATGCAGAATTTTACAAACCAATGCTTGTGAAGGGTTAAAATAAGAGAATTACTTTACAGGCATAGGAGGAAAAACATTAGCATAGTGAAGGAAACTGAATGCTAAATCATGGTTCCTGAACAGAAGTGGTGTGAGGTGTTGTATCATATCTGCATCCATTTAATAGCTAGCCAAAAGCCCAACAAACAATGACAGAATTGTTTTGTAACAAGTAAAACAATATAGGGGAAAACTCCTCACATTCAATTTGAAGCCTCATATATATATATATATATGTATATGAGGAGATAACGCATGTAATTTGGTACCCAGTTGGTGGTAAAATAGCTTAAACTGTGATGATCCATAATGTCCAGTTGTCAAAAGCATCTGATATGACACAACTAATTAGTAGCTTCTTAAGACACGCAGATAGTGGAAATCCATTTTGGAAATGCATAATAAATGTATTCACATGTCTGTTCACATGCTGTATAAACTATAAATATAATAGCATTTGCTCTGCCAAGATGTTTATCAAATTATTTATCTATTTATGTATTCAACATTTGCTGAATAAATTAAGCTCCAATTTATTGCATGAGGTAAAATAATAAAAAATAAAATAGTCTGCGTGTGTACAATTATTTAAATACTCCATACTTCATTTAGATAAATAGTTTTGATTGTATTATTAAAATTACACCACTTTTACATTATTTAAAATACTGTTCTAATTATAATGGTCCAAAATAGTAACTTAAAATAAATATAACAGGCAATATAAAAAGCACTAGCATATTTCTCTCATTCAGCTGACACACAATACAGTAAAGTCTTCTTTGGACTTTGTATTAGCATGGGAATACACTCAGTGATGGATTAAAGTAATCTATCCTTTGAGTCGTCTTTTTTTGACTATTAAAAATGAATATTCATTCGGTTTATTTATTTTTAAATGTTCTTGTTCCACTTAATATTCCTCACATTTTCCAAAATTTGATGCCTGACTCACATACTGTAAACAGAGAGCCCCATACAGACTGTTATATTATAAAAAGAATTGTACAACACTGAAAATTTATTTTGATTTATCCAAATCTTTTGTAATGAATATTAGGGGGGGGACTTAAATTATGCTTACCTGATCATTTTCTTTTCTTCAGATGGAAAGAGTAAACAGCTGAATTCATTACTTTTGGGAAATAAGAACTTGGCCACCAGGAGGAGGCAAAGACACCCCAGCCAAAGGTTTAAATACTCCTCCCACTTCCCTCATCCCCCAGTCATTCTGCCGAGGAACAAGGAACAGTAGAAGAAATACCAGGGTGAAAAGGTGCCAGAAGAACAAAAAAATAAGAGACGCCACACAGAAGAAGTATGGGTGGGGAGCTGTGGATTCCATCTGAAGAAAAGAGAATTATCAGGTAAGCATAATTTAAGTTTTTCTTCATAAATGGAAAGAGTCCACAGCTGCATTCATTACTTTTGGGAAAACAATACCCAAGCTATAGAGGGCACTGAATGCAAAGACGGGAGGGTACAATAGGCAGCCCATTCTGAGGGCACCAGGCCTGAAAAACCACAACCCAACCAAACCCTGCTTCGTCGGAGACGGGCAAAAGAACTGGAAGGAAAAGGCCCCAAGGACACTGACCCGCAGATAGTCCGAAGGCCTAACTAGAGACCGCAAGCAGACTCACTGAGCCAACACTCCTCCAGGAGAACCATCGCCTATCAGTCGGTCCCCAATACTAGTACAGTACCAAAATCCCCAACAGGGAGAGGACAAGGGTAAACCAAGGGTACCCCAAAGGTACAGCAAAATCCATAAAGAAAAGAAAAAAAACCTTCAAAGGTAGGACAAGTCCCCAAAAACCCAAATGGATCCCGAAAACAAGGGGAGACGCCGCCCAACCCACAAGGAGCAACCGGGCATCATCGAGGAGAAGAAACATCTCCCAAACATTGTGCAACAGATCTCAGATCCTATGCCTAGCCAGACCAGCCCAAGCAACGGCAGATCGGAAAGTAAGGGAACCGAAACAAACCCCAAGACCGGCCCCCAAAAGGGCAGAAGAATGGACACAGTCACTTCAACCAAAAGACAACGAGCAGGCGTTAGACACAAGGAGATCTATCAAGGCCAACTAAGTCTCAATGTGGAGCCAGCAGCTCCCCAGATGGAAAGGAACAGCTCAAAGAGCAGACCAATCCCCGAACCAGATAAATATCTGTTCCAACCCCTTGAACACAGGAGAGGCCCCTAAAAAGGGAACCACACCTCTGTAAAGAGGACAACGAGCCCCCTAAAGAGGAGAGCATCAATAAACACCTGCCCATAAGACAGGAAGTCGTAGGAAGAACTGAGGACACAAGGCACAAGGCCACGTCACTGACAAATACGGAAGAACCCCTTAAAACACCATCGTGCTAGCACACATAACAGGCGCAAAAGTGACAGCTGAGCAACCGCAAACCTTCCATTGCTAGGCATGAAAGCCCACCATCAGGTCACGTTAGTTGGCTGTCCCAAGGGAACCATATTGTCCGCACAAGACAAGGCCCAAGGAGCCCTGGCTCGAATAAAGCTGGCTAAATCCACCCTCAGAAAGGGAGGAAAGAAAAACAGACAAACATGGGACTAACGTGTCCCGAACAATTTCCGTAGAACCAAACAGGAAGTATCGATCCCAGAGAATGTTCCCGCAGGAAACATAGTATGAAAAATAAATATAAAATTCATCCTAACCGGATAAAATAAAATAACAGGCAACCCGAGGGTTAACGCCCAAGAAGAACAGAAAGATCCACAGGACCAGCCTAACTGAAACCCTGTTCTTCCAACAGAACTGAGAAGGATCTCGATAACAAGACTTAAAGGAGATTACTTCATCCCCCCATGTCTAACGAGGTTAGCCATTCGAAGGAGGAGACTGAGGAGTCCCATAACCAAGAAGGATAGGGTCCCCAAACAGCTCAAAAACAAAGGCAAGCCAACCGGTAACGAAAGGCATAACACTTAGGAACAGTTACACCCGCAGGGTACTGCACATACCCTCCTGTGACCGAGAGACCAGGGGCAATCGGGCATGAACACAATCGCAAATAAATATCTGGACTTTGTAGACGCGCAAGCGCCAAAAGTATGTAAAAGTGTAAAAGTGCCACAACCTCTAGGGGGAACAATCCACCCTCCGAGGAGGAAAAAACATAACTTGGGTTACCCGTGTGTGTAGTAGTAGGGAGCGGTAGGGAACTCACCTCCTGGAGGACAAGGCCCCCCCGAGGTGGATGGCTCAGCAGTCCCTTGAATCCCCGAGCCCAAGGAATAAGGCGCTCTAGAACAGCCTAAAGAACATAACTGACTGACCGGAGTCAATGGGGCCAATTCGCACTCGTCACAGGACGAAGAATCTGAATCAGAAAGTTGAACAATCTCAACATCAGTATCCTCCATAACTGGATACAGGATACCAAAAAATGGACTAAATATAAAACAATTTAAATGGCACCTGACACCCACAATGGCTGGGGCACTCACCACCTCCTATGAACCAGACACCAGCAGACTAAAATTATCTGTCACCACACAGTCAGGAATGCGGAAATGGAAGACCAGAACGTAAACACGCCCGGTTAAAAGGTGAACCGTACAGTCCAAAAAAAGCATGCCTGACCATAAGGACGCATCACTTAGAAAGGCTGTTATGTTCCAAAAAGCCACAAGCCCAATTAACACTACACATAAGCAGATTGAATCACATAACAAACATGATTAAAAAAAAAACCTGTCCATTAATCCCCCTCAGGAGATATTAACCCTTGATTCCAAGATATTATAAGGAGTCCCACTGAGACCCTTGTATTTTTCATGGAAGTTCGCAGGACAAATGAATTACTGTACATTCATAAAGAAGTAAAATGAAACAATCTTAACGGAATCTACGCCATGGAACAGGAACACGGCCCTTCAAGTGTGACGGATAGTAGCATCGCCTCCGCCATGGACTTGAGAGAAGAAAGCAGGCAGCAAAGCGAAGTTCGACAATGCTGATTGCTTGTGGAGTTGTTAAAATGAGTCGCAATGGTTTCGCAGAAAGACTCTTTCTGCATCTCTGGACTCTAACTTTCATCTAAGCCCTCGCTGAGACACTGACAGGATTACTTAAAGCTCATGTCCCATGTCGAAGAGTACTACCCTCTATAAGAGATGAACCTCCTGGGATGAAAGGCAAAGAATGACTGGGGGATGAGGGAAGTGGAAGAAGTATTTAAGCCTTTGGCTGGGGTGTCTTTGCCTCCTCCTGGTGGCCAGGTTCTAATTTCCCAAAAGTAATAAATGCAGCTGTGGACTCTTTCCATTTATGAAGATAAAATTCCCTGGATATTCTTTGGCTGCACTATAGTTTTGAATGAAATAAATACTAAATATTCATAGAACATTTTCATTCCTTTTCGTTAAACAAATGTAAATGTTCCTAAGCTACAGGTTAAAAAAGTTATACATTTAAAAAGCTCCAATATGAGCTTTAGAGCCTTTTCAGCTTCAAGTTCACATGAGCAAGCCTGCCGCAGAGAAATAAGAAGCAGTGATCATCAGACCGCAGCTTTTTAACACATTATGCCAAATGTTTTGTTGCGTATGTCAGCCCCCCCTGGATATTTCTGACTGGGGAGATTGAAAGCCAATCACGTGCGAGTAGGGGGTGGGTTGTACAGTTGCGATAGTTTGCAATGGTAAATTGGGACAATGAATTGCATACCAATAGACACAATGCCAGTCGGTTAGGGGTGAAGATGTACACCCCTGTTCGCAGGTTCTTTCTTAAATGTGGGCCTTAGCGTGACGGAATCCAGGGCCTGCACTTAAGGACCTGAGACCAAGGCTCTGCAAAGAAGAGGAGTGGGGTTTCTCTGCTCTCCAGCACACTAAAGGTAAGTAAAAAAAAATTTTCTATAATAATTTTTTATTGAAAAATGGACAAAACTTTACAGACATGAATGCATATTGACGGTATAACAATGTGAATCAAGAACATACTTATACATATTTTCCTGGTACAACTGCCCAGGGTATCAGTTATTAGAGATGTACAGTCCATAAAAGAAAGAGAGAGAGAAAGAGAGAGAGAAAGAGAGAGAAAGAGAGAGAAAGAGAGAGAAAGAGAGAGAAAGAGAGAAAGAGAGAAAGAGAGAGAGAGAGAGAAAGAGAGACAGAGGGGGAGAGAGAGAGGGGGGGGGGAGAGACAGGAGAGAGAGAGAGGGGGGAGAGAGAGGAGAGAGAGAGAGAGATGAGACGAGACTCAGGTAGAAGCTAGGCATCATGTTTATGATAAATTGGGAGCTCTCGTAGATTATTTGAGCTGCTTCCATTTACATTCCCAAATCTGTGAGTGTAAAAAGGTTTTACTATTCTGGGCAAAAATCAGGTTTTCCATAAGTTCCAGATAGGCCATAATTTTGGATAAGTCACTCCAAGTAGGAAGAGTCTTTTGTTTCTATAATCTTGCTATCGACAGCTTGGCTGCCATGAGTAAGTATAAGCTAAGTACATCATTTGCGGTAGCGGACATTTTGATGTTCAGGTGGAATAGAATAGTTTGTGTAGTGATCCCTAATAAGGGATCTAGTCTCGCACATTTATGTGAAATCTCATGTCAAAAAGGTTGCAATGCCGGGCACTCCCACTAAATGTGAGCCGATGTCCCCATTAATCCACACCCTCTCCAGGACAGAGGGGAGTTTAAAGTTGAAATTTTGAAAAGTCTAAGAAGGGTGAGATGCCACTGCATACATACTTTGACATACAATTCAAGTAATGTGATGCAATGGAGGGCCTGCTTGGTGAGCGCTACGGCCCTGGACCACTCGACCTGTTCAGCTTGAAAGTGGAGGGCTTTCTCCCATGCAATGATATAAGCCGATTTGTAGAATGTAGGAGGATTAAGCATGTCTCTATAGGAAACTGAGAGCGCTCAGGGGACCTTAATTCCATTAGCCCATCTTTTCTCGCAATTAGTGGGTTCGCA
This sequence comes from Bombina bombina, assembly GCF_027579735.1. Taxonomy (NCBI): domain Eukaryota; kingdom Metazoa; phylum Chordata; class Amphibia; order Anura; family Bombinatoridae; genus Bombina; species Bombina bombina. The sequence continues at coordinate 63,323,177 of NC_069508.1, forward strand.
GAATGTATGGTCAAAAATCCCCATGACCTTAGCAGACTACGAAGTCTCCAGAATTCAAACCTTAAGAGTTGTGGCGGATTGTATACAGAGCTAAACTGTGTCATCGTGATTAAGCGTCCTTTAGGAAACAAATCGGCAACACATCGAATGCCATAGTCCCTCCACAAGGACGGATGTGAGTCTCTGAGAACCGCGAGTAGGCCTGATAGGGAGTGAATGGGCGAAGGATGAGGGGCAATCTGTGGCAATGAGCGGATTCTATCCCACAGGTGAAGTGCGTGTAGGATAATAGTGTTTTGGATCTTAAAGGAGGACCTAACGTGCCTGGGTAGCCACACAAGGTCTATTAACATAAGTGGACTGGGCAGGGTTGCCTGTTCCAAGACCCTCTATTTACTGTTGGAAGAATTGACGTTTCAGGAGAAAATATGAGCTATCCTCGAGGCTTCATGGTAGTATGTTAAGTTGGGGCCGCCTGCACCACCACTTAGGAGAGGTTGCTGCATAATTCTTGTGGCTACCCTGGGATGTCTGCCTCTCCATATATATCTATTACTAACTAGCTGTAATTTTCCTATCAAAGATTTAGGTACAGGGATGGGGAGGGCACGAAAAAGGTAGGTAAGTTTGGGATGGGAAGTAATACCATCTTGAATACTGCTATCCTTCCCATCCATGATATGCAAGGGACATTCCATTTGTCAGCACTTTTTTGGAATTGATGGAGGAGTGGGTAGAAGTTGGACTCAATTATGGTAGAAATTTTACATGAAAGATATACCCCTAAATGTTTGATCCTTTGTTGAGACCAGTTAAATGCGTATGTCCTTTTAAGTTCTGTGAGTTCCCTATCTGGGATATTGATGACATAGGTGTCCGTTTTGCTAACATTTAGCTAATAAAAACTAATTTGGGCAAAGTGCTTTAATAAATTAAAGAGAGTGGGAAGGGAGTGGGATGGGTCTCCAAGAAATATAGTAAAATCGTCTGCAAATAGAGCAGTTTTCTGTATTGTTCCTGCAATCTCAACCCCCTTTATGTCCTGATTGCCTCAGCCAATGATTCCATAATCAGGGTGAAAATCAATTGAGACAGCGGACAACCCTGCCTGGTTCCATTTGAGATGAGGAATGCGGGGAAATGAAAACCAAGGCCTCTCACTGATGCTGATGGTGCAGAGTACAGTGCTTTAATGCAAGAGTGGAATCGAGGGGGGGGGGGGGAAACAGAATTTATGTAAGACCTCAAATAGATAGGCCCAGTTTAACCGATCAAAGGCCTTTTCGGCGTCAAGTACTAAAGTTGTACAAGGGCAGCACGTTCTTTTAGCTTCAAAGTAGATGTTGAGAATGTGCCGAGTATTATCGGGGCCCTCCCTGCCAGGGGTAAAACCTACCTGGTCCCAATCAATTAACAAAGGGAGAATTTGGTTGAGTCTAGAGGCCAATAGTTTGGAAAGAATCCTCATGTCTGTCTGTATTAATTAATGAAAAGGGACGGAAATGTTCACAAATGTTAGGGGCCTTGCCTGGTTTTGGAATGGTCACTATAGTTGCTTCCAATAGTTCAGAGGGAAGAGAGCCCGTATGTCTGGCTAGAGAGAATATTCTAGTAAGTAAGGGGGAGAGTTGGGAGACAAAATGTTTTATAAAAAAGGGCATTATAGTCATCTGGCCCTGGGGCTTTATGACTTTTAGGGTTTTGATGACTGAGCTCACCTCAGCTGTACTAAAAGGGGAGTCAATTAAATCTCTCTGTTCTTCTGACAAAGTAGGTTGAGAGAGAGAGTCTAAGAATTCTTGTATGTGTGTTACAGATGGTGTAGTGGTGTCTGTAGAGTTTTTTTAAATTGTACAAGGAGGAATAATAGTTTGCAAAAGCTTTCCCTATATCTGATGGTAGTCGGACTGTTCCATTTGGTGTTTTGATAAATGGGATTCGGGCTTCAGACATTCGCTGTCTCAGCTTGTTAGCCAGTAAGCGATCAGCTTTTTTACCTTTAGAATAAAAGGTTTGTTTAATTTGGCGTATCTGTGCTTGGTACTTTTTAGTCTCCAGCTCCTCTATCTGTGCCCTAATTTCCTCTAAGCGAGTCAATACATGGGGGTCTAGCGATGTCATGTGAGAAGAGGTAAGACCTTGAAGAGTTACATGTAATTGAGCTAAGGTTCCCCCTAGTCGTTTTCTATGCTCGGCTCTAAGTTTGATGAGTAGGCCTCTGGTATATGCCTTAAGAGCGCCCCATAGGCAAAAGTTTATTTATTTTTTTAATATATTTTTTATTGTTTTGTAGAATAAGATTCTGATATGTAAGTCATTATGTACAGCAAAAAAAATTTGAAACATTCAGATCAAACAAATAATACAATAAACAGTAATAATCTGATTTATAGATATCCAGTAGGATAAAGAAATTCTTATGTCTCACATTTTAACAAAGATAATAACATAAACCAGTGTGAATTAAGCTGCTAAAATTAAGCTAACAATCAATTTAAGAAAACAAAAAAGAAGAGGAGGAAAAAAAAAGGACTTATATCTATCTCCCTCTCTCCGCCCCTCACCCTCTAATCTTCTAAGAAGGTCCATTGTCCTCAAAGCATATACTCCATCATCAGAGTAGTATTTATAAAAGGGGTTAGGACTTGTTTCTGGAAATCTATTTCTTGGGCTAATATAAATTTCTCCCACTTCTGTATAAATGCTCTTGTTCAATTTTCTTTAAGGGATATGGTATTTATCTGTTCCAATATTAGAATATTACTGAGCTCTAATTTCAGATTCCTCAATCTAGGAACTTTTCGGGACTTCCATAGTTTTAATATTATTTTCCTACCCAGCAAAATGGATACATTTAAAAATGTTGTATATCCCCTGTATCTAATTCCATCTAAAATAAATATGATATCTGGGGGTTCCAATTTTATTCTAGTTTGAACTATTTTAATTCGCCAAATCGAGAGTTTATGCCAAAACTTTATAATTTTATGACAATACCAGAAACAATGTAGTATATTTGCCTTTTTATTGCCACATTTTATACAAAGAGCATCTTCTGTTTTGGTTATTTTGACCATTCTACCTGGAGTTAACTATGCCATCTGAATTAATTTAACTTGGGATTCTTGATAGTATGTTGCTAACGATGCTTTGTTTACTCTCCTTATACTTTGTGTACCTAGTATTTCAGCCCATAGAGAGTGACTCCTCTGTATTACTTTTTCACTTTTAATTGTCATTAAAGAATTGTATATTAGGGAAATAGAATATATTCCACTTCTAAATTGAATGAAGATTTTTTTCCTGAAATTTAGAATTCCAATTGTATCCATGTTGCTGGATTAAGGTCATTATAATTTTTTTTACTTGTTAATATGCAAATAGATGGTTATTGGAGAGTTTAAACTCTTGTCTGATATTCTGAAAGGTTTTAATCAGATTATCTTGTTTATAAGTTCTATTTCTGCCCACTCTATGAAGAGTTTTGTTGTATATCCCGCTATAAAAAGAGGGTTTCCCTGTATGGGGAAATATTCAGATATTAGAAAGATAGATCCGCTAATTGAACAAATATCCTGCAAGGCTTTAATAGATTCATTCATTACAGGCATTTTTTGCACAGTATATGCACAGTATAGGTAGACCTTTCACCTGAATGTGAGTCAGTGTCGAGAGAGTAAAAGGATATACTATTTTTTGTTCTAGCTCTATATCTATATAATAATTACCTGTTATGAACCAGTCTATCACAAATTTTGCTAGGGCTATTTTATTATATATTATTAGATTTGGTAAATTCAACCCTCCTTTTTCCTTAAGCATTTGTCATTTTTACAGGCTTAGCATTGGTCTTTTGACTTGCCAAAGGAATTTAATTAGATTTTTATTTATCGTTTGTATATCCGAGTGATGTAAAGGGAACAGAATAGTTTGCATTAAATAGAATATTTTAGGGAATAAGATCATTTTAAAGGTTTTTATTTTTCCCATTAAAGATAAGGGTAATTTAGACCATCTAACTAGATTGTCACAGATCTGGTTTATTTTGTCTCTGTAATTTATCTCATACCAGAACTTTGGGGAGAAGGATATTTTTATACCCAAATATTTAAAATTGTTTTGGACTTCTAAAAAAGGATGGGATATTACAGAATGTTTACTAGTAAGCCATAGTATTTCAGATTTTAATTTGTTTATTTTATAGCTAGAAAAAGATCCAAAGTTTTGGATCAATTTTATCAAAATAGGTATGTAAATATCTGTCTCGTTTATCAATAAGAGGAGATTGTCTGCGTAAAGATAAATTAATACTTCTTTATCCATTATTTTGATTCCTTCTATGTTTTCTCTTATCATAATGGCTAAATCAAAAAGTAAAGGCGAAAGAGGACATCCTTGTTGAGTACCCTTATGCATTATAAAGGATTCAGAAATAGAAAAAATAACTTTTAAAGAAGACATTGGTTTATTAAATAATGCTTGTATTAACTTGAAACATTTATTTTTGAAACCAAATTTATATAAAGTTGTAAATAAATTATCATAAGTTATGGAGTTGAATGCCTTTTCACAGTCTAGAGATAATACTATAGGGTTAATCAGGTTTATATCTTTGCCTAATTGTTCTTGGGCATTTAGAAATGAAAGTAATGTGAAGACCTTATGTAGATTATAAATAGATGATCTGCCTTTTATAAAACCTGACTGATCTTTGTGTATAATATTTCTCAATCGATTTTGCATTTTATTAGCTATAATTGACGTCAATATTTTGTAATCTGTATTCAATAAAGCAATAAGTCTATATGACCCCATATTTTCTGGATTTTTATCTGGTTTTAGTATTAATGATGTATATGATTGTATAAAAGTTTTAGATGGCTCATTTCCCTTTATGAGATAATAATTATATAAATTGGTTAAAGTAGGCCCAATCGATTATTTTAATATTTTATAGAATTCGTAAGGCAGGCTATCCGGACCTGCCACTTTATTAGTGGCGGAGGTTTTAATAGAAAATTCCACTTCCAAGGTTGTTATAGGGGCTTCTATCATTTCCAATTGGTCCTCATTTATTTATGGGACTTTGATTTTATCCCAGAAAGTTTTTTTCGTGCCTCATCTATTCCTGATTCACTGTATACTTTTTTATAGTAGACTAAAAATTCCTGTATTATTTCATCAGTTGAAGTATATAATTTCCCTTATTTTTTAATTACAGAGATATGATTGTTCTGCTTTTGATTTCTAAGTTGGCAAAATATTTACCAGATTTGTTTCCATGTCTGAAGAAGATGCTCTTTGCTTTTTTTTTGCTAATTGTGTTTGTTCTAATAAGAAAAAAATTATTTGATCTTTTGCTTTAATATTTTTATTCTAGTTACACAGGCTTCAATCTGTTAGGTATCTATTATAGGCGTTAGATACTTGATTTACCAGTTGTTCTGATCTAGATCTTCTCTTTTTTTTTAGTTATCACATATGCTAAAATATCTCCTCTGGTCACACATTTAAAGGCTTCCTAAAAGATTATTTTTTTTTTCAGAATAGTCTTTATTAAAATGTAGGAACTCTTCCCATATACTTTTTAGAAATTGTAAAAACGTATTATTGTTTACCAAGTATCGCAGAAACCGCAATCCTGAATTTTTAATTTGTTTAGAAAATGTAAGTTCAATGGTGATTGGGGAATGATCTGACAGGGTGATTTCTGTTATTTTAGCATTTTCAATTTTATCAGTCAACATTGGAGAGATCAGGAAATAATCTATACGGGAATATGTTTTATGTGCTTTGGATAGACATGTATAGTCTCTATTATTTGGATTTCTCAGTCTCCATATATCTTTAACATTCAGTTGTTTAAGTATAAGTTTACATAATTGTGTCTCTCCAATGTTAATCCTTTTATTATCTAGGTTCTCCATCCTGTCCAAATTAGCTAGAGGGGCAAGATTAAAATCTCCCCCTATTATGAGATTATTATTCAGGTTAGTAATTATTCTGTTCTGAATTTTATCCCAAAAAGATATGTCCCTTTTATTAGGTCCATACAATGTAAATATTTGATTAAATACCTTGATCTGAAGAATAATGTATCTCTCCTCTTTATCTATCTCTTGCAAGATTAATGAAAAATCGAATGCTTTTTTAAACAAGATAGCTACTCCCTTTTTTCTTTTTGCATGGGGTAAAGAAAATTTCTCCTACCAACCAGACTTTAATTTTTCTGATTCTGATTTAGAAAGATGAGTCTCCTGTATATCAGCATTTAAATGTTTAATAAGTTTTAGTACTGCTTTTCTTTTAATAGGGGATGTTATACCACCTATATTCCACAAAATGATTTTTAGACTCATTTTAAATTAGCAAATGAAGGGTAATATGGGCATATCAGCCCTATCCGGTGAAATATTCCAAGGAGGGAGGATAAGGAGGGAGAGGGAGAGGAAAGAGAGGAGAAAAAGGGAAGAGTAGAGAAGAGAGAGTGGGAGGAAGAGAGAAAATAAGAAGAAGAAAGTTAAAAACATAATACTTATATTCAGTCATCATTAATGTCAGTTATAAAGATTAGATTTTACCATTCGATAGTTTTAATTAAATCTGTATATTTTTCTTAGCTAAAAATTATTGGGCTGAGATTCGGTTATCAAAGATTTGTATTTCATTCTCAAGTGTGATCTCTAGTTTGGCAGGGTAAATAATGGTGGCGTTGATTCCAGACTTAATAAGCTGAGTGCAAATAGGGGTCAACATCCTCCTCTTATTTATTGTGTCAATGGAGACATCTTGGAAGACATACATTTTTTTCCCTTCAATGAGTGGGGTGTTTACTAGACTTTTGTATGTCCTCAGAATTTTAACCTTATCCTGGTAGTTCAAACATTTCATTATCACTGGCCTAGGGAGGGAATTCCCCTGCATGTTATTTCTTATGACTCCTATTCTGTGTATTCTTTCAATCAAGATACCATTTGTCTCGATTGGGAGGCATTTTAATTTAGGTAAGAAATATGTGGCGAATTGCATTAGATCTTCGTTCATAAATCCTTCTGGAATGCCAATTAATCTTTTTCGTCTAGAACGATTTTCAAGATCTTCCATTTTAGTTTTTAATGCCACATATTGTTTTTTAACTCATCTATATCAAATTCTTGTGTATTCACCCTATCCTCCACATCTGAGATGCTTTGCTCAACTTCAGTGATACGATTTTGAAAGGTTTTTATTTCAGTGGACAAAATGTCTAACCCTTGTCTAATCTTTGTAAATTGAGGCATAAACATATTTGTTAGTTGTTTTATTATGGTTTCTGAATCGGTGGGATTCTGTGTAGGAGTAATTTCATCAGAGCTACTTCTAATTGATTCAGACATTCCTTTACTTATTTTTTTTTCTTGCCTGCTTTTTGAAGCCATAGCAGGAGATTTATTCTTGCTAGATGTTACAAATCTTTCCTTATGTGTAAAAGGGTGTTGTGTATAGAGAAAGTAATGAAGTGTTCAAGTGCAGAAATCAGAAGGAGTGTATTTATTTAATTATATATTTAATACCTGTATAGTGGCAGGCAGTAAGATAGGTCCCAGTATACAATTATATGACTAGATATAAAATTCTAACCACAACAGTTATAAGAAGTGTATACAGATATAGCTCTGCTGAAGTGTTGGGTGCTCTGAAATGTCACAGAATTTGTGTGCTACAATTTTATTTTATCATCCCATTTTTAATTTTTAATTTTACTTTATCTATGCTTTTATGGCACGGATATATTAGTATATTTAGGAACAGTATATTAGATCATCATATTTAATTATGCCTCAGAATATAAAGAATTTGACAGAGAACATTTAAAAAACGTATATGTAATTCTATATCACAATATATGGTTATAGATCTGTTACTGCAGTTTTATCATAAACAATTAATCTATATTTAGACCAATCAACATAGCTCTCTAAATCCTTGTATTATTATCTAGCTGTCTTCTTCAAGGTATGTAACATTTTCAGCTAAATTTTAATAACAGATGCCTAGGATTATCTTAAGGGGTTAAAAAAAAAGAAAGAAAAAAAAGGTTTAGCCCTGTATTTCTCACTTTGACTATGAAAGGCCTATGGAAGCTTTCTTTCTAGGCCTTAGAGAAAACCTAATAACATATTACAACATGCACAGAAATAATACAGATGTAACCAGAGACATATTAAAGCTCAAAATAATATATGCTTGTATCTTCCGTATAACCATAGAAATAGAGTCTAGACACGTTTGAATGTTCTCAGCCAACAGTTTGGGCCTGGTTGTTAGACTTAAAGGGACATAATACTCATATGCTAAATCACTTGAAACTGATGCAGTATAGCTGTAAAAAGCTGACAGGAAAATATCACCTGAGCATCTCTATGTAAAAAAGGAAGATATTTTACCTCACAATCTCCTCAGCTCAGCAGAGTAAGTTCTGTGTAGTGATGTGAAGTTCGGTTCATCCTGATGAATCGGTTCATTTCGGACAGTTCGATTAACTGAACCGGTTCATGAACCGATTCATCAGTTCACCTACTGATCACATGATGCGCTTGAGGGGCAGAGCAGAAGAATTGCAGATTCAGTACAGACGCAGCGATTCTGAATCATTTAGAATGAGTCCTGAGTCACTGTGTCTGTACTGCTCTCTGCTGCTAGTTGCTTCAGTTCAGCTTGAGACTCTTAAGGATACTTAGAGAACAAAACTATATATATATATATATATATATATATATATATATATATATATATATATATATATATATATATATATATATATATAAGTAAATTGTTTAAAATTGCATTGGTGTATCAAGATAGAATAAAGTATTGTTTAAGTTAAGTAAATATGTAAGTGCAATTTTTCCTTGTTATTACACTTATTTATGTTCTTTAAAATAAGTTGACACTATTTTATTAAAGCATTATTTATTTTTAAATCAAACCCTGTCTGTAACTGTCATTATTGTGTAGGAACCAAAAAAAAACCTGGGGGGGGTGGGATCGGGCAGTTAGCCATTTACACTCAGTGCTGTGCTTTTGAATCAGTGTACTGTGTACTGTTAACTCAGTGATTCATTAGCGACTGAGTGATTCATAGCAGAACCAGAGTTATAACACAGTTGCTAATGAATCACTGAGTTAACAGTACACAGTACACTGATGCAGTACACTGATTCAACAGCATGTAATATGATCCTAGAGTGAGGTCTCAGTGATTCATAGCAGAAGCAGAGTTATAACAGAGACCTCACTCTAGGATCATATTACATGCTGCCTGTGGAACTGAACTGTTACAAACGAATCAGTTCAGTCTGGTGAACTGATTCATACAGTTCAGTAAAAAGAACCAGTTCAAATGAACGATTCGTTCATGAACTGCACATCACTAGTTCTGTGTAAAAAGTTATACTCAGCTGCTCCCAGCTGCAGGTAAAAAAATTTAAAAAAAATGAAGAAATGAACAGCAGCCAATCAGCATCAGCAGTGCTGAGGTCATGAACTCTTACTGTGATCTCATGAGATTTGACATAACTCTCATGAGATTTCATAGTAAGCTTCCTTTACCTGATTGGTGAAATAATATGAGAGTTCACGATGCTAGTCCCTTCGGATGTCCCAGGACAAACACACTAAAATGCTGCTTAGAAATCCTTTACAATGGGAGGTGGCTACTGAGGAACTTTTGAGGTAAAATATCTTCCTTTTTTACATAGAGATGTTCAGGTGATATTTTCTAGACAGGACGACAGAAAGAGTTAGAGGTGGCGCCTACGGCTAGCTGTCTTAAAATAAGTAAACAAGTGATAATTTTCTAAAATCAAATAATGTGAATCAACGTTATAATATT